>NW_022589770.1:4945271-5279145 GCF_004348235.1 Phoca vitulina
AAGGAAGGAAGGAAGGAAGGAAGGAAGGAAGGAAGGAAGGAAGGAAGGAATGGAGGGAAGGAAGGAAGGAAGGAAGGAAGGAATGGAGGGAGGGTGGGAGGGAGGAAGAAAGGAAAGGCCACAAATGACAAACAGACTAAGAATACCAAGAGGTCTAAAGCATGATTGTAATGTCTTTCCAGATTCTACAGATGGAGTGACTGGTAGGAAAATCATCGTCCAAGACCAAAGGTTTGGGAAAGCCGTGGATTTGTTGGTATTTTGAATACTTACATATTCAACAAATTCAATATTTCCACTGTTTACTGCCAGTTTTCACTCTTAAAGAAATAAGATGGCTCTTATTCTCTGCACGTTGTTGGCTGCCTTTGTCTTGCAGAGTTGCTTGGAACATAAAACTACTCCAAAATTTATTTTAGATAGATATTTTTCATTCATACAATGTGTATCTTGGATGTCTACAAAGACTATATTTCAATTTGTCATTTTGTATAGAGAAAAATCTCTTATCACAAAATAAGTAATAGAAGAAATTATGGAAATTTATTTTAAATTTTAAGTTAATTGGTCAGTGAATTAACAGTTTGAATTTCTCTTATCTCTCTTTCAAAATAACTTACATATAATCTCCTGAAAAAAATGCACAGTATACCAAAGTGAGAATCTGTTGACTGGTAGTCTTCCCACATTAATCACTCAGTCTATGATCTGAGTAAATCATAATCTCCATCTGCTCATCTACAATGGGGGTTGGATATAATCAGTTATTTTCCAACCAGCCTATCTGAAGCCTTGGGGATTCTGTGTGTTGGGGAAAAGGAGTAAATAGAACACGATTAAGAATTTGCTCTTCTTGGGGCGCCTGGGTGGCTCAGTCGTTAAGGCTGGAGGAGTGGGGGGATGGGGTAACTGGGTGATGGACATTAAGGAGGGCACGTGATGTGATGAGCCTTGGGTGTTACATAAGACTGATGAATCACTACCTCTACCTCTGAAACTAATAATACATCATACGTTAATTAATTCAATTTAAATAAAAAAAATTTTTTTAATTTGTTCTTCTTAAAAAAAGAGTTGAAAATCACTATGCTATATTAATTTATAAGTATCCTTTAATAACTAAAATCCAATCATTCTATTTCTTTATGCTCTTAAAGATTGTGAACAGTCTCATATTTTAAACTGGAAAAATAAAATACCAAATGTATACGTGTCTCAAAAATCACATAATTTATGCAACAGAAGTCACCCAACTCTAATTCTGATAGTATCTTCTCGTTACGGTTGCCCATATTGTCATATAACCACAAATGAAACATGACCTTCCAGAGATCAAAGATTAGGAATCATTTTTGTATTGAGTAAGCTAGCCAATTATTGCACTAATGTAATTTTTAATATCATAAGCATTAAAAAAGACATATTTAAGGAACTGAATTATTATTTTTAAAATACCTGTACTATAAATTGTAACTCTCTTCTTTCTGCTTCCCATTGTTCTGCTTGTAATCTAAACTCCTCCAGTGCTGTCTCCCTGATATGAGACTCCATCTCATTCTTCTCCTGCTGATGTTTTTCCAACGCTTCCTTTATATGAATAAAATCTTGCTTTACTATTAGATCAATCAAAGTCATCTTTCTTCCTTCATCCCCAATTCAAGTGTACAAAGGGCTCTCCTTACCTATAGATGGCTAAAACTCATAATTTATGTTAAAATCATTAATAGAAATATATTATATTTTGCTCATCAGCATGTAGAATATATGTAATCTATATGTAAATCTATAGGTAAAGTAGATAATATGGAAAGTTCTAATTACCTATGAACAAACTGTCTGGATTATCCCTCGTAATTTACATATAAAACTCACAGAGGGGGCACCTGGGTGGCTCAGTCATTAAGCGGCTGCCTTCCTCCTGGGATCCAGCCCCGCGGCCTGCTCCCTGCTCGGTGGGAAGCCTGCTTCTCCCTCTCCCACTCCCCCTGCTTGTGTTCCCTCTCTCGCTGTGTCTCTCTGTCAAATAAATAAAATCTTTAAAAAAAAAAAAAACTCACAGAGTACACTGTATTTACCAAAGGTGATAAGAAAGGAATTTCGTGCAACAAATCAGGATAAGGAAATGCTACAATGTTAAACATTTAAAAAGTCAAAATTTTAAGGTTTGGACTGCGACTAATTTCTTGTTCTACAGATAATACTTGCAAAAGGCTTTTCTTCTTGGGTTTTCCTAGTTGTACTACATTTATAAGATCTAACTTGGTTCAAACTCTTAAAAATATAGGGGCGCCTGGGTGGCTCAGTTGTTAAGCGGCTGCCTTCAGCTCAGGTCATGATCCTGGGGTCCTGGGATAGAGCCCCGCATTGGGCTCCCTGCTCAGCGGGGAGTCTGCTTCTCCCTCTGCCCCTCCCCCCTCCTGTGTTCCCTCTCTCATTGTGTCTCTCTCTGTCAAATAAATAAAATCTTTTAAAAAATCTACTAAAAAAAAATATATATATAAATATATATATATATAAAATGCAGGTTCCCCAAGAAACTCAATTTAAAACGAAGTTCCCATTAACACAAGGAGAAAGATTGTGTGGTTGATATGGGAAGGAGAGAAAGCTTCTGTGTCCATATAAACAGTAGCAGGGATCTGCATAGTAGAGATGACCCTTATAATTTTCACTAATGGAAAGTCATCACAAAGGGCCTTGAGCTTTTTCCCCTTCGGGCTAGTGTGCCACCTATTCAACCCCATATTCCCCCTTAGTCTGTGCAGATCAGCTCAAAGCCAGGGGCATAAAATCAAGCAGAGTTCTCCTATCAAGTAGCTGAGCCAAATCACAGAAAGATCTTATAACTTGAGGTGCAGGCGGAGTGACTGACGATACGCTGCCATTATGCTTCCTTCCCCGTAGCTCTAGACCTTCTACGTGGGGAAGGTGATAGGCGGCCACCGGGGCACTTGGAGCGCCTGCAGCCACCTAAACTCCGCCCATTCAGCTGGGGCAGCCCCGGCACACGGAAGCGCTGTTGGAGGATCTGGGAACAGAACACTACAGGAAGAGACAAACTGTGTCTGAAATGGACGAAATCGGATCTGCTGACAATGCCACGGAACCTTGTACTGAAACTTTTACATTTAGTAAACGCTTCGTAAAATTACTCCTAATAAAGATTTATTTCTCCAGAGTTCTGAAAAGCCATTTACACCAGTGGTAAATGTAAAGCATTTCTATCGTGTATTTTTTTTTTATTTAAACTGGTGCTTCAAAACGAATGACAAATATAGGCAATTCAAACTCTGTTAAGGGGTTGGCAACTTCAACCTTACACCATACTTTCACGTTAGAGAGTTAAAGAAAAAAAGAACAAAGAATAGAAAAAAATAGCTCAAATAATTTCAGTAAAAGGTCATCAAATATTTTTCATGTCATATCTATATAGAATGTACTCTACATAGATCATGAAGTCCATATCATATACAATTTTTTTATATTTATTGTATATTCAGACCAAAATCTAGCACCCACATTTCTAAAATTCCAAATTTTCGTACTGTTGAACCTAAAGGACTGGAGGTTTTCATCTTCTTATACTTCTACATTAGTGAGTTCTTTTAGTTTGATCAGAGATCTCAAACTCTTTTTCACAAAAGAAAACAGCATACATATTATTAATATATTGCTAAAGCATATTACAAAAGAGACCCACAAAAATGCCCCTGAAAGGAAAGAAGAGAGGGAGAGAAGGGAGGGTGGGTAGGAGGAAATCAGATTTTCTTGATTTCTGGTAGATATTTTCCTTTCCAAGGATAACTTCAAATAATGTGAAACACATCTCAATGAATCTAGAAAAATTCCTTTATAAAAACAATTTACCTGGTGGGTGCCTGGGTGGCTCAGTCAGTTGAGCATCCAACTCTTGGTTTTGGCTCAGGTCATGATCTCGGGGTCCTGGGATTGAGCCTCACATCGTCGGGCTCCACGCTCAGCAGGGAGTCTACTTGAGATTCTCTCTCACCCTCTCCCTCCGCTCCTCCCCCAGCATGCACACGTGCTCTCTCACTCTCTAATACAAATAAATCTTTAAAAAAACAATAATAATTTACCTGTACAGTTTTCTCTAGTCTGCTTTTTTCTTTCATAAGTAAATCATATTCTCGGTTGCAATTTTGAATTATATTGTCTCTTTCCTCCAAATCATGTTCAAATTTTCTGCATTCTTCTTTCCACTTCAGCTGGGAAGTCTGGAATGCCTTCTCGATCTCATTAGCCTTTCCTTGAAGTTCTGCATTCTGAGCTATTAAAAATATAAAAGAATAATAGGTATACTTACAACCACAAATTAAACCCCTAGGAGTTCAAACACCGAGGCATTGGAGTTGACTCCATCTACAACATGATCTTAGAACAAAACATTTAACCACTTCACACCAGTCAACTCTAAAAACTCACTGTTCCAGAACAATCT
This sequence comes from Phoca vitulina, assembly GCF_004348235.1. Lineage (NCBI taxonomy): Eukaryota > Metazoa > Chordata > Mammalia > Carnivora > Phocidae > Phoca > Phoca vitulina. The sequence goes on from NW_022589770.1 coordinate 4,949,731, forward strand.
ATTCTCTAATTTCTCAATCTCTTCTTCCTCTCCAGACAAAGGTGATTTTGCCATAAAATGGCAGGACATATTCCTAGAGGCATGCCCAAGTTTAGGTGCACCTCTAGCACCAACTGCAATTCTACTACGTTTCTCCTATTCAAGAAAATAAATCAAATGCTGTGGGGTTTTTTAAACTGTGATCTATAGGGCTACTTTTTAAAAACACTTGATAGATTACAAATTCTGATATTTGACTATTGGCAACAAATTAGTTGTAACACACTTACATGTGAGGCTGTCACAAAACTGAGGTTGGAAGCCACTGTTCCAGCCCTTAGAACTCTAGCTATTGACTCCACCAAGGTTAGGCTCAGCTCCCCTCTCATCCTAGTATTACCTCGACAGTAACTAACACCTCTCAACTCACTGTGGCTGCTGCTCTATTTCAGCATCTAGAAAAGAAGCAATGAAACCTTTACAGGTCTGGCTCCATCACCCACCACCTGATTAAACCTCTCTGACTCTCTAACCCTTAGTGGGAATAAAATGCCTCCTAGTTAGGCTGCTGTGAAGATAAAATGAGGAAATACATACAAACACACCTGTTAAACAAACCAAATAGAAAGAAAAAAAAAAAGCCACAGTTAGTAGTATTATTTTTAAATTATATTTGTGTTAATTAAAACCACAATGAGATACCACCTCACACCAGTCAGAATGGCTAAAATTAACAAGTCAGGAAATGACAGATGTTGGCAAGAGAAAGGGGAACCCTCTTACACTGTTGGTGGGAATGCAGGCTGGTGCAGCCACTCTGGAAAACAGTATGGAGGCTCCTCAAAAAGTTGAAAATAGAGCTACCATACAACCCAGCAATTGCACTCCTAGGTATTTACCCAAAGGATACAAACATAGTGATTCAAAGGGGCACCTGCACCCCAACGTTTATAGCAGCAATGTCCACAATAGCCAAACTATGGAAAGAGCCAAGATGTCCATCGACAGATGAATGGATAAAGACAATGTGGTATATATATGCGTGTGTATGTGTGTGTGCGCCCGTGCGCGCACAATGGAATATTACTCAGCCATCAAAAGGAATGAAATATTGCCATTTGCAACCTAGAGAGTATTATGCTAAGTGAAGTAAGTCAGTCAGAGAAACAAATATCACATGATCTCACTCATAGGTGGAATTTAAGAAACAAAACAGAGGAACATAGAAGGGAGGGAAAAATAAAAAAAGACGAAATCAGAGAGGGAGACAAACAATAAAAGACTCTTAACTATAGAAAACAAACTGAGGTTTAGTGGAGGGGAGGGGGTGGGGGGATGGGTTAACCGCGTGGCGGGCATTAAGGAGAGCACTTGTGATGAACACTGGGTGTTATATGCAACTGATGAATCACTAAACTCTTCCTCTGAAACTAAAATAAACAAACAAACAATGTTTGTGTTTCAAATGGATCGTATGTTCAAAAGGTTCAAAATTGAAAGGTATAAAAGGCACAAAAAATCTCCCCCAATCCAGTTACTCTCTCTACATGACATTATTCCATGGTCTAGCATCCCAGATTGCAGGCAAGAAATTTAAGGCCATTTGATTCCTGTTCCTTTGCATGTGGCCTATTTTCCTTTTTGTGTGCTTTGTGTCTTTTCTCTTTGAAAAGCTTTAGGATCTTCACTTTGTCTCTATTTTTCTGAAGTTGCATAATGCTTTGCCCTCAGGTGGGTCTATTTCTTGTCTTGGTGGTGAATATTCAATGGGCCCTTTCAATCTGGCAACTCATAACCTTTAGTTCTGAGATGACTTCTTAAATAATTTCATTGCTGATTTATCCCTCCCTGTTTTTTCTCTTATCTCTTCTTTCAATATTACCTATTATTCAAAATGACCCTCAAATTTTCTTGCCTTTTCTCTCCTGCTTTTCCACCTCTGCCTTTTTTACTCTAATTGCTAGGAGATTTCTTCCATCTTCATCTCCCAATGACATTTTTCATTCCTGATTTCATATTTCTAAGTTCTAAGAGCATCCCCTTTTTTTATAGCATCTGGTTCTTGCATCATGGATAAAATATACTCTCTTTCAGCTCTGAAGATATTAATGCTACTTGTTTGTTAAATCTCCTTTTCCCTGCAGTTTCTGATTCTTCCAAATTATTTTTTTTCTCTCCATTTTAGAGGCTCTCCCCAAGCATCTGGTAACTCTTGATTGTCTTCTCTCAATTAAGGTAACTGTAAAGGTGACACACTCATATACCCACCCATATACCCACCACCTAGATTCTGAACTTGAGGATATAGGGCTTGATAACTGTGGTCCTTCACTGGAGGAGGATCTGGTGGGCCATTTATTAGGAGACTCCCAACATCAGTATCATTAGATTTTTCCTTTTGGTTTGGTCAGATGATCTATAGAAGAGTCTTCTAAGCTCCCACATAGAGAACAGAAATCTGGGTGCTAGCTTTTGGAGAAACCAATAGAAAAAGGAGGCTGGAAGAAATACTTTCTCAATATTCAGCATTGAGTATGCTATCTTCCTGGTTTTGCTAGTCTGGAGACCCTGTATTTTATCATCTCCAGAGATTAAGCCACCCTACTCCCAGTTCCCACTAGAAAGTGAGAGAAATCCCAGAGTACACTGCTCTTGGGAAGGAGATCTAAAAATCCAATTGCCTCTAAAGCAAAAAGCTTTCATTTAACCCTCCTTATTTTACCTACTACTGCTATTCCAATTCCTAATTCCAGAGTATCTGGTGCTTCCAGTTCACAAACTTTTGACTATCTAACAAGTTGTCTGCCAACTGTTTATTTAAAAGAGATTTAACAGGTTTTTTCCCAAAGTAGTTGTACCATTTACTCTCCCACTTACAAAGTATAAGAGTTCCAGTTGCTCTACATCCTTACCAACATTTGGTATTGACAGTCTTTCCAATTAGCACCACCTAATACGTATGTAATAAACAGTCACTGTGGTTTTAATTTGCATTTCTCCGAAGACAAGTAAGGTTAAGCATTTTTCATCTCATTAATGGCTATTCTATCTTCCTCTATAAAGTATCTGTTGAAATCATTTGACTTTGGGAAAATAATTTCCCATCTTCCCTGGACTTCAACCTCCTCATTATTAAATCAAAGTCACTAACTTGTATATCTAGTGCCTTTCAATTCTTATATTCATAAGTTCCAGATAGTGTTGTGGTTATTAAATGCCAGACATAATCAAAAATACTTCTGACCAGTGGCAATAACCCAAGACAGCTGGCGACAACTCGGGCCTAGAACCTTTACAGTAACTGCAAGTTAACACTTGTTTAGTCCCATGTGGTTAACAAAGAACTTTCATTTTTTTCACTTCATCCTTAAAACAACCTAGGCTCAAATGTCACTAAGTAAGTGGTAAAACCAGGATCTAAATCTAAATCTTCTGAATTCAGGTTCAACGTTCTCTTAATTAAAACCTGCTGCATACACGAATGTTCATAACAACACTGAGGCGCCTGGCTGGCTTGTCAGTAAAGCATGCAATTCTTGATCTCAGGGCTGTTAATCTGAGCCCTACATTGGGTATAGAGATTACTTAAAAATAAAAGCTTAAAAAAAAGGAATATTCATAGCAACATTACCCAAGTGCCCATTAACAGGAAATTGATAAATATATGTGGTATGTCATACAATGTAATACTAAGCATCAACACAAAGTTCATACAACAATATGGATGAACTCACACAATGTCGAAGGAAAGAAGCCAGACATAAAAGAATACATTTCATATGATTCCATTTAATATGAAGTACAAAAAAGAGGCACAATTTATCCTTGCTATTAAAAATCAGAATAAATAGGGCACCTGGGTGGCTCAGTCGTTAAGCATCTGCATTCAGCTCAGGTTATGATCCCAGGGTCCTGGGATCGAGTCCTGAATCAGGCTTCCTGCTCAGTGAGGAGCCTGCTTCTTTCTCCCTCTCCCACTCCCCCTGCTTGTGTTCCCTCTCTAGCTGTCTCTCTCTGTCAAATAAATAAATAAAATCTTAAAAAAAAAAAAAAAATCAGAATAAATAAATAAATAAATCCATGTGGAAGGACTTCTGGTAATTTTCCATTCCATGATCTGGGTGCTTCTTATTATACACTTACATTAGGCACATTTCTTTACATATGTTATACTTTTTTAAGATTTTATTTATTTGACAGAGAGAGATCACAAGCAGGGGGAGCGGCAGGCAGAAGGAGAAGCAGGCTCCCCACCGAGCAGAGAGCCCAATGCGGGACTCGATTCCAGGACCCTGGGATCATGACCTGAGCCGAAGGCAGACGCTTAACCGACTGAGCCATCCAGGCGCCCACCTACATTGTACTCAAATAAAAATATTTTTAAGTGCTCATATGCTACATAACAGAGAGCTTTTGAGGATTAAATCTACTACATTTTACTTTTCTAGGCACCACCCTCTAACCCCGTGGTTCCCAAACCTAGCCAATCAACAAAATCACCTGCAGTCCTTCTTGAACATATACTCTCTCAAGCTAGAAATTCTAATTCAGAAAACATGTGACCAGGGGCCTGTGAATGGTTTTTTTTTTAATCTCTATGTGATTCTGCTGATTGATTATTCATGGAACAACTGCTCTACAAAGTGATTAACAGAATTTTGAACCCCTTTTTCACATGCACAACATACAAAAAATTAATGTAAAGTAGCTGAATGTTCACATGAGTGCTAGAAGACTTTATACACACCCAGTAAGGCTGTGTCCATCAAAGGCCTACCCCTGACACTCTATGGTGAACATACGCAAAGTGAGCGAGGCTACACAATAAGATTAAAACCCTAAACACGGGAAAAAATAGAATAGTCTTACCACAGAGTTTTTCTTGGATCCTATGTGCCTCAGCTAATCTTTCTTCAGCAGCCCGTCTCCCAAGACCAGCTTCCTTTCTAGCAACGGCCAGGTCATATTCCAGACTTTGTCGCAATGCCTCTCCTTTTTCAACCTCAGATCGCAGCTTGGCAATCTGGCTCTCGTAGCTTGCCAGCTAAAACAGATTTCGAGATCACGAACCAATATTAAAATATGGCACCAAGATTATGAGATCGCGCACCCAAACATTTAAATGTCTTAGAGAAATGTTTCTATAATATTGATAAGACAAGAATTTATGAATTTATATTTTTCTAAAAGACTGGAAAAGAAGCACTAGCCTTACCAAATGACACTCATTAGTTTTCTAATTTTAGAGACTCCACTAGAGAAAAAAACAAAAAATGCTTATATGATCCTATAAAAATAAAGAGAAATTGCAACTTTTTTTTTTTTAAAGGTAGGCTCTATGCCCAATGTGGGGCTTGAACTCATGACCCCAAGATCAAGAGTCGCATGCTCTACTGACTGAGCCTGCCAGGAGTCCTTAAAAATTGCAAGTTTTAATCAGAAATAGTCATGGCTAAGAAGTGAAAAATGACACATAGTAAGTACTTTAAAATTCATTCTCTCCTCTCCACTTCCTATTCCTTAAATGAAGTCAAGAAGGAAACTGCATCAAAGCATAGTTCAGTAAATATTGTCTGCATTATTTCTCTTGATTATGACATTACTGATGGAGCACAAAGTAATAAAAGTGCCAATTTTGCAGGGATTTTAATGAACTAATATCTAATTTATCTAATATCGAGACAACTAGATATTTAATAACTAGATCTAATTTATCTAATAACTTTTCATGAGTAGTGCGACAGAAGATAAGTCAGAGAATCAGAACTAAATGACTTATAAAGTCCATTCCCACTCCAAAATTCTATGGTCTAATCAGTAATCCATTAAGTAATATTAAATACTTCCTATGTGTCAGGTACAGTTAAAGATATAAAAACAAACATTATAGAGTCCCAGATCTCAAGTAATGAAATGTTATAGAAAGGCACAGGGGACAAGTTTTATAAAAGAGGTAAAAATGTTACAATAGTTCAAAGAAAAGCAAAATCATGTATTGCTGGTGGTCAAGAAAGAGATGGTGGATGAGACAGAATGCTAGAAAGGCATCACGTAGGAAAGCACTGAGCTACTATACCAGACTAGAAAAAGATGGTCCCATTATCAGATAAGAAAAGATGAAAGAATTTCCAAAGGGCAACATCAGAAATTACCATAAGTAGCTGTTAATATGTAGAGTGCAGCAGAATTACACACTTTTCCATGTATAAAGGATAAAAAATAGTAATTTTTATTTTTAAAAAATTTTAGCAAAGTCAACGTCTTCAAATATTTATGCCTACAAAATAAGAATTTACAAATATCTTTTAATCGTAAAGAAAAAATTATAGAATCTTAATTACGTATTCAGGATAACTTATTTTGGGGGTGCCTGGGTGGCTCAGTCGGTTAAGCGTCTGCCTTCAGCTAGGCTCATGATCCCAGAGCCCTGGGATCGAACCCCACATCGGGCTCTCTGCTCAGTGGAGAGCCTGCTTCTCCCTCTGCCTGCCACTCTGCCTATCTGTGCTCTCTATCTCTCTGTCAAATAAATAAATAAAATCTTAAAAAAAAGATAACTTATTTTGTTTCAGAATCACTCTATCCCTCCCTGCCCACTGTCTCCCCCCTCATAAGACTAACGTTGTTAACATCTGGGCATTCCCAGTCGTGCCAGGCATTCACCTGTTTGCCCCCAGACCCCTCCCTATTCTTCTACAGCTATGCTCTGTATTGTCGGAACTACATTTCCCAGGTTCCCTTGACAACTGGCCTCTCCCGTTTGACCACGATGAGGCACTTGTGATATACTTATAAGGGCAGAAGTAGTGAACCCAGGGTAGTTCTCCCGCTCCAGATCTACTTTCAGCAGCGCCCCTGTCTTCCCTGTTGCTTCAAATCCTCCTGGATAGTGCCTCCTGTCAATCACTGAAGACCCCTTTGCAGGTAGAAATGGGATACTTTTGCAGGGATCCATGGCATACAGTGGGATCACTACTTAAATTATCATGAGCAGTTTATAATAAAGTGCCAGTTGAGGACAAGCCTTGGGGAGATGAGGTAGCAACTGCACTTAACCATTAGGGCAGCATTGTTTATTTCAAGACCTGTAGGGTAGAAAGGCTAAATGTGACTATGTTAGAGAACTTATAAAGACAAAATGATAGGGGCGCCTGGGTGGCTCAGTCATTAAGTGTCTGCCTTCGGCTCAGGTCATGATCCCAGGGTCCTGGGATCGAGCCCGGCATCGGGCTCCCTGCTTCAGCAGGAAGCCTGCTTCTCCCACTCCCCCTGCTTGTGTTCCCTCTCTCGCTGTCTCTCTCTCTGTGTCAAATAAATAAATAAAATCTTTAAAAAAAAAAAAATGACAGGGGCGCCTGAGTGGCTCAGTCAGTTAAACATCTGCCTTTGGCTCAAGTCATGATCCCGGGACATCCCGGGATCGAGCCCCACATCGGGCTCCCTGCTCAGCGGGAAGTCTGCTTCTCACCCTACCCTCTCTCTCTCTCTCAAATAAATAAATAAAATCTTAAAAACAAAATGATAAATCTCAGAGCTTTAGCATCTCAGTTCAGAACAGTCAGAAAGCCAGAGTCTCTATGCTACTTTAAAAGAATCTCTTATTTCTTATAGCTCCATGGCTGAAAAGGCTAAAGACCAGACAGAAAATCTAATTATGGGGACTGCAGGATTATATTACAAGTTGAATGAAGAGTCTCACCAAGTTTCTAATGTTAAGATAGTACGTATCAGTTGGGCATTAAGTAGGAAGGTAGGAAATGGGATGAGGGCTTTTGGAATTAGACAAAAACCTGAAAATTATAAACTTCCAAATCCCCTCTAAACATCCCTTACCAACAAAAGCAGCTTCTCCTCCCTGTCTGAGATAATTAGCCTTCCCTGGCTTAAAGACTTAACTAATGAGCACGCCTGAGACAGTTGCCTTGCAAGAAGATTTGCAAGCACACGTCCACCACTCTTTGTCACCATGGCTAAATTCAGATCTCAGTATGCCGTAGGAGGAGAAATGCATAGTCTGGTCTAGGAGAAAATAGCTTATGTAGCAAAAGAAATGCAAGATCTTGCTAATCTTATATTAGCAGAAACCTGCAGAACATACATAGGATTGGTTTGGATTTAATAAGCTAGTTCTAACAGTTTGCTAAGATGGGTGGCTGTAAGTTGAATTCAACACCAGCCTACAATCACTTAATAAAGTCAAAATGCCAGTACTTTCCTGACATAATATGGAGACTTAGGAGATGGGTGTGGTTTAATGTGAGCAAACCAAAAACCTCCCCTTTCCCTAACTACATCCTCTTCAAGATGCAGAGGAACTAAAATGATACAAACGTAGTTATCTGAAAGGGCACCTGCTCCCCAGTGTTTATAGCAGCAATGTCCACAATAGCCAAACTATGGAAAGAGCCCAGATGTCCACTGATAGATGAATGGATAAAGAAGATGTCATGTATATATATATACAATGGAATATTACTCAGCAATGAGAAAAAATGAAATCTTACCATTTGCAACAACATGGATGGAACTAGAGGGTACTATGTTAAGTGAAATAAGTCAAGCAGAGAAAGACAATTATCATATGATTGAAATCACATGTGGAATTTAAGAAACAAAACAGAGGATCATAGGGGAAGGGAGAGAAAACAAAATAAGATGAAATCAGAGAGGGAGACAAACCATAAGAGACTCTTAACTATAGGAAACAAACTGAGGGTTGCTGGAGGGGAGGTGGGTGGGGAGACGGAGTAACTGGGTGATGGGCATTAAGAAGGGTGCATGATGTAATGAGCATCGGGTGTTATATGCAACTGATGAATTACTGAACTCTACCTCTGAAAGTAACAATACATTATGTGTTAATTAATTGAATTTAAATCAAAAAAATAAAAGTTGAAAGCTCAAAAAAAAGAGTGCAAAGGATATTCCTTTCCTAATTAAAATGTTACAAAATACACTGGAGTGGACAGCACAGGCATCCTTAGAAAGCTCTGGTAGCTAATCTCCATATACCAGAGATTATAGTAGATGATGCAGATAATGGTGGCTACATCACGATTGAGAGGGACTCCCCAATTTCAATTAAAATAATGGAATTCCAGCATGGTGAAGTCCAAGTGGTAGCAATTAACCATGAGAAACAAGGTGAGAACGGTTACTACAATGGACAGCAGAATTATAGTAGTAATCCTAGCCTTCTGACCCCAGGTATTTGTGGTGGCATCTAATTGATTATGTTGTACATAGGAATTAAAGAGACGGGCAGCCTTCTAACGCAGCTCTGTCCAATAGATGCATAACACAAGTCTTGTGTAATTTTAAATTTTCTAGTGGCAACATTTTAAAAAGTAAGAAATACATGAAATTAATTTTAATGTCTTTTATTTAACCTAATATATCCAAGATTATCATTATGTCAACATGTAATCATATGAAAAATTATTAGTGAAATGTTTTGCATTTTTGTACCAAGTTTTTGAAATCCAGCATCTTACATTTACAATACATCTTAATTCAGACCAGTCACATTTCAAGTGCTCAAAAGACACATGTAGCTAATGCCTACCATATTCAAAAAGCAGTTCTAAAGCATTATTTGATCTAAATTAACAAACAATAAGAAAAACAAAAGATCTAAATCTGATGAGCAAAATCCTAACTTGAGCCTCTGAAATATAAAGTCCTACCTTTCTATCATTGTAACCTTAGGACCATCTCTAAGACTAAGAACTGCAGCTGCCCTTTGCATATCTGTTATATGTATATATTAGTGGGGGTATTTTTGGCTCCTCCCCTCTGGCGTCATATGAAGAATGTTGGTAATAGTAAATTTTCAATTAAATTCATGAGGTACCAAATTATAAAGACCTGATAGTGAGGACGTGTATCATCTGTGAGATGGATGCAAGGATAAATAAGCCTTTGTGTCCCCCATTTTGGCAAGGGTGGGAGCACCTTCGTATAGAGGATATTTGAGTTGCAACCTGCAATGTTACGCAGAAACAAGATATTACTGTATAGGAGTGACATATGAGCACAGGGGTGATAGATAATAAGGTGTGGACTGCCAATCATTTGCCCATTGATCTCAGGTCCATTCCCCAACACCCTTCATCTGCTCTATTCTATTATACAATTCCCATGCTCCGCTGCCAAATGGCTCGACTTCTAGCAATGTCTCTGGCAATAGCTGCATCTCTTTCAAGGTCCAACCCCGCTTTTCCTCCAACATCTCAACACTGAACAGCCCTTACCATGGCTCTACCTCCCCCCAAACAGCCCCAACTGCAGGACTCTGGTCACATCATCTCTTCCCATTGGCCCTCTGGCCTATAGGCGGTGGTGGCTTCCTGCTATTACTAATCTCTAGGGTGACCTCACCATTCTCTATTTGGATTCCTAGGTCTTCCATCACTTGTACAACCAATTCCCTCTATTAATGTCCCTCTTTTTTCCTGACTGGACCATATTTGATTTCTCAAGCTACCCACACAGCTGATAGAAACCTAGCCTCTGCTCATGAGTTTGTTTTCTCACTTAAGGGTTCAACACACGCGACAGTAGCAAAGTGGGATCACCCTCCTTGAAAACAGGTCTGCATTCTTTAACATCTTTATGCTGAACCAGCTATCTTCGAACCTCCTCCTCTCTGTGGCATCCTCCATATCTTCCTTCATATCCTCTACAGCATGCCTCAGCCTCTCAGAGAAAGGTTTTTCACAATTTTTATGCCATGACCCTCCCTGCAATTTGGCAAAGCCTTCTCAGAATTAAAAAAATCAAAGTATAGGGGCGCCTGGGTGGCTCAGTTGGTTGAGCGACTGCCTTCGGCTCAGGTCATGATCCTGGAGTCCCGGGATCGAGTCCCGCGTCGGGCTCCCTGCTCGGCGGGGAGTCTGCTTCTCCCTCTGACCCTCCCCCCTCTCATGTGCTGTCTCTCTCACTCTCTCTCTCTCAAATAAATAAATAAAATCTTTAAAAAAAAAATCAAAGTATAAAAACAAATACGTAAAATAAAAGCAAATCTGTGATGCCATAATGTACTTCTTTAATAAGCCACTAAATCACAAGCTCTACGTACAGGTCTCACAACCAGTGTAATTTCAAGGTAGTGACAGGTATAAACAATATTTTGAAACTTGCAATAACTGAATTGTGTATATGTGATTTCTACTGAATATAAAGTCAAAAGTACTGCTAATACTATGATGGCTTGTTAAAGGAGGGCCAACTGGGTCAAGCCTTTCATAACTGAAAGAAATGCTTAATGAGTTAGAGGTTAATAAACATAAAATATAATTTTTCCACATCTAAGTATATGGATTCCTTGGTGTCTCTGTTTCTAAGGATTCCAGCTTAAGAACCCCTACTCAAGAGGACTGGCTAGATCAGTCAAACAACATCATCAGGTCCTGAAGCCTAAAAAGTCTACTACTCGGTCCTAAGTTTCCAGTATCTTTTGGCTAAAGAAAGCTATACTGCTCTTCTTTACCCTCTTCCATCCTCATTTCTCTAGAAGATTTTCCTCTTCTATCATCACTGTCTGGGCCAAGGAAATATCTGAATAGCTTCATGTTCTCATGTCCTATTTCACACATCTCTATTACCATGTTCAAATGATTCTAACGACCACTGCAACACTGAAAATCCTGTGGCTTTGTCCCAACCCAATCATCCACATCAGTGCAACTTAGTCTCATCTAGAAGCTGTGAGTCCTATAAGCAACTCCTCTCTCCATACCCTATGCCTACTAATAAATCTCAAAAGTAATCTTCTATTTCTAAACCTGTCAAAGAAAATTGAGGCTCAGAAAAATTAAATAATTTATCCAAGAACCCACAACAATAAAATTCCTAGAGATTTTAAAGGGATTTATTTTTTATTGAGATATAATTTACATATTAGTTTCTGGTGCCCAACATTTCATATTTTGTATATATCGCAAAATGATCACCACAATAAGTCTAGTTAACATCTGTCACCATACATAATTATAAATTTTTTTCTTGTGATGAGAACTTTTTTTTTTAAGATTTTATTTATTTATTTGAGAGAGAGAGAATGAGAGAGAGCACATGAGAGGGGGGAGGGTCAGAGGGAGAAGCAGACTCCCTGCCCAGCAGGGAGCCCGATGCGGGACTGGATCCAGGGACTCCAGGATCATGACCTGAGCCGAAGGCAGTCGCTTAACCAACTGAGCCACCCAGGCGCCCATGTGATGAGAACTTTTAAGATCTACTCTCTTAGCAACTTTCAAATATATGGTATAGCATTATTAACACTAATCACCATGCTGTATATTACAACCCCATGACCTGTTTATTTTATAACTGGAAGTTTATACCTTTTGACCTCTTTCACCCATTTTGCCTACCCCCTACCCCTAACCTCTGACAACCACCAATTTGTTCTCTGTATCTATGAGCTTGGTTTTAGGATTTTTGTTTTTAGATTCCACATATGAGATCATACTGTATTTGTCTTTCTCTGTCTGACTTATTTCACTTAGCATAATGCCCTCAAAGCCCATCCATGTTGTCACAAATGGCAAGATTTCATTCTTTTTATAGGCTGAAAAATAGTCCATTGTGTGTGTGTGTGTGTGTATACAAACACACTATATTTTTTGTATCCATTCATCCACCAATGGACACAGATTTTATTTTATTTAATATTTTATTTTTAAGTAATCTCTACACCCAAGGTGGGGCTCGAACTCACAACTCCAAAATCAAGAGTCACATGCTCGGGGCGCCTGGGTGGCTCAGTCGTTAAAGCGTCTGCCTTTGGCTCAGGTCATGATCCCAGTTTCCTGGGATTGAGCCCGCATCGGGCTCCCTGCTCAGCGGGAAGCCTGCTTCCCCTCTCACAGTCCCCTTGCTTGTGTTTGCTCTCTCGCTATCTCTCTCGCTGTCAAATAAATAAATAAAAATCTTTAAAAAAAAAAAAAAGAAAGAGTCACATGCTGTACTGACTGAGCCAACCAGGCACCCCAGATTTTAAAGCTATTTTATGCCAATCACCAGTATGATATGTATTAGCATTAGAAGTATCTAATAAAGCAAATATATGGCCTTAGTTTTTAGATAGTTTCATTCCTCTCTGCTCTACTTTATAATGGGCATATTTAGAAATTATATGACTAAAAAAATTAGTATAAAATACAAGTAAAATCATCTAAACAAATAACTGAAACAATAAGAGTGAATAGTAATTTGAAACTGGAGTTGAACCAATTATAACAGCCTATTGCAAGAAAATTATCATTCTTCCCTGAAATAATTTCCTATCTCTTTAATGTGAACACATATAACAAAACATTTTGATCAAACAAGAGAGAATAGTGTGGTCTAAGAACTCTGATGACAGGGGCGCCTGGGTGGCTCAGTCGTTGGGCGTCTGCCTTCTGCTCAGGTCATGATCCCAGGGTCCTGGGATCGAGCCCCGCATCGGGCTCCCTGCTGAGCGGGGAGCCTGCTTCTCCCTCTCCCTCTGCTGTTCCCCCTGCTTGTGCTCTCTCTCTGTCTCTCACTCTCTGTCAAATAAATAAAATCTTAAAAAAAAAAAAAAAGAACTCTGATGACAAATGCAAATATATGTGAAAGAATATAGAAGAATGATTATCACAATACAATTACTCCCAAGTAAAATGCATATTTGGTTTGAAAAAATAAGTTTTGGAGATTATAAACAATTAACATACATTTAACAAATATCACTTTACATTCAGTATGTAATATTACAATGTCAATAAAAGCAATTACTGCAATTACCCTTTAAATTATCTCAACTGCCACTAAAAGTACAAATAAAACGGTCATATATTCATTGCTTGCTGTTTTAATCAGAAGCTCCTGTTCCTTAGACAATCTGAAAAAAAGTCATTTTTTTACTCAACACACAGCCACTGAGGACCTACTATGTGCCAGGAAGAACCATGAGAGATACAGGGACAAAGCATGGTTGTAGCTTTCATCTCTCAGGAAGCTTATGGACTAATGAAGAGCAGGTAAGCATGAAATAAACGTTTTGGCTCTGAAATAACTGTAAGAGCACCATGTTGTAGGAGAACAAAGAAAGGAGTCATTCGTTTCACCTACGGGGGCTTTAAAAGGTTTCCTGACAGGACAGCATCAGAATTCAGCAAAAAAGGGAAGGGAAAAACACTGTTTATGCTTAAATGTCAATAAATTACAGCCACTACTGTAGAGCGCAGGCACTTTACAAATTTTATTTCCCTTAATCATCACAACAACCCTTTGGGACCAGCATTTCACAGTGAGAAAACAATGATGTACAGGATAAATAACTTGCCCAAGGTCACATTATCTTGTAAATGGAAGAGCCATGAATGAGTCCAGATTTGTGTGACCTGATATTCTTCCCACCACACCAGGCTGCCTAAGCTGAACTTAAAGAGTAAGTAAAATTTAAAGAGAGGAAAAAGAGAAAACAGAAAAAACACAACCGACAGAAGTGATATAAGCATATAATTCATGAATTATCTTAGAGGAAAAGAGAGCTACTACCCTTGGAATATATACACATACCAGGAAATGTATATATTTATACATATACATATAAAAGATATAATGATATAGCAAAACAAAGAGAAACTAGGATAATTTATGAATTACACTATGACTAAAAATTCCATACTCAGGGGCGCCTGGGTGGCTCAGTAGGCTGAGTGACCAACTCTTGATTTCAGTTCAGGTCATAATCTCAGGGTTCTGGGATCGAGCCCCTCATTAGGCTCCTGGCTCATCAGGAAGTATGCGTGGGGATTCTCTCTCTCTCCCTCTGCCTCTCCCCCGACTCACACACGTGCGCTCATTCTCTTTGTCTCTCTAAAATAAATAAATAAATCTTTTTTTAAAATTCTATACTCAGATCTACTTAAGATTGTTCCATGATCGAGCCATAAAGAACCTAAATTAAAATTTCAGAAATGTCTAATTTACAAATCCTTTAGTCACTAAAGGCATTCATCAGTTACTTTTTTATCAAGTTTAACCCGTTAATTAAAATAAATTTAAAACAACATACAAATATCATAATTCATTAAACTTCTACTTAACACTCCTATACAGTTCCACTATATTAAAAAAAAAACTATTTTCTTTATTATAATTTCCTTTTTTTTTTTTAAGATTTTATTTATTTATTTATTTTGACAAAGAGAGGGAACACAAGCAGGGGCAGTGGGAGAGGGAGAAGCAGGCTTCCTGCCAAGCAGGGAGCCCGATGCAGGACTCAAACCCAGGACCCTGGGATCATGACCTGAGCCTAAGGCAGACACTTAATGACTGAGCCACCCAGGCACTCCCTATAATTTCCTTTTCAAGTTCAAGAATATCATGGTGATGTTAAACATGGAGTCTGTAATATGAAATCAATCTAAAATAACCAAATTCTACTTTTAACATTATTTGAGAGAAAAAAATTCTACCTCTGCATTGTGCTTAGTTGTTATTTCTAATTTTTCTTTCTTAGCCCGATGGAGTTTCTTTCTGAGATCAGCAGTAATGTCCAAGTCTGTTTCACTTTTAAACATTTGTTTTACATCAGATGAGGCATTCTTCAACCTATAAAATGAGATAATAAAATAAAATTCTCACTAAGTCTATTTCTGGTATTTCTAATAACTTATTTTTCAGAAATCACAAGGAACATGATATGGTCTTTGCCCTAAAGAAACTTAAAATCTAGTAAAAGATGTCGATTGCAAAAGCTAGGTAGAAATACAAAGTAGTGTATGACTAGAAACTAACTACCCTTTCAAGATGGTACTTAAAGAATGATCCTATCACAAGCTGTGTAGTTCTGTTTCGTTTTTAAGATTTTATTTACTTATTTGAGAGAGAGACAGATATAGTGAGAGAGAGCACAAACGAGGAGGAGAGGGAGAAGCAGGCTTCCCACTGAGCAGGGAGCCGGACTCCAGTCTCGATCCCAGGAGCCTGGGATCATGACCTGAGCCTGACCTGAGCCAAAGGCAGATGCTTAGCCGACTGAGCCACAGACTGCATAGTTTTGGAAAATATTGAGTTCTTTTTACCTTTTAAGTACTATGTTTTATTTATTGCAAATGTAATAAATATATATTACAAAAGGAAAAAGCATGAGTGACAGAATATAGATTGAGGATTAAAAAGAGCAGACTAGGGGCGCCTGGGTGGCGCAGTAGGTTGAACTTCCGACTCTTGGTTTCGGCTCAGGTGTGATCTCGGCATCATGAGATTGAGCTCCACGATGGGCTCCACGCTGGGCGCAGAGTCTGCTTGTGATACACTCTCCCTCTGCCCCACCCCCTGCTCTCACTCTCCCTCTCTCTCTAAAACAAATAAATCTTAAAAAAAAAAAAAAAGCAGACTAAAGCACTCTCTCCCCAAAATTAAAAATTTAATGAAAGTATCAGCAAAGAGAATTTAGAGATAAAAATCCACAAGGAGAAAGAGCACAGAGATGAGCAATAGCAATAAAATATTAGAAGCTGGAAACCAGGTGGATAAGTGGTAATTGATTTACATAAGAGAACTGAATTTAAAGGCAAAAATGGGAAAGCAACCTGATTTACACCCAAAAGCTCAATTAATTGACAACAGCTTTGAAAACACGGTAAAAGTAGAGCAGAAAACAAGATAATTGATTTAAAGTCTGCCAAAGAAATGAGATTCTCAGATCCTCTACCCTATACAACACACAACTGGGCACCAATCTCTCTCTCACTCTGGCAGAACACTAGGTAAGGGTTTATTCCCTGGAGAGGATAAAACAGAAGATCTGTGGATTAGAGACATCAGATACAAATGGTATAAGACCCCATACCAAAAATAGGAGACTCAAGTTAAAAATTATGTAATAAGTGAGAGCCCTGGTCTTCTACAACATCTTGTGTGCCAAAACAATGGCAGCCGAGCAGAGAATGGAAGGTGAAAAACCAACAAGGTGAAAAGACCTAAAGATGCTGATGCTAGGGGTTCTCCAACAAACACCTTAACCACATCACCCTATAGAGAATGCCATAAACACAAAGCCTTACACACTGAGCTTCCAATCCGCTAAATGAGAACAGTCAGCTAAGGATCACCAGAAGTTAGGAAGCAAGAGTTAGAAAGACAGAGACCAAATCAGGGGACAGAGAGGAAGAACCCTCAAAGATTATGCAGGTAAAAGGGAACTTTAAAAAGAGGGGGGAAAAATACCTTCAGAAATATAAGAGAAGAAATAACGTCCATGAAACAAAAACTGAATGTGATAAAAAATGAAATATTCAGAGAACAAGAAAAAAAAAGGAACTCTTGGAAATCAAAACACAAACTAAGGAATGAAAAGCTAATTAAGTAAATGTAAAAAAAAAAAAAAAATCTCCTGGATGCCTGAAAAAATTCCAAGGGAAAATAATTTCCACTTGGAATTTTATGCCCAACAAGTTACAAGGAAATAAGAAAGACTATTTCAGATCTACAAGACACCAAAACATTTACCTCCCATGAACTTTCTCAAGAGGACCTAAACTGAGAAAGAGAAAGACATGGGATCCCAAAAGTAGGGTATTCAAAACAGAAAAAAACAGCAATGGGATTTCCAGGATCATGAAGAAAGGAACAGCAGGTGACGATCGTGTCCCTGAGATGAAAGCACAGCACCTAAAGGGCAATCTGTCCCTGCTGGACTACTGGACTGGCCAAAGCCTCCAGGAGTGACTTCTTGAAGAAGATGGAAACAGAAAACAACAGAATGCTTCAGGGGGAGGAGTGAAATTCGTGAAGGGGATTAAGAATACACTTCTTGTGTCTTGACGAGCACTAAGTAATGTATGGAATTGCTGAATCACTATATTGTACATCTGAAACTAATATAACACTGTATGTTAACCGTACTGGAATTACAATTAATGATAAACCCAGAATACTTCAACTATCTGAACATATTGAGAGATTTATGCCACTTGGTTGGAGTATAAAGCTGAATTCATGATAAATTCATAGAAATTAAGCAAACTAAACAATCAATGAAACAATTATCAAATCCAAAGAAAACAATGTAAAAGAAAAAAACCACATGGCTCAACTGGAAATTTTCAAAATTACAATAATGTAAGCATGGAAAACTAAATATAGAGAGGACAGAAAAAGGAGGGAAGCATGAATGAAAACTAAATTATGATCTTTTGTAGTGTGGGCAGTCAGTAGATAACAGCTAAACCTGAAAACTCAAATAGCAATATAAAAAAAAATTTTAAGAGCTTTAGATTTTAAAAATCATTTCAGAATATGGTGACAGTGCGGGCTTTGGCAGCACATATACTGAAATTGGAATGATACAGAGATGAGCTTGGCCCCTGCACAGAGTATAGTGACAGACGGCAGCCACACTTTTCGTGAGCACAGCACAACACAGACTTGTTGAATCACTATCTTGTACTGAAATTAATGTATCATTGTGTGTCAACTATACTTCAATACAAAAAATACAAGATTTTAAATAAATTAAATCAAATTAAAAATTTTTTAAAATAAAAATCATCTCAGAGTTGAAAATGATTGTTCCTAGAGATCAAGAGGGTGATTTGTCACAAGCAAATTGGTACTGCTATTTTTCCTAATAGCAGTGAGTAAGCCTTGTAGAACATGAGATTCTTTAAATAACGTACATATGTAACTTTAATTTTTTTTAATAAGACTAAAATAAAACAACACAGAGAATCAATGAAACCAAAATTTGCTTCTTTAAAAAGATCAACAAACTTGCTAAACCTTTGGCTAGACTGACCAAAAAAAAAGAAGATTCAAATGATAAAAATAAAGAATGAGAGAGGGAATGATACTACCAACCTAGAAGGACTATAATAAACACTATGAACAACTTTATGCCAACAAGTTAGACAATGTAGATCAAATGGACAAATTCCTAGAAAAACTGACATTATCAAAACTAACCCCAGGGGAACCTGGGTGGCTCAGTTGTTAAGCATCTGCCTTCAGCTCAGGTCATGATCCCAGGGTCCTGGGATCGAGCCCCGCATCAGGCTCCCGGCTCCGCGGGAAGCCTGCTTCTCCTGCTCCCACTCCCCCTGCCTGTGTTCCCTCTCTCACTCTCTCTCTCTCCCCGTCAAATAAATAAAATCCTAAAAAAAAAAAAAAAGCTAACCCCAAAAGAAACAAATCTGAATAGACCCATAACAGTTAAAAATATTGAATTAATAATTTTAAAAATCTAAACACAAAAAAAGCTCAAGTCCAGATGGCTTCCCTAGTAAATTCTACCAAATATTTAAAAAAGAAATAATATCAATCCTCACTTTAGAGGAGGTGGAAACACTTCCCAGCTCATTCTATGATTACCTAAAATCAAAGTGAATCAGATATCACAAGAAAGGAAAACTATAGATCAATATCCCTCATGAATAGAAATGCAAAAAATCCTCAACAAAATATTAGCAAACCAAATCCAGCAACATCTTAAAAGGATTACACAACATGACCAAGTGGGATTTATCCCAAAAATAAAAAATTAACTTAATGTCCAAAAATCAATTGATGTAATATACCATTTTACTAAAATAAAAATTACATAATCATCTCCATAGATACAGAAAAAGCATTTGACAAAATTCAACACCTATTCACGATTAAAAAAAAAAAAACAATGCAACGAACAAGGAATACAAGGAAATTTACTCAATCTGGTAAAAAGCATCTATGAAAAACCTACAGCTGGCATAATTATTGGTGAAAGACTGAAAGCTTCCCCTAAGACTGGGAACAAAACAAACATGTCCACTTCTATTTGAGACTGTACTGGAGGAGAAAGAAAGGAAAGAAAGAAAGGGCATATATATTAGAAGGAAAGAAATAAAACTATCCCTTTTTTTTTTTTTTAAGTAAGCTCTATGCCCAACGTGGGGCTTAAACTCACGACCCCATGTTCTACCGACTGAGTCAGCCAGGGACCCCAGAAGTAAAACTGTCCTTAATTGCAAAGGACATGATCCTGTAAAAATATCCTAAGAAATTCATTAAGAAACAAAAACACTGGAACTAAAAAAACAATTTTAGCAAGGTCACAGAATATAAGATCAATATACAAAAATCAATTACATTTCTGTATACTAACAATGAATAATCCAAAAATGAAATTTAGAAAAATAATTCCATTTATGATAGCATCAAAAAAATAGATTTAGGAAAAATAAAAATTATTGTAGAAAGAAATTAAAGAGCTAAATAAATGAAAAGACATTCCACATTCACATTCATGTATTGGAAGAGTCAATATTATTTTTTTTGTTTGGGGTTTTTTTTTTAAATTTTTTATTGTTATGTTAATCACCATACATTACATCATTAGTTTTTGATGTAGTGTTCCATGATTCATTGTTTGTGTATAACACCCAGTGCTCCATGCAGAACGTGCCCTCTTTAATACCCATCACCAGGCTAACCCATCCTCCCACACCCCTCCCCTCTAGAACCCTCAGTTTGTTTTTCAGGGTCCATCGTCTCTCATGGTTCGTCTCCCCCTCCGATAGGAAGAGTCAATATTATTAAGGTGGCAATTATCTTCAAACTGATCTACAGATTCAACATAATCCCTACCATAATCTCAGCAGGATTTTTGCAGAAATTGACAGGCTGAGCCTAAAATTTATATGGAAAAGCAGAGGACTCTGAATAACCAAAACAATCTTGTAAAAGAAGAAATGGGAGAACTTTCACTTCCTATTTTCAAAATTTACTATAAAGCTACAGTAATCAGGGCAGCTGGGTGGCTCAGTTGATTAAGTGTCTGACTCTTGGTTTCCACTCAGGTCACGATCTCAGGGTCATGGGATTGAGCCCCACACTGGGCTCCACACTCAGCACAGAGTTGGCTTGGGATTCTCTCTCTCCCTCTCCCTCCCCCTCTGCCCCTCCCCCCACTCATGCTCTGGAGAGCTCTCTCTCTCTTTCAAATAAATAAATAAATAATTTTTTTAAAAAACTACACTAATCAAAATAGTGTTGAATTAAATTAAGAAGACATGTAGATCACTGTACCATAATTGAGACTCTAGAAATAAACATATATATTTGGTCCATTATTTTTCAACAAAGGTGTCAAGGCAATTCAGTGGGGAAAAAATAGTCTTATCAACAAATGGTGCTGATAACAACTGGATAAAAACATTAATTTAGACCCTTACCTCACACCATACATAAAAAGTAACTTAAGGGGCACCTGGGTGGCTCAGTCAGTTACCCACCGGACTCTTGATTTCGGCTCAGGTCATGATCTCAGGGTCATGAGATCAAGACTGGCATGGGGCTCCGCACTCAGCAAGGAGTATGCTTGAGATTTTTTCCC
The DNA here is from genome assembly GCF_004348235.1 of Phoca vitulina. Classification (NCBI taxonomy): domain Eukaryota; kingdom Metazoa; phylum Chordata; class Mammalia; order Carnivora; family Phocidae; genus Phoca; species Phoca vitulina. Next base: position 4,971,062 of record NW_022589770.1, read on the forward strand.
TCTGTCCCTCTCCTCCCCGCCACCCCCATGCTCACTTGCAGGCTTGCTCTCTCTCTCTCAAATAGATGTTTTTTTTAATATTTTATTTATTTATTTATTTATTTGAGAGAGAGCAAGTACAAGCATGGGGGATGGGCAAAGGGAGAAGACAGATTCCCCACCTGCATGCTCGCTCTCTAAAAAAAAAAAAACAGTAAGTTTAAATGGAGCATAGACCTAAATGTAAAAAACTGAAATTATAAAACCTCTAAAAGAAAACAGGAAAAAAATCTTCATGACCTAAAGTTAGGCAACTATTTCATAGATATGAAACCAAAAGCACAATCTATAAAGGAAAAGAACTGGAGGGGCGCCTGTCTGACTCAGTCAGTACAGCATGTGACTCTTGATCTCAGGGTCATGAGTTTAAGCCCCACATTGGGCATGGAGCCTACCAAAAAAAAAAAAAAGAAAGAAAAGAAAAAAATTGGACTTCATAAAAATTTAAAACATTCGCACTTCAAAAGACATTATTAAGAATATGAAGTCAAGCCAACAAATAGGAGATAATATGTACAAATTATATATCTAATAAAAGACAAAAGACTTGTATCCAAAATATATTTTAAAAACGCTTAAAGCTCAATAGCAAAAAGACAACTAATTTAAAAATGAGCAAAAGATCTGAATAGGCTTTTCACCAATAAAGATAGACAAATGGCAAAAAATCACATAAAAGATGTTCAATATCATTACTCATTAGGAAAACACAAATTAAAATTACAACATACCGCTTCATACTCACTGGAATGGTTATAATCAAAAAAGTCAATCAAAAAAAATTCAATCACTAGATTGTACACCTGAAACATATAGCACATTATGTTAATTAACTACAGTGGAATTAAAATAAATTTTTTTAAAGATTTTTATTTATTTATTTGACAGAGAGAGAGACAGGGAGAGAGGGAACACAAGCAGGAGTGGGAGAGGGAGAAGCAGGCTTCCTGCAGAGCAGGGAGCCCCAGGGCTCGATCCCAGGACCTTGGGATCATGACCTGAGCCGAAGGCAGACGCTTAATGACTGAGCCACCCAGGCACCCCTTAAAATAAATTTTTTTTAAAAGATCAGAAAATAACAAGTGTTGGCAAGGATGTGGAGAAACTAAAACCCTTGTATATTGCTGGTGGAAATGTAAAATGGTTCAGCCACTTTAGAATACAACCTAGCAGTTTCTTTAAAAAAGTAACATAAATTTACTATACAATGAAGTAATGCGCCTCCTAAGAATCTACCCAAGAGAAATAATATCATCTCCACACAAAGGCTCATAGACAAATGCTCAGAGCAGCATTATTTATAACAGCCAAAAAATGGAAACAACCTAAATGTCCATCAGCTCGGTGATGGGTAACCAGAATGTGCTATATCCATACAATAGAATACTATCCAGCAATAAAAAAGAAACAGCACTGATACCTGTTAACAACATGATAAACCTCAAGAACATGCCTAGTGAAAGAAGCCAGACACAAAAGACCACATATTGTATGATTCCATTTGTATGAATTGTTCAGAAAAGGCAAATCTATAGAAACAGAAAGTAAATTAGTGGTAAATAGCAAAGTTTAACTTCATTTAGCCAGATTCTAGAATTCTAGAATTCTAAAGAGCAATTTAGTCATTAAAATTCATGAAAAGACATGATCCCAGGGTCCTAGGATCAAGTCCCACATCAGGCTCCTTGCTCAGCAGGGAGCCTGCTGCTCCCTCTGCCTGCTGCTCCCCTTGCTTGTGCTCTCGCTCCCTCGCTCGCTCTCTCTAACAAATAAATAAAATCTTAAAAAAAAAAAATTATGACAGATATTTGTGTGGTAAGATGTTCCATCCAAAACTGAAAACATTTTTAGTGAAGTCAAAAGTTTATATTTTATTCACTTATTTCATACCTGGCTCCAGAAAGGATTTAAGGTAGCTTCTAAAGATAGGTGGAAAATGTTTCTATAGCAAATCCTATTTATAGGTGAAGTACGTGTTAGTCATCGTCCTTGCCCCACCCACACATCCTTGCTGAAAAGGCTGTCTAGATCAGTTATTCTCAAACTAAATATGAGCAAGGACATTCCCCCAACAAATGCTGCCTTTGTAAAATATATTTAAAATGACTAAAATAACTGTCTTTAAAATGACTAAACAAGAATTTTTTTAACAAGAAATTTTAAAAAGAGATAAAACATAACCCCAAGTGTTTTATTACTAGATTTAACGAACAGAAAATTACTCTGTTACATGATTATAAAAATTTCTAAACACTTTCAATTTCTGTACTTAATTCTTTGTAAACCACGCTTTGGGTTGCGCTCTCTGAAATGGCTCAGTTTTATATTACAGACTCAGAGTTTTCTATTTTTCACATCAGCGGTGAATCAACCAAAGCAGGCACCTCATCCAAAGGCAGATATCAAGGATACAAAAAAGAGGAGCAACGGCAATTCTTGGAATATAAACTCCAAGTAAAAGAGCAGTTGGAACAGGAGCTAAAACCCAAAATCGTGAACTACGGCTGGGGCGCAAAGTTAGAACAACTAGAGCCACAGAGATGAGAGAAGGCCAAAGTAATGACCACACAGAAATGGGAATGAGCAGGGGCATCGGGGGGCTCAGTCGGTTAAGTGTCTGCCTTCCGCTCAGGTCATGGTCCTGAGAAGAAAAATCTGTGTCCTAAGATGGCCGACCGAGCCAGCAAGGGAGTCCCAGCCCCTGCCCCGGGGCTCTTCCAGGTTCTTCTCCCTGCCCTGCTTCGCGCACGCGCCAGAAGTGCCAAGTATGTAGAAGTAGAAGTGTATAATTTACCCCCTTTGTTTGTGCTCAGGGCTCAGACCTTTGGAGACCACTCTCCTCTGAGTCTGCCAGCATTAAATAAACCTTCTTTCCTCCAAGATCTCCGAGTGCCGCTTGGTTCTTCCATCTGGCAATCCAGTCCAGGTTCCATAACATTTGGTTCCCTGACCGGGAAACCCAACCGCACTGGCCCATTGTTGCCACCGGTTTGGGGCAACGGCAGGGCAGTGACAGAACAAGGAATCGTAACGGAGAAGGCGCGCCCTGCCTAATTTTCAGCAGTGTCCCACCCCAGTCGCCTCGGGCCAGCCCCGCTCCACTGTTCCCACCGGACTCGAGGAAACTAGGCAGGCGAGGACCTGGTCCCAACATCGGATTCCGGTAAGGCCTGGGGCCCCAGGACCCAGACAGGCCCACCCCCATTGGGGTGGAAGGGGAGCCCGATCACCTCCCAGAGACCTCTTAGAGGTCTCACAGGTAGGGATTCCCAGGGAGGGAATGTAATAACTTCTGGAGTGTGAATGTGCAGTCTGACCTGGCTTGCTCAAGCGGACTGATTCTGTGACCCCACGGGTGGGCACCCTTAAGGCCCCCAGAAGCCTACGGAGTCTGAGTGGTCCCATCTGCGATTCCATGGTGAACAGCATACAGTGTATGGCGGCATCGGAATAGTTTCCGATCGCGAGTCACAACGCTGAGACCACTACGGCTAAGCCTCACCTAAGCTCCTTCGGGACATGGTCAGATGGGCATCTGATTGGTCTCACCTCAGGAGGCAGCCCCCTTTTGTCTGTCTCTGCGCCACCACACACGGGAACATCACCATGGAGTAAGGGCAGAGTAAACCTACGGATCTAGAGACCAAGATCAAAAATTTCAAGAAGCGGGGGCGCCTGGGTGACTCAGTCGTTAAGTGTCTGCCTTCGGCTCAGGTCATGATCCCAGGGTCCTGGGATCGAGCCCCGCATCGGGCTCCCTGCTCCACGGGAAGCCTGCTTCTCCCTCTCCCACTCCCCGTGCTTGTGTTCCCTCTCTCGCTGTGTCTCTCTCTGTCAAATAAATAAATAAAATCTTAAAAAAAAAAAAATTTCACAAAGGGGTTTTCAGGAGACTATGGAGTCAGGATGAACCCCAGCAAGTTGAGAACCCTATGTGAATTGGATAGGCCCACCTTTGATGTCAGGTGGCCTTCAGAAGGGACACTGGATGTCCCAAGGATTCGTCGAGTATGGCGAGTCATAACAGGATAACCAGGACACCCTGACCAGTTTCCATACATTGACTCCTGGCTAGGAATCGCTCAGACCCTTCCCCCTTGGGTGCGATTCACTTGCAATAGGCAGGGACAGGCCAGGGTCTTAATCGCCTCATCCAAGTGACCTAAAGAAAATCAGCAAAAGCCCCAGTCTCCACAAATCCTAGCCGGAGATCCCAAGAACGAACCGACCCTGCCCCCACCGTACGTGCCCCCAAGACCGCCTACACCTGGCCCTTCAGCTCCAGACACTCCACTGCCATCGGTTTCACCGGTGCCCCCAGGCCCAAAAGATCCACTTTCTCCAAGACCAACAGCCAGGCTGAGCCCCAGGCCAGGTGCAAGTGCCCTCCAAATGCCCTACAAGAGACGCGGGAACCCGAGAGACACGATGAAGAAAGGACGGTCCAACCCGGCCGTTCCATGATGTATTATCCAGCCTTCTCCACCACCGACCTCCTCAACTGGAAACATAACGCCCCATCCTACTCTGAGAAACCACAGGCTATGGTAGACCTCATAGAATCCCTCTTCCAGACTCATCGGCCAACCTGGGAAGACTGCCAACAGTTACTCCGCACCCTGTTTAACACAGAGGAAAGGAGGAGAATAATGAAAGGTGCACGGCAGTACCTGGAAGAGCACGCACCAGCGGGAGTCATCGACCCTGCTGCCTGGGCTAATACAGCCGCACCTGAAGAGCACCCAGCATGGGACTTCACCACAACTGAGGGACAGGCCCACATCCGCCGGTACCAGGAGACCCTCCTCCGGGGAATCCGAGCAGGCGCTAAGAAACCCATGAACATGACTAAGGTATCCTCGGTCATTCAACAACCAGGGGAGTCCCCTGGGGACTACTATGAAAGACTGTGTGAAGCCTAAAGGATATACACTCCATTTGACCCCGAGGCACAGGAAAGCCAACAGATGGTAAACACCTCCTTCGTGGCTCAGGCTGCCCCAGACATCAGAAAAAAACTTCAGAAACTAGAGGGTTTTGCTGGGATGAACATCACCCAGCTAACAGAGACTGCCAATAAGGTCCACATGAACAGGGAGGTCGCAGCCAAACGGGAAGCCGACAAAAAGATGAAAAAGAAAGTCAGCCTCCTCACCGCTGCCCTGAAAGAAAAGGACAACACAAAGGTGGGGAGACCCTGACCACCAAAAGGGGGGAGACCCAGAACCCCCTTGGCAAGGGATCAATGTGCCTACTGTAAGGAGAAAGGGCATTGGAAAAATGAACGTCCCAACCAGGGAAAGGCTCAGAAGCCCAGCCGCTACAAGGAAGAACCCCAAGAGGAGGACCTCATAGGTCTTGTGGGAATGGACTCAGACTGAGGGGGACCGGGCTCTTTCCTCCTTGGCCCCCATGAGTCCACGGTCAGAATGAAGGTGGGGGGCAAACCAGTGATTTTTATGGTTGATACTGGGGCTGAGCACTCTGTTGTCACCTCCCCAGTGGCCCCTTTTGGCAAAAGGACTGCAACCATCCTTGGGGCCATTGGGACGCGGGCGGTACAACAGCCCTTTTTCCAGGCTCACCAGTGTGAACTCAGGGGCCACAAGGTCCGACATGAATTCCTTTATCTGCGTGATTGCCTCATCCCCCTCCTGGGCCGAGACATACTCTCCAAGCTTAGGGCTCAGATAACCTTTGAGCCCACCGGACACACTAGCCTCCGACTAAACCCAAGGCAAGAGGAGATGGGATTTCTAATGCTAGCAATTACCATGCCAAGGGAAGAAGAATGGAGGCTTTTCTGTGCCCAGGCCTAACCGAGCAGCCTGCCAAAGTTCAGACTCACCTTCCCTTCAGTATAGGCTGAAAACAACCAACCTGGACTAGCCCGGAATTGGGCCCCTATCATTGTTGAACTGATTCCAGGAGCCCAATCTCAGAGGCAAAGGCAATACCCCCTTCCACAGGAAGCTAAGATTTGCATCCAAGAACATCTGGCCAAACTCAAAGAAGCAGGTATTCTAGTCGAGTGCCAGTCGGCCTGGAATACCCCACTCCTGCCAGTCAAGAAGCCAGGAGGGGGATACCAACCAGTTCAAGACCTGCAGGCCATCAACAAAGGTGACCATCTCTCTGCCCCCAGTGGTCCCAAATCCATACACCCTCCTCGGCCAAATCCCAGGGCCGGCCAGATGGTTCACTTGCCTAGATTTGAAGGATGCCTTCTTCTGCCTCCACTTAGCTCCCCAGAGCCAGCCACTGTTTGCCTTTGAATGGACTGAACCTGATACAGGGCGCCAGATGCAACTGACCTGGACGCGCCACATGCAGGGGTTTAAACACTCACCAACCCTCTCTGGGGAAGCGCTGGCCACAGGCCTCGCCAGCTTCCCAAGAGAGGCTACACAATGCACCCTCCTCCAGTATGTGGATGACCTCCTCCTCACCAGTGACACACAAGAAGACTGCATAAAATGCACAAAGGCCCTCCTATAGCTCCTATCAGACTCGGGATACCGAGCCTCATGGAAGAAGGCACAAATCTGCCAACAACAGGTACAATACCTTGGTTTCCTCCTCACCTAAAGGAAAAGAGAACTAGGGCCAGAGAGGAAAAGGTTCATCATCTCCCTGCCACAGCCCCAGACAAAAAGGGGCCTACGAGAATTCCTGGGGGCTGCAGGATTCTGCCACATCTGGATCCCTGGGTTCTCAGCAATAGCAAGACCTGTTTATGATCTCTTAGGGGGACCAGATCGAGAACCCCCTGCCTGGACTGAGGAAGCAGAAGCCGCTTTCACAGAGATAAAGACCGCCCTGGGGCGGGCTCCAGCCCTGGGCCTACCAGATGTAGAAAAACCCTTCAATCTCTTTGTGCATGAAAAGGAAAAAATAGCGCTCGGGGTACTCACCCAGACTGTTGGGCCCTGGCGACGGCCAGTTGCTTACCTGTCAAAGAAGCGGACCCCGCGGCAGCGGGATGACCACCATGCCTCAGGGCGCTGGCAACCACAGTCGTACTCGTCAAGGAGGCGGACAGACTTACCCTGAGGCAAGAACTTAATGTCAAGGTCCCTCAGGCAGTTGTGTCCCTCATGAACGCACAGGGACACCGCTTCCTTTCCAACTCTCGGCTAGCACAATACCAAGGGCTCCTCTGCGAAAACCCGCGGGTCACCCTCGAAAGAGTAAGGACATTAAATCCAACAACCTTTCTCCCCATGGAAGAGGGGCAACCAGACCATGACTGTTCCAAGGTAACTGATGAGGTCTACAGAGCCATCCAGATCTGCAGGATCAAGCCATAAAGAATCCAGAGCTCACGCTGTTCAGCGATGGCAGCAGTTACCTACAAGAGGGTGCCCGGAAAGCGGATTATGCAGTAACCACAACCACTGAAGTCCTAGAAGCTAAGGCATTACCAGCTGGATGGTCAGCTCAACGGGCTGAATTACATGCCTTAGTCCGAGCCCTCACCCTCGGTGAAGGCAAGCGAGTCAAAATCTATACTGACTCTCAGTACGCCTTTGCTACTGTACTTATACATGGAGCCATCTACAAGGAAAGGGGCCTCCTAACCACAGCAGGAAAAACTATCAAGAACAAAGAGGCGATACTGACACTCTTCGAAGCCGTCTGGCTTCCAAAGGAAGTAGCAATCCTGCACTGTAAGGGACACCAGGAAGGAGATGACCCCATAGCGCAGGGAAATCATCTGGCAGATGAGGAAGCCAAGACAGCAGCCAGTGAGGACATGGACAGAGCCCCTTCCCTCACCATGGCCCTGACACCCCCGGAAGAAGTCCCTCCACCCAGTTACACTAAAAAGGAAAAGGAATGGGCCATGGCTGAGGGAGCCACCCTGACTAAAAAGGGATGGTGGATGATGCCAGACGGGCGCATCTTTGTTCCAACAGCAACTGGAGGGCATCTAGTCAAGGAACACCACCGACTCACTCATCTGGGGAAAACTGCATTAGAGGCCCTCCTCAAGAAGCACTACATCAGTCAGCTGCCAACACTGTGCCGAGCAACGAGTGAACTTGCATAACATGTGCTAAAAATAATGCTCGGTCTGCACCGCGGCCCCCGCCAGGTGTCCAGAGGATGGGAGCAACCTCCTTCGAAGATCTAGAGGTAGACTTCACAGATGTGCAGCCGAGCGGGGGGTTCAGATATATCCTAGTAATAGTATGCACATACTCTGGGTGGGTCGAAGCCTTCCGACCTGGATGGAGCAAAGCCGGGAAGTAGCTAAAGTCCTCTTGCTGGAGATCATGCCCCGGTTCAGCCTGCCATTAACAATCCATAGTGACGATGGACCCGCATTTGTGGCAGACATTGTACAGGTCTTGACCAGATCTCTCAACATCACCTGGAGACTCCACACCGCTTACCAGTCCCAAAGTTCAGGGAAAGTAGAGCGAATGAATCGCACCCTCAAGGGAACCTTAGCAAAGTTTTGTCAGGAGACTAACCTCCCATGGCCGGTCTGCTACCCCTAGCTCTTCTGCGTGCTCACTGTGCCCGGGACATTAGGTTTCTCCCCAATTGAATTAATATATGGACGGCCTCCCCCGTGCTTGGGAAGTCTTCCAGGAAACTTACATCAGGTTGGAGATAAAGGGATAAAGGAGCAGCTTCAGGCCCTGGGGGCCACCCTAAATAAATTACAAAAGTACACCATCGAGGGCACCTGGGTGGCTCAATTGGTTAAGCAACTGCCTTCGGCTCAGGTCATGATCCCGGAGTCCTGGGATCGAGTCCCATATCAGCAGGGAGTCTGCTTCTCCCTCTCACCTTACCCCCTCTTGTGCTCTCTCTCTCTCTGTCTCAAATAAATAAAATAAAATCTTAAAAAAAAAAAAAAAGTACACCATCGAGAGGGCACCAATCTCCTTAGGGTCTCAGGTACAATCCTTCCAGACAGGGGACTCAGTTTGGGTCAAAGATTGGAAGAAAGACCCCCTCAAACCGCAGTGGACAGGGCCCCACACTGTTGTTCTAACTGCCCCTACTGCCCTCAAGGTCTCAGGTGTCACCCCGTGGGTCCACCACTCCAGAGTGAAGAAAGCTCATCATTCAGACGAGGAGCCACACCAGTGGAGAGTCCAGCCAGACCTCACGAACCCGCTCCGGCTTCACCTTCAACAAGACCCCACCGACTGATGGACACCTGCTCACCGTGGTCCTGGCTCATCGGCGTGATTTCCCTCATCTTGGGAGTCGGACTCTACACTGTTGCCCCTCCTGACTGGACTTTCCCCCAGAAGCTTACTATTGTCATTGCTTATTGGGTGTCCCTAGAGTGTATTACTGCACTTACTTGTCCACGGGTTTCATCTGCTATCGGGTTAGCCATGATGGCTCCCTCTACCTAAGGTCGTAGACCCCACTTTTACTGGCCCTCTGCTGTCTACTCCTGAGCACATGTCATCATGGTTTTCCTGGCCCCAGTCAGTCCTGGTCTTCTGCTGCCTGGTGTGCTGTTCCTCCGCACTGCCTCTAGCTTGCCCAGCCAAGCAAGGGGGGCAAAGGGCAAACTCTCGTATCACCACTACTGGCAAATGGACTTCCCAGCTTATCCCCCTCAATCCCGCACTGGCACCCCCACTGACTTCTTCCACCTGGGATGCACACACACCGAAGGTTGACCTCCACTTTGATGGATGCCAACTTCTTGATATTTCCTGGGAACCTCATAGATGATGTTCCTACCATGGCCCTCACTCAGGTTACCAGCTGGTAGATATCTACATCTGTGGGGGCCCTACATCTCAAGAGCCAAACACCTGCCCCCAGCTCTGCTCACAAGCCTGGGGATGTGAGTCCTGGGTGAGTCCTTGGCCAGGAATAGAACAATGGACCAACCGGTGGTGGAGCCTCAAACAGCGCAGTGACATCCGGATTTCCTTGTCACGCAGCGCCACCCCATCCTCTTGCCCTAACAATCACTGTATACTGCTCACTCTCTGTCCTAGAACCCAATGCCACATCATGGGCCACAGGAATCACTCCTGTTGAGCCAATATCACTCTACAGGGACTAACCCCATGGCCAAGTTTATGATTAAGTCCGTGTTCATCCTAAGCCCTGCAGTCAACCCTCAGAGTCAGACAGAAAATAACTCGCCCTGGCGCATCCCTGGGTCCCCCATCCACACGCAGCAAGCATCTATAGCACAACTGTTAGGTGTGATTAACGCCTCCCACCAAGCGCTTAACCACTCAAATCCACCCCTAGCATCTGACTGCTGGATCTGTATGAAGCCCGGTCCTGTCCAATACCTAGGTGTCATCCTCAACCAATCCACTGTGTCACCTCCCACCTCAGCACCGGGGACCTCAGATTATCCCTTTCTGGCTCCGGTACTGCTTTATGGCAACTCTTCCTCTCCCATCATGGGCCACAGTTGGGTCTGTGCGCCTAACAACACTTTTCTGGCTTGTGATCAAGGTGTATACATCTGCATCACCTGGCACGATCAATCATGCACGCTTGTCGAGTCTCTTACCCGATCTTTCAGTCCTCCCTGGGAGCGATGCCCCACTCACATGGAGACCTCATAGCCGCCTTCCACGCTCCCCCGTGGCCATCCCTCTTATCATGAGCCTGCTGGCCACATCAGGTGTTGCCCTCGGCGCCACTGGCGTCAGGATCTCAGGTTCAGTACCAGGGGTTAACTCAACAACTCACAGCAGATTTTTCTGCCCTCACTCAGTCGGTCCTGGCTCTGCAGCACCAACTCGATTCATTGGCCTCAGTGGTCCTCCAAAACAGGTGCAGGCTCGACTTGCTCCCGGCCACACAAGGGGGCTCTGCCTCTTCTTACAGGAGGAATGTTGTTTTTATGCTAATGAGTCGGGGGTGGTCCAAGAAACTCTGACCCAATTACAGGAACGAGTATATCGCCAGTGGGAAACACTCCAGCAGACAACTTGGTGGGATGCCCTCTCACAATGGTTCCCTTGGTTCGCCCCCCTCGTCGGCCCCCTCCTATTGCTTCTCCTCATAGTAGCATTTGGTCCTTGTATTCTTAATGCCCTTACTAGGTTTATCACTACTCAAATTGCTAAAATCAGACTCCAGTTGCTCCTTACTCACTATCGCCCCTTAGAAGATGAAAATAATGCCCTGTAAACTAGGTGTTTAAAGGGGCATCAAAGGGGGTATGATAAGGAAATGCTGGGTCCTAAGATGGTCAACCGAGCCAATGAGGAAGTCCCAGCCTCTGCCCCGGGGCTCTTCCGGGTCCTTCTCCCTGCCCCGCTTTGGGAACTCGCGAAAAGTGCCCAAGTATGCAGAAGTAGAAGTGTATAAATTACCCCCTTTTTCTGTGCTTGGGGCTCAGACCTTTGGAGACCACTTTCCTCTGAGCCCACTGGCATTAAATAAACCTCCTATCCTCCAAGATCTCTAAGTGCAGCTTGGTTCTTCCGTCTGGCGATCCAGTCCAGGTTCCGTAACAATCCCAGGGTCCTGGGATAGAGCCCTGCGCATTGGGCTCCCTGCTCAGCGGGAAGCCTGCTTCTCCCTCTCCCACTCCCCCTGCTTGTGTTCCTGCTCTCGCTGTGTCTCTCTCTGTCAAATAAATAAAATCTTTAAAAAAAAAAAAAAAGAAATGGGAATAAGCAAAAATAAGAGGAGGAGAAAATACTTGAGGAGAAAAGAAAAAGCAGTTCTCTGAGAGCAGGGCTAAGTACACACACTGACTTTTATGGACGAGGAAACAAAGGAGGACAAACTGCAGCACATGGTCCCACATCCCATTCCCGCTGCTGTGGTGCGTCCTGCCTGCTCCCCCGGGTGCACGAAGCTTCGGCCTCCCTTAGTGCACCCCGCAAATCCTTACAATCGGCACCCCCAACCACTGACTTCTCCCTGTGGCCCTGACTAAAGGAAGAGGCCGGCGGCTTACCTTTGGGTGTCACCAGGGGCATTACTTGAAGTGTTTAAACTCATGGTAAGTCCCTTCCACCTCTTTGAAAACAGCCCACTGTTTCTGAATGGTGTACTTCGTTATTGAGGATTACACCTGTCCCAGATGTCTGTGGCTTACAGGTTAGATGGGCTGAAGCCTGTTAAAATAGTAAACAATATAACAGTGGTTATATATATGAGTCCTGAGACTATGAGTGATTTTTGTCTTTTTCTTCAACTTACTTGTATTTTTTTTTTATTTTATTTATTTATTTGAGAGAGCATGAGCAAGGAGGAGAGGGAGAAACACACTCCCCACTGAGCAGGGAACCGGACACTGGGCTCGATCCCAGGACCCTGGGATCATGACCTGAGCGCAAGGCAAACGCTTAACTGACTGAGCCACCCAGGCACCCCTTACTTGTATTTTAAAAATTATTTTATAACAAACATGAAAACATTTAAAAACTATTGTTTCATTTCTTTTTCTTTTTTTTTTTTTTTTAAGGTTTTATTTATTTGACAGAGAGAGAGAACACAAGCAGGGGGAGTGGCAGGCAAAAGGCTTCTAGGACTCCATGTATATGAAATGTACAGAACGAGCAAACACATAGAAATAGAAAGTGGATTTGTGGGGGCACCTGGGTGGCTCAGTCGTTAAGCGTCTGCCTTCGGCTCAGGTCGTGATCTCAGGGTCCTGGGATCGAGCCCCACATCAGGCTCCCTGCTCAGCGGGAAGCCTGCTTCTCCCTCTCCCACCACCCCTGCTTGTGTTCCGTCTCTCGCTGTGCCTCTCTCTGTCAAATAAATGAATAAAATCTTTAAAAAAAAAAGAAAGAAAGAAAGAAAGTGGATTTGTAGTTGCCAGAGGGTAGGGAGAGGGGGAATTGGGTCTGACTGCTAATAAGTATGACGTTTCTTTTTGGGAGTGATGGAAATGTTCTGGAATTAGATAGCAGTGATTGCTGTGGACCACAGTGAATATACTAAAAACCAATGAATTGTACACTTTAAAACTGTAAATTTTGATAGGTGAGTTATATCTCAATTTTTCAAATTCATCATCCAAAAAAAAAAAAAATCCTATCTAAAGTCTCCTTCAGCAAAATCTTATTTTCTTCTTCTCTGTCTCTGTTATCAGCTCCTGAGGACACTAGGGTTCAAGAGCCTACCTCTGTGTGTTTTAGGAAGACTACATCAATGAAGAGCCAAAGTCAGATCTGTGGCTGAATTTAAACTACGACTGGAGATCTATCCTAGTGAACATGGCAGAGACGATGTAGCAAAAGCTCTCTTTTCATACACCAGACTGATATAGGGAGCTAGGTCAAAGAATTATAGGTTCCTCACATAACGTGTGTTCCAACCTTTACTTGAAACTTCCCAAGAAACTTCACAAGAGTGGGCGCCTGGTGGCTCAGTCAGTTAAGTATCTGCCTTCAGCTCAGATCATGATCCCCGGGTCCTGGGATCAAGTCCCGCATCGGGCTCCCTGCTCAGTGGGGAAATCTGCTTCTCCCTCTGCCTGCCCCTCCCCCTGCTTGTGCTCTCTGTGTGTCAAATAAATAAATAAAATCTTAAAAAAAAAAGAAAGAAAGAAAAAGAAACTCCACAAGAGTTTAGCTAATCTGTATGAGTAATTACAAATTCCTTATGAGACGCAATCAACATCAGCCTTTCTCCAACATGTATCTAACTCTGTAAATAACGCTTTCCATTTGAAAACATTCAATACATCATTATCTATAAACAAAATATCCAATACCTCAAAGCCACCCCTACTGTCATCATGCCAACTGTGACAAACATCCCTTCTCCACTGTGCTAAGAACTTTCTATATCTCTGCATTGTCACTCTACACCAACCCCAAGGGGAAGATACTGTTAATGTCCCCACTTTATACCTAAGGAAACTGGGGCTTAAAGATACTCATTCAATCACCTGTCCAAAGTCTCATCTCTAGTAAGTGACAGAGTCTGGATTCAAGCCCAAATTAGCGGACTCCACAGTTCTGCTGTGTGTCTTGCTATTGGCCTTCAAAATATGGTTCACCCCCAGCCAGAGCATTGAGACCTTGTGAGACCTTGCTTATCAGAAAAGCACTTCTCCCAACTGCAGAGTTTTCAAACACAGCTCCTTCTTCCCCACACCCCCACCCCATCCAAACTAACTACAAGGCAGGGTCTTCTTAATGAAAGATAACTCGGACCTCCAGTGGATTCTCAATCCAAATGGCACTTCCACAGGCTTGGGCCCAAACCAGGCCACCCTGTAGCAGTGATGGATAAAGGCAAAGTTTAGATCAGCTTTTTATGTTAATCTATTAATAGATTAATCTTCGCTTGGTAGTGGAGTTGGACTATTCTCACCATTCCTACTAAAATAGATGAAGGGATGTTATATGTATCATTCTTCAATAAGAAGTTTTTTAGACATAGGGCCAAATATAGGTAATTGAGGCCAAGGGAGCAATGATCTAGACATCCTAAGAGTAAGTACCAGCCAGAAAGACAATTCTACTTTAGATTTCAGAGCCACTGCTGGTACAAAGTTTCCTGCCTCACAGCTGAGTCCTTCAGTGGGTCATGCAGAATGTATTCATCTCTCAGTGTGTCTGTACAGATCAGGGGGAAGGGAGGGGTGAGGGCGGGGGTGGGGATGAAAAGATAAAAACCACTATTATTGAGGACTTACTATGTGCCAGATACTAGGCTAACCGTACCTGATCACACTGAATCCTCCCTATAGCCCTGTAAGATGATTATACATATTTCACAGACGAGAACACTAATGCTTGGAGAGGATGAGTAACTTGTATAAAGCTATTCAGTGGGAGGGACCCCCAGGTGGCTCAATTGGTTAAGGGACACTCTTGGTTTCAGCTCAGGTCATGGTCTCAGGGCCTTGAGATCAAGCCCCAATTTGGGGCTCAGCACTCAGCCCCAGTCTGCTTGAGATTTTCCCCCTCCCCCTCTACTCCCCCCACCTCTAAAATAAATAAATAAAATCTTTTAAAAAAAAGATATTCAGTGGGAGGGTTAGAATTCAAACTCACATCTGGCTGACTTCTAAATCCATCCTCTTTCATAACACATGCTAACTTCAATAATAACTACATCTGTGTTGGGGGGCTCTTACTGCAGACTTATATATTTCACCTTTAAAGAGGATGTCTGGTTCTTTCATCAAAATAAGACCATGATGGGGCACCTGGGTGGCTCAGACGGTTAGGTGTCTGCCTTCGGCTCGGGTCATGACCCCTGGGTCCTGGGATTGAGCCCCACATTGGGCTCCTTGCTCTGTGAAGGTTCTGCTTCTCTTTCTCTCTCCCTCTGCCCTCCCCACTGCTCGTTCTCTCTCAAATAAATAAAATCTTAAAAAAAATAAAAACCATGACAAGGGGGCTGAGACAAAGAATTTTAGAATTAAATAGGACTTTAAAGACCAAGTCCTGGGGCGCCTGGGTGTTTCAGTCATTAAGCATCTGCCTTCAGTTCAAGTCATGATCCCAGGGTCCTGGGATCAAGCCCCACATCGGGCTCCCTGCTCCTCGGGAAGCCTGCTTCTCCCTCTCCCACTCCTCCTGCTTGTGTTCCCTCTCTCACTATCTCTCTCTGTCAAATAAATAAATAAACTCTTTAAAAAATAAAATAAAGACCAAGTCCATCCTCCTTATCTGACAGATAAGGAATGTAATGTCTAGTGAGCTTAGATGATTTGCTTGAGGTCACTCAGCTAATAAAACTTCAAACTCCGGACTAAAACTACTCCCCTCTTTCCTTTTAGCAGGTTGCACTGTCTTTGTTTTTTCTTCATTTCATGGGAAACCATTGTTAGTTTCTGCTCTACCATTGTTTTGTTGTTACCGGGCACTAACTGTTCAATAAAACAGGTAGGGTCTTCTCTCCAAAATTATGTGAACTATACAAAACATCCGTGTGTTTTGTATTTGAAAGAGTTGGACACCAACTGAAATTGCTTCTCAAACTTACACAGAATCATTTAGAGATCTCCTTAAAACGAAAAAATATGCATTTGCCTAGGATAAATATCATGAGGGAGTAAAGAACAGTCAAAAGGAGGCTCTACTTCTGCAGAAAATGTACAGCCTTGGAAAAACAGCCGGATTTTCTATGTCTCTTAATAGTCCTGGAGGGTGAGCAGTAGAAACTACAGATGATAGCCTACCACAACTCATTCTTTCATTTATCAAACATTGATAAGAGTGTCTAGTGTGTGGCTGGCATTTTTTTAAAGGATGAAAAAGACGTGGTCCTTGTCCTCGAAGAGTTTAGTGATTCTTGGAAGGGAAAAGCCCGGCAGTCCGGAGTTGTAAACCTGGGAAGTTCGAAGTCCAGGCCCTCTGGGTCCTGCCCTCTGGTCCCTGCTCAGTCCTCTGGGTGCTGCTGCAGCGGTCTCGGGTTAGGATGCTCCAAGGAGATCTTCCCCCAGATGGGCGGAGAGGCCCAGCCCAGGGAGCTGGAGGCGTGTCCCCACAAACGACACCAACAGCCCCAGGGCAACCACGAACTAACTCGGGGTTCCCCAAAACTCTCACTGCTGCCACCCATACCTTCCTCAACACCTCCCCGCCCAAGTCGCCTCGAAGCCCCCACATCCCGTGGTTACCTCAGGGGACTCCCGTGGTCCAGACCGCTCACCCAAGACCCCAGGGGCAGCTCCAAATCTCAATGGTAGAAAGAGGCCTGGGCAGATCGCCGGGGGCAGAGCAAAAACTGTTGGAACCCGACGGACTCTAGGACCCGGGGAAGGGGGAACGAATAGCATAGGGGGACAGAAGGGGAAAAGCCCTGAGCAGACGCGGTTTACAACGGCCACTTCCGGAGACTAGTCTGCGCTCACAGACCTTCACAGACTTTCGCAGGCGTCCTGGCCCCGCCCACCCGGCCCTTTTCCTCCCGCCTCCCGCTGCCCGCAGCTCCAGGATACGCACTCGGAGAATCCGGCGCTCCGATTGGAAGAGGAGGGCCCGCGAAGTTGTGCGGCCGTGCGGGAAGGCGAGCAGGCGCATGCGCCGTTGCTGAGGAGCGGCGCGCTCGTGAGCACGCGCGATCCCGCGGCGCGCGCGCCCCTCCCGCACGAGAACGTCCCGGCCCACGCTCCAATGTGGTGTTCTCAGCGTGAGGTCTCCCGGTCGCGGGCTCAGAATCCCCGGAGCCGCCAGACAATGCAGATTTCTAAACCCTAACCCCTTTTCCGCGCCTACTGAACAAAACTCTTAAGCGGCTGGATCCCCGACTCTGCATTAAACTGCCGATCCTAAGGCCAGTGTAGCCCCCTCGGGGCCTGTGGACCGGTGCCAGAGCCACGGGTAAATTCTGTGGGCTCGGCTTCTGCGCAAGTGGCTGTTTCCCGCTGTGAAGCCCGCTCTCGCCTGCAAGACGCTTCTTGTCCCCTCCTCCCATCCGCATTGTATCCCAGCTTGGGGTTGTAAACAGTGCGGAGAAAGCGCGGGTCAGCGCGCTGATACTTTGCAGCGCCTCTCATTATGAATACTACATAACGAGGTACCTCGCAAAAAAGTCCTTGGAGCCTTAGCATGTGCTCCATCTCGTTCCTAGCCTCCTCCAGGCCCCCGAGCGCACACGCGGCGCACACACGCCTTCCTCTAGCTGGTAATTTATACTTTGGTTTCTTCCGGTAGCTGCTTCACAATCCGCTGCCGCCCCAGGGAGGTTGGAAAACCAAACGCTCTTTTTGTTCCTTGGCATTTGAAAATCTGTTCCCCAAAGAGCAGTGCAAATTGGCGGGATATTGATGGAGGATTTTATCTTCACCACCTCCACCTCCTCCCTTCAAAAAGGTGTTTGATAAAAAATGAACCTTTTATGCTAAAATTATCCCACGTTGATTGTAATCAACCTGAAACCAGGTGTAGGGGCCGTCTTTTCCCTGTCTCCCTGGGGAGAGCCAACGGTCATAAATGCAAATATAAACTGAGATTAAAACCTCCTTGATTCCTGTAACACTGAAACTTTAATTGGTTTGAGTTGTCACAGGTTAAAAAAGGAAGGCCATCCCGCTTCCTAATTTGCCAGAAAGAGGATAATTGCTTCAAAGGAAAGAGTTTATGGAAAGGAAAAAAGAGCCCATTCTAACATTTAGAAATGCAGTGGAAAATTACAGCAGACTAATGAGATTAGGTCTTTTTTTTTTCTTTACAAGTTTTAAATACTTAGAAAATTTCTTATGTTTTAAAAAGTCACAAAACTGAATATGTATGGCAAGAATAAATGGCATATGTACTATACTGCACACTTTTTTAAATGAAGAATAGGTGCCATATGAAGTCTTGCAAACTTCATCTATTTGTTCATTCAGTATTTATTGAATACAGACTATATACCCAATCTGGAGCTAGGTGATAGAATTACAGGGTATTTAATATAGGTGCACTGGAAATCAGAAGAGGCAAATGTTAATAACAACCATGAGCACCCCCAAAGGCTTTAATGGAGAACTATGAACTTACTCTGGGAAGATGATTATAGAGTCACCAAGCTGAGAAGGAACTGGAAGACATGAAACCTACGCACACCAGCACAGGAAACATCATGAGGCGCTGGGAAAACTGGAAGGTCTGTGTGCAGTCTTGGGAGTGGGAAAGCGTGGAGAGTAAGATAGCAGGCTGGAGATATAGGCAGACCCCAGATCACAGGGACCTTCTAGGTCATAGAGTAGTCCTCCCGTTATGCATGGTTTCTCATTCCATGGCTTCCATTACGTGCAGTCAACCAAGGTCAGAAAGCAGATCATCCTCCCTCTGACATATTCAGAAGATCAATAGTGGCCTAACTGCGTCATAATGCCTATGTCATTCACCTCACTTCACGTAATCATGTTCGCGTTTTACTGTCTAAAGAGTACAGTACAATAAATATTTTTTGAGAGAGATACCACAGTCACATAACTTTTATTACAATATATTGTTATAATTTTCTATTGTATTGTTATTGTTGTTAATCTCTTACTATGCCTAATTTATAAATGTAACTTTATCATAGGTGTCTACGCATAGGAAAAAAGATCATGTGTATAGGATTTGGTACTATCCCCAGTCTCAGGCATCACTAGGGGTCTTGGAACATATCCCCCACAGGCAAGGGAGGACTACTGTACTTAGTTTACCAAGCAACGAAGCTAACGACGTGTGTAGAGCAGAGAAGTTATAATAATTACACAATAAATCAAATTACACAATAAATCAAATCTAAAATATTTGGAGGTTTTCTGTTCTAATAGTTACAAGGTTCATTCTCTGCTGTTTGTTTGCCTAAAATGCTGCTGCTACTTACAAAAAGCTGCACATAAAGACGTTCTCTTCTTCACTTCCCTTTTAGCCTTAAAAGTCACAATACTCACCTCATTCTTTTTACTTTCAACATATTTTTCAATTCATCCCCTGCAGTCCACCAAAACAGCTTCCAAAATCAATAATGATCTCATTACTAAATCCCACTCCCCTTGAATTCACTGACACTTTGATCCTCCTCAGATTTCTCGGCAGCATAGGTAAGACTCTTGGTTTCTCCAATTCGCTGACCTTTTTATTGCTTGCTGCTCAGGAACTGTTACCCCTTCTTGCCTCTCAATGTAATATTTTCTCAGTTTCTGTCCTCAACTTTCACATGTTACCACATAAACTTTCTAGGCGATGTCATCCATCCCTGGGTCCACATGACATCATAACATCATAAACTCTGCTGTGGTTGTGAATTTTTAACTCTGATTTGAACAGTAGCACCTTAATGCGTGGTAATACTGAATGCAACATATCTAAACATTATCTTTCTTAACTTCTTAACGGGAGTCCCCCAACTGCTCCTCCACCAATTTATAAAACTAATCTCAGACACCCAGATGAAAAAAAAAAAAACCCTCAGAGAATCTTTCTTCTCTCTCGAGCTCTCAATTCCTACATCTAAGAATCACTAAGTCCTACTTACTTTTCTCAACTCTCCTGTCCTGTTTCTATACCTACTACTAAACATCTTGATGATTTGTTTCTTTACTGCTTTGTATCCTGACACTTGTGATCAGAACCTGCTCCGTGGCCTGATGCAAGTCACTCTCTTCCCCTTTCTGTGCAAATTCTCAACATTTTTATAAGTTGACAACTAAACATCTAGGGCATTGTTAAGCTGGCAAATATGAGCGGAAAAGATCAAAAATAGAAAATAAAAATCAAAAGCAGGCCTCCTAAGAGCACATGTGTACCTTTCTGACACTAGGGGAGTGTTATGAGCTGATTTTATGCATGTGAGCCTCAGGGTTTTTTGTTGTTGTTTTGTTTTGTTTTGTTTTGTTTTAAAGATTTTAGTTATTTATTTGACAGAGACAGAGACAGCGAGAGCAGGAACACAAGCGGGGGGAGTGGGAGAGGGAGAAGCAGGTTTCCCACTGAGCAGGGAGCCCGATGTGGGACTCGATCCCAGGACCCTGGAACCATGACCGAGCCTCAGGGTTTTTTAATCGCCAGGTGAGCCACGTCCTTTTGACCCTTCAGTAACCTCCCTCAGAAGGTTCAAACACCAGGTGCTTGATTATTATGCTGCTTTGGTATCAATTCTTAGAACTGCAAGGCCTTGCTGTAATTGCTGCTCTCAGAGGCTCTGGTTCTTTGCTGCTTCAATCCCCATTCTGTGTGCTATGATGGATGATCCTTCCAAAGCATTGTCGACCTTAAAAATTAAACAACAAAGGTTATCAAGCAGCAAATGAATTTATTCAGAAATAGAAGAGGAATTGCAATTTGGGACATGCCAGCTACGGTGAACCATAGGCAAGTCCAGAGAACAAAAGGAGAGGAAAGGAGAATATTGGAAGGAGTTGTTTTGAACAAAAGTCCATTGGAGGAAAATGAGAGCTTTATATACATATATATGTAATTTTCACATAATAACTCAGAGTAACTCAGATTATGTTACCCTATCAATCAATTCTTTTAATGGCTCTTCAGTCCCTACTGCATAAAACCCAGACTTAACCCCCTCCCCTCTCCCCCATGAATCAAGTGCCCCTAGTCTTGTCTGTACCTGCCTTTCCAGCCTGTCTTTTCCTTTTTTTTTTTTTTTTTTAGAGAGAGAGTGAGAGCGTGATTCTGGGGATTGGAGGGGGGGGGTGGGGATGGTGGAGCACAGAGGGAGGGGGAGAATCTTAAACAGTCTCCATGCCCAGGACAGAGCCCAACTCAGGGCTCTATCTCACAAGCCTGAGATCATGACCTGAGCTGAAATCAAGAGTCAGATGCTTAACTGACTGAGTTACCCAGATGCCCCAAAGATACATTTTTAATAGCTGCATTGTAATCTATTTTGTGAATGCCCGTAATTTACTTATCTGGTCATCTAGGTTGTTTCTGACTTGTTCCTTTTCTTAAAAAAAAAAAAAAAAAAAACTGTCTCTGTAGATATACTTTGCATATTTGTCTTTTAAAGTCATATTATAGGGGCACCTGGGTGGTTCAGTCGTTAAGCGTCTGCCTTCGGCTCAGGTCATGATCCCAGGGTCCTGGGATCAAGGCCCTCATCAGGCTCCCTGCTCAGCTCTCTGTCTGCTACTCCCCCTGCTTTTGCTCGCTCGCTCTCTCTCTGTCAAATAAATAAATAAAACCTTTTAAAAAATAAAAGAAAATAAAGTCATATTATAAATTCCTAGAATAGAAATTGCTAGATAAAAGAATAAGCTTTTATTTTTATTTTTTTTAGTAATAATCAACACCCAATACGGGGCTCAAACTCATGACCCTGAGAGTCATATGCTCTTCTAACTGAGGCAGGCAGGTGCCCAGAAAAGAATAAGCTTTGAAACTGAAAACAATATAATTATCTGTCCCTATGTTGAATAATACTGGGACTAGACACTAGACATACGTTCCTGGACTTATGTTAAACAATTCTGAAACCAAGCAAAAGTAACTTGGTTGCTTGCTCCAGTTAATACTTGTTCCTGGAAGATAAAACTGAGTTTGTTAAATAGATTGCTCACGAAGACTAACAGTTTACTTTAAAAATGCGTCAAGACCATTGCCCTGCTATGCCCACCAAGCTAAGGCTATTGTATCATAAACTCTGCTCAATTCCAATCATTTCCCTGACTTGCTTCCTTCCCCACAGTTATTCAGCCCAAGCGTTAAAATCCTAAAAATAACTGGCCCTAATTTTCCCTTTTGAGATACCACTAAGGCTCAGTCAGGTGGCATTCTCCCTTACTGCAGCAAATTTAGTAAACTTAACTTCGCTTCAGCAACAGTTTTTGTGATGAGCTTTTGAGGAGTCAACCTTTGACAGCATATTTAAATTTTTTATACAGAGTACCAGGTTGCCTTCTAGGAAGAGTGTATCAATTTAAAGAAATAACAACATCGTGAGAGAATGTCTGCTTTCCTCTGCCCTTGCCAGCACTAGATGTTTTTGCAGTATTGAAAATTTTCCAATCTGATAGGCAAAAAGTGACACCTCATTGATCTTTTTTTTTTTTTTAAGATTTTGTTTATTTATTTGTCAGAAAGAGAGAGAGCTCAAGAGATAGAGCGCACAAGCGGCGGGGAGGGGCAGAGGGAGAAACAGACTCCCCGCTGAGCAAGGAGCCCAAAGCGGGACTTGATCCCAGGACCCTGGAATCATGACCTGAGCCAAAGGCAGACACCCAACTGACTGAGCCACCCAGGTGTCCTGACACCTCATTGTTCTAATGTTCTTGCATTTATCTGATCATTAATGAAGTTCAGTAACATCTAGAAATGCCATTTTTATCTTGTGTCCCGGGAAGCGTGAAACCACTATTACACCACTGCCATCAGAAATTAGAGCAGAGAATTTGCCAGGCCTAAGAATTTAATTCATAACCTTGCCATGAAGACTTTGGGGAAGATGGCAGAGTGGGAGAAACTAAGCTCACCTCCTCCCACGAATGTAACTGCATAACACTTACATGAGTGTAAATAACCCATAAAACAACCCAAAGACTGCTGGAACAAATTGCACAACTAAATGTAGAAAAGAGGCTACATCACAGAGGGTAGGAAGGGCAGACATGTGATGGGAAGCTAAGGGACTCGCAGGCCATCCATGCGAGGGAATCGCGGGCGCAGAGAGGGGAGAGAAACAGACCTTCACATGGGAAAGCCCACAAGGGGAAGATGAATCCCCATAGCACTTGGCACAACCTTAAGATGAATATTATAAAGCCATAGCCAAGTCTTTGTAGGTCAGGTAGCATCCTATAAAGAAATATATTGTTGGGGCACCTGGGTGGCTCAGTTGGTTAAGTGTCTGCCTTTGGCCCAGATCATGATCCCGGAGTCCCAGGATCGAGTAGGATCGAGTCCCACATCAGGCTCCTTGATCAGCAGGAATTCTGCTTCTCCCCCTGCCCTTCACCCACTCCTGCTCTCTCTTTTGCTCTCTCTCAAGTAAATAAATAAAATCTTTAAAAAAAAAAAAAGAAATATATTGTTAAGTATTGAGTCTATTTATTATTCGTGGCCAATCTAAAGAGCACAGCTGGGAAGCAGAAATGTCGGAGGTGGGGTGGGGGGCGCTGCTAAGGGCAATGATGGGAGAAAGGAACTAAAACTGGTATGTATAAAATGTAAAGTAATTCTTCAACACGAATAGTGGTATTCTTGCAAATTATATGTAATAGGAAAATGTTCCTCTTCTACTTGTAAATATAGACATTCTCTGCTATTTATCCTTAAGTGATACGAATGTATATATTTCTAATCCAATAGTTACCCACCCAATAGACTTCCAAAAAAGTAAAGAGATTACGTGCATTTATCTCTGGAGGGAAGATCTGAAAGAGGTCCAGATTTGTTAACAACCTGCATGGGACTGCTGGACAGGATTTCATCTCCCAAAGCTCACCTTCGATTTCTCTGTTGAAGCTCTGAGCTACTGTCCTAGATGAAATAACTCAAATCTAGAGAACCATACTTCTAAGGAGGAGAATGTCTCCCACAGAGAGACTAGCCTCCATGGTTAGAAGTCAGGATTTCCCAAAAGGAAAAAGGAGGCACTGCCCCAGAAGGGAGGGGGGACCTGAGGACTGCAGAGAGAAGTTAGGGAACCAGTGAGTCTATATTGGCCCCCTAAGAAGTGTAAAACTTTATTGAGCATCTTTGGCTCCAACCTTATGAAACCTCACATTTAATGTATAGGTTTTTTGGTTTTTTTGTATTTAAAGTAAACTCTGTGCTCAATGTGGGGCTTGAGCTCAAGACCCCAAGATCAAGAGCTGCGTGCTCTACCAACTGAGCCAGCCAGACACCCATAATGTATAGTTTTAAATGTTATGACTCCGTTGGAGAAATGAACAACTGTGTAGTTGGAGTTGTTGATGGAAGAAAGAACCAGTTCGTGAAGGGAGGCTGGGCCTGCCCCTTATTACCCTCTGCTAGCTCTCTATAGAAGCCCTTGTGGAGATGTCAGCATCGATGAAGGAGGAACGTGCTAAGTAGTTAATGAGTTCCAGCTTGTGAGCAGCCCAAAGGAACACAGAAGTATTGAGGGGGCTCGCCGACAGAGAAGCAGTGATCAGCTCAGAAGCAGCAGTGAGACAAATTCCTTACTTTTTAAAAAGTATACTTGAGAAGATATCTCCTAAACGGGAGTGAAAGTTTGGAAGATATCTATCTGTACTTCTACATCTATATACAGATAGATAAATACGCATACATCGATTTCTGGATTTTCTATTCTGTTCAATGGATCTATGTTCCCATATTACACTGTTTTAATTATTGTACCTTTGTAGTACTTTAACTGCTAGATCTTCTCTTCACTTTTCAAATTTCTCTTGGCTATTCTCTGCATTTATTAACTAAGATTTGTTAACAAATATGTACTGAACCCTTGCTGGATATTGTAGGTTATGGGGATATAAAAGCAAGCAATATACCCAAAAATCTCTGCTTTCAAGGAGCTTATGTTTTAGTGAGGGGACATAGGTGAGAAGCGAAACCAACATAATCCCTGTCCGCATGTCACATCCTCATAGGACCAAGCATGCTTTCTTGCCCCTATATTAAATAAGACTGACACCAAGCAAAAATAATTCACCTATTTGCTCCAGAAAATACCTATTCCTGGAAGATAATGCTATGAACCAAACAGCTTATTTATTTTGACTAAGAGCATCCTTATTAAGAATTGCCTCAAGACGTTCCTCCACATTGTGCCCAAATCCAACCATCCCAACAAGTTCCTTGCTAGCAAAACTCACCTTTAAAAGTCTTTCTATAAAAGATTCTTCCTTAATTTCTTCATTGTAAGACATGATAGAGGTGAGTTTAGGCAAACGCTTTGATTCCTAAAAAAGAAAACCTAGACACTCTGAGCTTTTGGCATGAGTTCAAAACTCTTTTTATTTTTTTAAAGATTTTATTTATTTATTTGACAGAGAGAGACACAGCAAGAGAGGGAACACAAGCAGGGGGAGTGGGAGAGGAAGAAGCAGGCTTCCTGCTGAGCAGGGAGCCCGATGCAGGGCCCGATCCCAGGACCCTGGGATCACGACCTGAGCCGAAGGCAGTCGCTTAACCGACTGAGCCACCCAGGCGCCCCTAAGCGTCTGCCTTCGGCTCAGGTCGTGATCCCAGGGTCCTGAGATCGAGCCCCGCATGGGGCTCCCTGCTCGGCGGGGAGCCTGCTTCTCCCTCTCCTCCCCACTCATGCTCTCTGTCACTATCTCTGACTTTCTCAAATAAATAAATAAAATCCTTAAAAAAAATGTTTTAGGGGCACCTGGGTGGCTCAGTTGGTTCAGCATCCAACTCTTGATCTCTACTCAGGTCTTGATCTCAGGGTCATGAGTTCAAGCCCTGCATTGGGGAGCTTGTGTGCATATTTGTGGAGCCTACTTAAAAAATAAATAAATGAATAAATAAATAAATAATGTTTTATATATACAGAGATTTATTTCTAATTATTAAAAGTCTGTGTAATATTACTGAAAATAGACAATTCTTTAGACATATCACAGTGATAAAACTTTAGCTTGAAACACCTTTATGTCTTCTTCCTGGTTTCTCACAAAATAAAAACATTAGCCCTATATAGTTTTTTAAACACATGACTTGGGCTTAGTCGCTTATGATTTAAACTTTTTAAATTTCTAGGTTAATTCTATGAGTCCAGCAAGTTATTATTTCCACAGATGGCTTAAGATTACAAATATAAAATTGTATTTAGCCAATGAAATTGCAATAATGGATTTTTTTTTGACAGGAAGTAGGATTTATTGGTGGGCATGAATAGGGAGGGGGCAGTGCTGAGGTTCTCATGAGTGCAAAGCCCTCCCTTTGTCCAAGGGGCCTGATGAGGGATATATGTCACCCCACAGCCATCTGGGATAGGCCACTTTTCAGCCACAATGTCTTCAAATTCGTCCGCATTAAACTTAGTAAAGCCCCACTAATAATGGATATTTTTAAAGGATTTTATCTCACGGATTCTTATAATACTACACGTGTTAAGGATGCAGTGGGTTAACATAAATTGTAATTTACAGATTTTTGTCAACTTCAAGACCTTAAATTCATATTTAAATAATATAATTAACAAATACACTGTGGTATTCCAAATAATTTTTATGTAAACAAACAAACATGAACACTAAACATAATTCTAAATTACTCTTGCTCCTTGTTTTTATATACATAATGACTATAGATTAGCACGATGTGCAAATGTTTTAAAATTTTTATATTTGTATATACACACATCCTTGTGTGTATATGTATTATTCTCCCATCTCAAAATATATTAAAGTAGTATAATAAATGCTCCATGGAAAAAATAAGCAAGGTAGGTTTTGGTTTCCTCCTTTCTAATTTCTTTTCTGTTTGAAAAGTTCAAAATTGATGACTCTGGTTATGTTTGTAATAATGAGAATTATTAAATAGAAATAGGAATATGCAATCAAAACCATAAATATGGTATGCCTGTTTGCTTCTTAAGGATATTGTTGCAGTATATAAAGATGTTAAACTTGAGGCACTTGGCTGGCTCCATCAGTAAAGCATGGGACTCTTGATCTCAAGGTCGTGAGTTCAACCCCATTTTGGGGGTAGAGTTTACTTAATAAAAAAAAATTAAAAAAAGAAAAAAGGTGTTATACTCAACATAATATATATATTGTTTTAATAGTGATAGTGTTAAATATATTTTAAAACTACTTCAATGCCTTAATTTAGTCACCTATTGGCATATTCATATATTATGCATATTATATATACATGTGTATGCCTAAATGCACATATAGAAAAGTATATAAAGATAAAGGTTTATTTAAGATAAAAAAGGTAATAAAAGATAAATTTAAGGGCTTATGTATTCTTTACTGTAATCATATGGTTGGAGGGGCACCTGGGTGGCTCAGTCCGTTAAGCATCTGATTCTTGGTTTCAGCTCAGGTCATGATCTCAGGGTCGTGAGATCAAGCCCTGTGTCCAGCCCCAAGTTGAGCTCCATGATCAGCGCAGAGTCGGCTTCACATTTTCTCCCTCTCCCTCCCCCTCTCCTTCTCCCCCTGCTCACATACTTGTTCTCTCTCTCTCTCTCTTTTTCTCTTTCCATCTCTCTCTCCCGTGTGTGTGTGCTAAAATAAATAAATAAATAAAATCTTTAAAAAAAATTATGGTTGGAAAACAAAAAGTAAAATTAGAATCTGCATTTTTTCTGTAAAACAACCTAGTCATTCTGGCTTGGATAAGCAAGAGTTATTGTTCATTCCTAAAATATTCAATTAATTCTCCAGACTTTGGCATACTTCTGAATCATTTTGACAAGAAGTTAAAAAAAAGTTAAGTTCCTACTAACATTATTACCTATTGTTGTGTGTTTCCTATTTATTACCTACAACTATTCCTTGTCTTTTAATAAAATGACTTAGGTTTGTTTCTTATCTCCTCTGACAACTTTTCTTGATTTTGTCCCAGATTCAGTTTCCAAATTCAGAATAATCAGATTGTTAAGCTTTCTTATGAACCACAACTTTCTTTGAGTTTACTGGAATAGCAACCAGTTCAGCCAAAGACTCAGTCCCTCAACTTATGCAAGAAAGATAGTTAGAGGGACACCTGGGTGGCTCATTCGGTTAAGCGTCTGCCTTCGGCTTGGGTCATGATCCCAGGGGCCTGGGATTGAGTCCCGCATCAGGCTCCCTGCTCAGTGGGGAGCCTGCTTCTCCCTCTCCCTCTGCCTGCCACTCCCCCTGCTTGTGCTCTCTCTCTCTCTCTTTCTCTGACAAATAAATAAATAAAATCCTTAAAAAAAAAAAAAACAAAGAAAAAGAAAAGAAATATAGTAGAAACAATTAGGCTTGTATGACACTGTCCAAATTTTATTTAACTTAAAACATTATTGGGGCACCTGGGTGGCTCAGTCGGTTGGGCACCTGCCTTTGACTCAGGTCATGATCCCAGGGTCCTGGGATCGAGCCCCACATCAGGCTCCTTGCTCAGCAGGGAGCCTGCTTCTCCCTCTCCCTCTGCCTGCCACTCCCCCTGCTTGTGAGCTCTCTTTCTCTCATTCTCTGACAGATAAAATAAATAAAATCTTAAAAAAAAAAAAAAGACATTGTTATGAGAACTCTATTGAAATTAGGATAAAAATAAAATTATTGGTATTTTTCAATGACTGAATATTTTCTGTATCAGTTATCAGTTTAACATTATTGCTATGCTCCAAATCTGCACTTTTTTGCCCTGATTTATGATACTAGTCCTGGACCCTGCAATCACTTCTCCTTTGCCAGCAGATGAGACGTTATGATTGATCAGCAGAGGGCAATGGAGTGACATTGCATGGCCACAGCTGCTGGAAGGCACTTTTTTTTAAGGCTCTAGACTTCTATTATTATTCTTTTTTTTTTTTTAAGATTTTATTTATTTTTTTGAGAGACAGAGAGAGAGAGCATGAGTGGGGGTAGGAGCAGAGGGAAAGGGAGAAGCAGACTCCCCGCTGAGCAGGGAGCCCAGCGTGGGGCTCCATGTGGAACTCGATCCCAGGACCCTGGGATCATGACCTGAGCCGAAGGCAGACGCTTAACCATCTGACCCACCAGGCGCCCCCTATTATTATTCTTTAACACAGGAAGCCAATAGAGGAGCTCCAGCTGTACCTTCAGTCTGTGCTCTCTTCTTGAGGCCACTTTGTCAAGGTCCACCCCACCTATATCCTCTGGCAAAAGCTAGATACTTCTACATTCTACAGACTGACCCTGGCTGCCCGTACTCTCCAGCAACGGTGGACCACTTCTACACACCCATCTGGCAAGTTTCTTCACCCCTGGCAGGTTTGTGTGGCTGTATATGGGGTAGTCACATCCTCTTTGAAGAGGTCTGAATCTCAGCCTTCGGGGAGTGGTAGGTGGGAGGAGGCTCTTTTCCTAGTCATTAGCTCCCGTGTTGCTCCTTTTTCCTCAGCCTAGAGGTAGTACCTGCATTTTTGTACCTGCTATTCTGGATCCCTTAGAGTCTTCTTTTACCTCTACCTGCTACTCGCTAATAATTCTTTATATTAATTTTCCCTGTTCAAAAAAACTGGTGTGGTTTCTGTCTCCTGACTGGTCCCTGACTGACATATCTTAGAAACATACTTTTGTTCGTGTCCAAAGACCAGTACAATAACTATCTCCAAATAGATTTTATTTCTAGGCTCTTCACTCCTGATGCCTTTGTCAATCAAGGACCATCATAATACCCTTTGTGGTACAAACCAAAAAACCTTGGAGTCTCCTTCCTCTTCATAATATGTTTCTATTCAAAGGATAATCATTGACTACATCCTTCTATATTAATTTTCTGTTACACTTCAAGAAAGGATTCTACTCCCTCTATTCCCACATTATTTCATCTTGAGGAGGAGACTTCAGAGAAATATAGCCTTTGAGCCTTGATGAAAAGGACCTTATCCGTTACGGTAAACAACAAACACTACAGCAAAAATCTAGAGTTGATTCTCAGAACCACTTCTCTCAAGTAAAGAAATTTAAGTCACTGTTAAATTACTGGAAAACTTACTAACCAGAATCTACAACATCAGGAAGATACAGCTGCAACCTAAGACTTTGAGATCAATAAAATGACTGCATGAAGTAGATAGCTTCCAGCCACGGCTCATGAAATGAAATCTGATGACTGCAAGTACAGAGTGCCATCCTTCAGTCGGCATGCTCTTGTTCTTCATTTGCCAACCCATTTTATTTCCTCCTGGTTGCTTTAAGGTTTTGGGTTGTTAACTATGATATCTATGGGATCCCTATGCTCAGTAATGCTTCTTGCATTCCTAGTCACTCCTTGGTAAAAGTCTAATGCTTAACTATATTTTCCTTATGATTTGGCTAAAACACAAAATCAAGCCAACTCTTGAATTTATATTTGCTTTCCTTTGGGTGCCGCTCATTTTCATTTATATTAGTTCCTGGTGATAAATCAGTTAATGTCCTGGGTAATTGAATTCAATCACTAAGTGACTTTTTTTGAGAATAGCACAACAGGTTAAACAGCCAGAAATCCCTTATCATATTCCCCTCCAAAGACACAATACTTGGGGACTGTGTAATAAATAATTTGGCTAGCCTTTGGCCTTAGTTCCTAGGAGATAATCTCTAAATCCTTTTAATTTCCTGAGTGATAGAGTATCTTTGTTATTCATGGTGGACCCCTCAGACCACACCTGATAGCTGAGGTGACTCAGATGGGGGGATGGCCATGCCAGAAAGACCAACCATGTGATTACAGGATTGAGGGGTTGAGTCAGGTGATATCATCTTGAACTCTGGGAAAGAAAGGAAGCCTGGAGACTGAGCTCAACCACACAGGCAATGATTCAATCAGCCATGCCTATGTAATAAAACTTCAATAGAAACCTTGGACCCTGAAGTTCAGATGAAGTTCCATGGTTAGCAATACTCTGAGTATTTTCACACTTTAATGCTGGAAGGGTAACATATACCTGAGAATGACAGAAGCTTCATACTTGAAATTCTCCCAGATTTCACCCTATGCATCTCTTCTCTGTTACAGCCCTTTGCCGTAACAAAACTGCAATCATAAGTATTAGTGAGGACTATTAGTGCGTTCTGTGAGTCTCCCACAGATAATTAGGAAATTATCAAACCTGAAGGTAGTCATGGGACCCCCTCAAATTGTAGCCAACTGGTGAGAAGTGAGAGTCACCCTGGAGACCGCCAATCCTGTGGCTGGTATCTGAAGTGAAGGCAGCTTGTGAAGAACTGTGCTCTCAAAATTTGCATGTTGACAAACTCACTGTAGGAAACTTTTGTAGGAGCTAGCCTTTGCAGCCAGTAGAAATAGAGCTTGAGGAGGATTCCAAAAGAGATGGTGTACCTTTAAAGACTGTTCCACTCTTATAGATCTTATTACACAAAAGGCAACTGGTGGACTGATGGCACCCAACAGACTGGACAGAGATGTTATCTTTGTTAATTGATGCCTGCTTTCAGGATAGGCCCTGTATCACCCAGGATTTACTTTAGCTCACAGATTCCCCTTCCCAGAACAAAAATTTATTTAAATAATTTAATTCAACAAGGAGCAAAACTGGTCTGTGATTTGAGTTCAAAACTGAAAACCGAAGCGAATTTTTTTTGGACTGCCTTCTTCTATACCCAAAACTTTTCATTTTATGCTTTCCAAAACACCTAAAAAAATAGGAGTAATCCTACATGCTATGGTTCAGAAAGTAGTAAAACTAAATAATGTGTCTAAGGCCATGGAACTTCTCCCCTAAGACTTTCACGAAATTAGGTAGATGATAGCTCAAAACAGTCATTAGACATAATATTCTCTTCTTAAAGGAGACCATGTACTGTGTGAGGGAAATAATATTGTACTTACATTTTTGCAGATTTCTCTGGGGTCCTTTATATCACTAAAAAGATCTGAAAAACAAATAAAGGTATCATGAAATGAAATAATTTATATAATACCCAATATCTGGTTCTGTGCACTCCTTATAGTTGCAATGGTATCTGTTTTCTTAATTTAGTTTGGATATGTTTACCCAAATCAGATTGGCATTGGTTTGTGTTGCAATATACAAATGGAGAACTCCAGAATCTTAAATGCTGCTGTGCAGTCATTGTGCATCCTGATGATCTTCTACCAAGAAGAACAAGAAAAGTTGACACTCGTGGAGGTTGGAATGACTACCCTCAGAAAACACACTCAACCACATCCTCAAACATGGTGTAGATCTGGATTGATGATGTCCCCAAATGATAAGTGGTCTTGCCAATTAGCCTGCAGAATGATAAAAGGGGAAACTGGGAATTTAATCTAACATAAATTCTCAAGTCCCTGTGTTAAGTAATAACAAAGTAAAATATTAGCTGCTGGTTGGGGAATATAATGCGAATTGACTAAAAAGCTTACTTATCAAAACTGCTAGCCCATCAAGACTCACTTTAAGGGGAACCTTAATCAGTTGGTTAATCATCTGCCTTTGGCTTAGGTCATGATCTCAGGGTCTGGGGATGGAGCTGTGTCTGGCTCCCTGCTCAGCGGGGAGTCTGCTTCTCCCTCTCCCTTTGCCCCTCCCCTCCATGCCCTGTGTGGGGGGGGCCCCCTGCTGTCTCCTCTCAAATAAATAAATAAAATCTTTAAAAAAAACCCTCACTTTAAGATTCTTGTTTCACTGAGCCCACTAATCCAAAACTATTGTATCATAAATTCTGCTCATTCCCTTGCAAGACCTGCCTTAAAATCATCTAGCCCGGGCACTAAGTGTCTTTTACCTTTCCCCAGTTTCCTCATTTTGAGGCACTCCTTAGACTCTGTCATGATGTTTTCCCTTAAACAAAAGTAAATTTAGTTTTTTTGATTAACAGGTTCTGTGTGTGTGTGTGTGTGTGTGTGTGTGTGTGTGTGTTAGAGGAAGTCAACACTTGACACCGGCAATAAACAAGTAAGTAAAAAAATATACTGCATGCCAGGTAGGCTTAAGTGCTATGAAAAAAAAAAAAAAGCCAAGGAAGTGGGAAGGGAAGTACATGTGGGTGGTGGGTAGATGCTGTTATTCCAATTTTAGATTAGGTAATCAAGGAAGGCCTCCCTGAATGGATGACATTTGATCAAAGACCCGTAGGTGGTGAGAGAGCAAGCATATAGCTGTTTAGGGAAAGAGCATTCCAGAAAGAAGGAATAGCAATTGCAAAGAGTGTAAAGCAGGAGCTTGCGGGGCATGTTGAAGAAATGACAAGGAAGCCAATATGGCTAAAGCAGAGAGTGAACAGGGACGCCGGGGTGGCTCAGTCAGTTGAGCGTCTGCTTTCGGCTCAGTCATGATCTCACAGTACTGGGATCGAGCCCCAAGTTGGGCTCCCTGCTCAGTGGGGAGTCTGCTTCTCCCTCTCCTGCTGCCCCTTCACTTCCACTCATGGTCAAGTGCTCTCTCCCTCTCAAATAAATAAAAAAAAAAAAAAAAAAGAAGGGAGTAAACAGCAGAGAGGTGGGATATGTGAATAAAAGGCAATAGGAGGGAAATAGTTTGTATAGGACCTTTTCTCTAAATGAGACGGGAAACCATTCAGAGGGAACTTTAGAATTCATTTATCAAAGAGGTACATGAAATGTATAGATTACTTAGGGGATAATTGACATTTTTATGACATTGAGGCTTCCCATCCAGGAAGATGTCATATCTCTCCATTTAGCCTAGACTCTCTTTTATGTACTTCAATAAACCTTAATAGTTCTTGTCCTATGAATCTTTTAAATTCTTATTAAGTTTATTACTTGGGTTTTAAAGGTTTATTTTTGTTTGGCTTGGTTTTTCACTGTTGTAAATGGGATTCTGCCCCCCATTACATCCTCTAACTGTACCACCTCTCAATCATGACTTTTACTCTAAATTCAATCACTATCCTGACCTCTATCAAACAGGTTAGTTTTGCCTATTTTATAAATATATTGTATTTATATATTATATTTTATATTCAAGTGATTAATATATTCATTATATTTATATGATATATATGATTTATATGATATATAAATATAATCATATGAATATACAAATATAACAGTTATATGTATGATCTATATATGTATAGATCATATATCATGCATCATAATCATATGAATATATAAATATAATATATATAGAAAAACTATTAACTTTTAATATATTCCTCTTATAGTTACCTTAAGATAGTTCAAAATTAATGCTAATATCCATTTAGTTCATTCTCTTGGAATATTTTGGTAATAATTATATTGCCTCTGAATAATGGCAATTTTTTAACTCAGCTCTGTACCCAATATGGGGCTTGAACTCACAACCCCAAAATCAAGAGTCACGTGCTCTACCAGCTAAGCCAGCCAGGCAAGTTTTTTCTCTTCAGTCTTGGCAGTTATAACTCACTTGTGTTACCTTGTTTACTACATTGGATAGAATTCTCAGAAAATTTCCTTTTTTTAAATTTTTTTTAAAGATTTTATTTATTTATTTGACAGAGAGAGACTCAGCGAGAGAGGGAACACAAGCAGGGAGAGTGGGGGAGGGAGAAGCAGGCTTCCCACTGAGCAGGGAGCCCGATGTGGGGCTCGATCCCAGGATCCTGGGATGATGACCTGAGCTGAAGGCAAGCGCTTAACGACTGAACCACCCAGGCGCCCCAAATTCTCAGAAAATTTCTGAATAAAAGGGGCAACAACATTTATATTATTTGTGACATTAATGTGAAATAATTCTTTTTTTTTAAGATTTTATTTATTTGAGGGGGGGAGAATACAAGCAGGAGGAGAGGCAGAGGGAGAAGCGGACTCCCCGTTGAGCAGGGAGCCCAATGCAGGGCTTGATCCCAGGGCTCTGAGATCATGACCTGAGCTGAAGGCAGACGCTTAACCGACTGAGCCACTCAGGCACCCCTAATGTGAAATAATTCTTACATTTATTCCCTTTAAATATACTTTTGACTGATTATGTATTAGAAATTATTTTAAGAAATTCTCTTTCTCTTACTAATTTCCTATTTTTTAAATCCAAAAGCCTATTTTTGCATTGGTAGTGAGCAATATAAGTGGTTTTTTTTCATGTCAGACAGGTAATGTGCCAATGTCACAACAAGGTTTGAGGGAGGCAAAAGTCACACAACAGCGCGAACACTGAATCATCATGCTTATGAACTACAAAAGGATTTGTAGCAGTATATTAAACAAGCAAAATAGTGAGATATAATAAAAATGCACCTATATGTTGTTTCTCATGGTCCCTTTAAGATGTATTCAGTGGGCAAGGTTTATTCCATCCTCCTGAATAAAACTCAAGTTTGACTTTTCTGATCTCTCTTAGATAATTGGAAGTCCAAACATCATAAGAGGCCAGTCTATTTTCAATTCAGTAATTAGAATGTCTTGTCCAATATATGAATCAATCTATATTAACACTTTAATCTGCATGCAAAGGTTAAGATTTCCCTACCCACACACCTTTAGGTAGGGCCTGGTTTCAGGTGGGATGCTTGCTTTTACGGAAAACATAGTGAATTTCTTCTTTTCTCATTTACTACTTAGGGGAAGGAGGTGAAAAGGGAGCAGACAATTCATACTTAACTTCTATCATAAGATGATCTCATATGCTTTGGGTCTAGGAAATTTGTGTTTGTAATTTTTTAAATTAAAATATTACACATAATACACCTCAGTGGAATTTTACAAAATGAGAACATCCATGTACTTAATCACTATGCTTACCTCTATCAATATAGGCTAGTTTTGTCTATTTTTTTTTTTACCTTTCCATAAATGGAATTATACGGAATATACTATTTTATATCTGGTTTATTTCACTCAATGTGTGTGAGATTTATCCATGTGATTAAATGATTCAGCAAGCCATTCTTTAATGTATTGCTGGATAATACTCTATTGTAGGAATATATCACATTTATCCATTCCACTGTTGATAGACATTTAGAAAGCTTTCAGTTTGGACTAATATGAAAAATTCTGCTATGAACATCTTATACATGTCTTTGATGTATATATGTATACATTTCTGTCAAACTAATTATGGGAGGTAGGATTGGAATTGCTGGGTCCAAAGGTTCAGTAAATGTTTAAAGCTGTCTTCTTCTGTGTTGAAGACTTCTGTGGATTCTTCTGAGGCTCCTTGCTGGTATTCTCCACCTACTACTCCTATGACATGGGCAAAAGAATTTCTGTCTCCTGCTCTCCATCTTCTGATTTTCCAACGGTACTCCACATCATCTCTTTCTTGGAAGCTCATTGCCCTTTGCATGAGTCTTCTTTTTTCTTCTTTTAATATTTTATTTATTTATTTGAGAGAGAGAGCACGCACACAAGCAGGGGGTAGCGGCAGAGAGAGAAGGAGAAGCAGGCAACCCATCAAGCAGGGAGCCTGATGCGGGGCTCGATCCCAGGACCCCAGGATCATGACCTGAGCCAAAGGCAGATGCTTAACTGACTGAGCCACCCAGAGCCCCTGCATCAGTCTTCTTGGTCAGAAGTCAACAGGGCTCCAGTCTGCCCTACCCTCCATGTTCCCCCACCACTGGAGATGTATATCAAGTTCCCCAAGAGGTCTTCTTAAAGCCCTTGCCTGGAGAGTTGGGAGGAACTTTTTACCTCTGTTGCTTGGTGATCTGGGACACAAAATATATCATAAATTTTCTCGAAAGAAATCTCTTCAAAATTGTCCTTGAATCCCCCCACATCTGAACATTTTTAATGTTCTTAGAGTTGGTATGGGGTCCAAGATGGGTTACTATTCCTTTGAAAATCTGCATATTGGTCTGTCTCATGACTCATTTTGTTTTTTGGGGTTTTTTTTTTTTCCTTGTACATACAAATCTTTTATTGGCCATCAGTCCACATCACTATGTGCATTGGAAAACAATCTCAAGGGGAAGGACTTTTAATAATGTTGCTCATTGGGGCGCCTGGGTGGCTCAGTCGTTAAGTGTCTGCCTTCGGCTCAGGTCATGATCCCAGGGTCCTGGGATCGAGCCCCACATCGGGCTCCCTGCTCGGCGGGAAGCCTACTTCTCCCTCTCCCACTCCCCCTGCTTGTGTTCCCTCTCTCGCTGTGTCTCTCTCTGTCAAATAAATAAATAAAATCTTTAAAAAAACAAATAAATAAAAATAATGTTGCTCATTATTCTTGTAAATGTTTAAAATTAATTTTGTCAGGGGTGCCTGGCTGCCTCAGTTGGTAGTGCAGGCAACTCTTGATCTCAGGATTGTGGGTTTGAGCCCCACGTTGTGTGTAGAGATCACCTAAAAATAAAATCTTAAAAAAAATTAACTTAATTAAATAAATTAATTAATTAATTTTATCAATGGGTGCCAGGCTGGCTCAGTAGGTAGAGCACGCAACTCTGATCTCGGGGTTGTAAGTTCAAGCCCTATGTTGAGTGTAGAGATTACTTAAAAAAAAAAAAAAAAAAAACTTTCGGGGCACCTGGGTAGCTCAGTCGTTTAAGTGTCTGCCTACAGCTCAGGTCATGATCCCGGGGTCCTGCGATGGAGTCCTGGGACGGAGCCCCACGTTGGACTCTCTGGTCAGGGAGGAGCCTGCTTCTCCCTCTCCCTCTGTCACTACCCCTGCTTGTGCCTGTTCTCTCTCTCGCTCTCAAATTAATAAGTAAAGTCTTTAAAAAAATAAAAATAAAAATAAATAAAAATTTTAAATTAAAAAAAATTTTTTAGATAAATAAGTAAAATTAATTTTGTCAAGTAATTAATAAGAAAGCTTCCCTCTCTTGTGAAAGATGTTGTATTTCTTTTGTTTAATTTATTGTATTTTTTTTTTAGTTGACACACAATATTACATTAGTTTCAGGTATACAACATAGTGCTTCAACAAGTTTCTACATTATGCTCTGCTCACAAGTGGAGCTACCCTCCATCACATACAATGCTATTACAATATCAATGACTATATTCCTTATGCCGTTCCTTTTATTTTTTTTAAAGATTATTTATTTGAGAGAGAGATAGAATGCATGTGCATGTGGGGTGGGGGGCAGGGACAGAGGGAGAGAATCTACAGCTACTTCCCGCCTAGTGCAGATCTCAACCTCGGGCTCGATCCCACAACCCATGAGATCATGACCTGAGCCAAAATCAAAGAGTCAGACACTTAACCGACTGAGCCACCCAGGCGCCCCTGTAGTCAACAGAATCTTAAGCTAGATATTTCAAGCAGAAAGGTATTTATTATATCTAATGCAAGAGCTTACTGAGTAACCGAGGGGCTGAAGGAAAAGGTGAGTGTAAGAGACAGTAACCTGGTGGCCTGTAATGAAACATGTGTGCCTCTTGGTTGTCCAACCCTTGTGGATACCTCATCCCTTAAAACTGGAGTGGCTCTAGGACTTGTTTTAACCAATAAAATCTGTGGAGTGATACTGCACCAGCTCTGGTCCTAAATCTTTAGGAAGACCTGGCATCATTTGCTCTTGCACTCTGGAGAAACTCTCTGCCTCTAAGAAGTCCCGCTACCCTAGGGGAGAAACCAGTTGCAGAAACTACATGGAGGAGTGGAGGCACAGGACTAAATAGGGAAGACCTGAGGAGGAACCCAGCCAATTGTGAGAACCAAAGCCACAGACATATGACCCATATTGAGCTCTTCCAGCCAGCCTCCAGTTATTTGAGTTACTCTAACCAAGGCACCAGACAAGTAAGTGAAGAAGCCATCTTGGATGGCTCAGCCCCTGCAGGCACCACATGGAGCAATTATGGAGTATTCCCTCTGTGGCCTGTTCAAATTTTTTGACTCACAGAATTAGGAGAAATAGTAACATAGTTACTCTTTGAAGCCCCTACGGTTTTGAAGTAGTTTGTTATACAGCAATAAATAACCAGAAAAAGCTCCCAAACTCTGAGGGAAAAAAAAAAAAAAACCTTCCAAAGTCATATGTGTTATTCTTATATTCTGCCCATACCCCACTCCATTTCTCATCATAACTCCTATAAAAATTAAGAGCAAGTGTCAGGGTCACCTGGGTGGCTAAATCGGTTAAGTATCTGCCTTTCGCTCAGGTCGTGATCCTGGGGTCCTGGGATCGAGCCCCACATCAGGCTCCTTGCTCAGCGGGGAGTCTGCTTCTCCCTCTCCCTCTCCCTCTGTCCCTCCAGCTTGTGTTGTCTCTCTCTCTGTCAAATAAATAAATAAAATCTTAAAAAAAAAAAAAGAGCAAATATCAGAAGCAAGCTGCAAGAGCACTTAGAAGGAGCAGACATAGGTAGTTCTGCAAAAGGGTGGAGATTTGGGCAAAGCTTTAAGGTTCTTTACAGGCTCCAGAACAGCCAAACCTTTCTTTCACCTTCTACAGGTAGTTTATTTTGTCTCTGGTTTTATTTTATTTTTATTTTATCTTATTTTATTTGTCTCTGGTTTTAGAAATCATCCCAAGTTTGTACTTACTTCCATTTTTCAAAGCAGACTTACTGAGATTTATTTTACATGCCATCAAATTGGCCCATTGGAGGTACAATTAAATTGGTTTCTCTGTTTGTTTGTAAATTTATAGAGTTGGGCAACCAAAATCACAATCTGATCTGCTCCTTATTTCTGTAGATTTACCATTTATTGACATTTCACATAAATGGAATCATACCATATCCACTTTTAAAAGAAAAAGGATCTGTATTTGTTTTTACATAAATAATATATGCTTGTTCTTAAAACTTCAAAAAAGAAAAAGAAAAAAATATTAAAAAAAAAACTCTAACCCCACTACCAGGAGCTAATGACAGTTAACATATGGGTATACATAAAAAAGAGACAGTAAAGTTGAAACCTTTAATTGTGGCCTACAGGCCCTGCATGATCTGGAGTCTTTCAACATCAGCTAATGCCTTGTTCCCACCCATCTATGTACACTCCAGCCAAACAGGTTTTATTTCAGTTTCAAGAATACACTAAGCTCTTTGCACATGCTATTTATCTTGCCTGGAATGCTTCCTTCACCCTTGGAATTGAGTAGCTCTTTCGCCTCCTTTGAGGAACTATTTAGACCTTATCTCTATAGAAAGGTCATCCCTGATTACCTTGCCTAAATTAGTCCCAAACTCAACTTCCTTTTCTTATGTTCTCTTCATACCACCTGATTCGATCTGAAATTTACTCATTTGCCTGCTTTTATTTTTGTTTATTTATCTCCTCCATTTGATTGTAAATTTCATGAGGGCAGAATGGCCAATATCAAATATGTTTAGTGCTATATCCCGAACACCTCTCACCAAACAGATTAAATATTAGTGGGATGAATGAATTAAATAAAACCCATTATCCTCTCTGTGCCTCAGTTTCCTCATCAAAAATGGGAAAAAAAATTGTACATTCCTCATAGGATTTTTGTGAGCACATGGTAAGCACTCAGTAATTTTTAAAATTATTATTATCATCATCATTTTGAAATCTTTTGGGAAGATTTTTTTTTTTTAAGGTTTTATTTATTTATTTGACAGAGAGAGAGCACAAGCAGGGGGAGCTGCAGGCAGAGGGAGAGGGAGAAGCAGGCTCCCTGCTGAGCAGGGAGCCAGACGTGGGGCTCAATTCCAGGACCCTGAGATCATGACCTGAGCCGAAGGCAGACGCTTAACTGATTGAGCCACCCAGGTGTCCCTGGGAGGACTTTTTTGATTGCTTTATTCCCTCTGGAATTTTCAGTTTTTATTTTGGTTTTTCAATTTTCTTCTCTTCAAATGTCCTATTTCTTTGGGTTGTTTAATCCTATCCTCTTTTATGTAGCTGGTGTAGGAAGAAGGCCTTGAGTCTTATCCTCCCATCCTCTACACTGTCTAGAAGACCAAGGAGAATACAGAGTGGGGCCCAAGATAAAGAAGATAGGGAGGGTGTAGATGTCTGGAACTGTTGCTCTATGCCTTCAAGAGAAATGCTTGTTTTTCCTTATCACTCTTTTTCTTGGCTTTATCTTTCTGAGCCTATTCTCAACTGTAGAGAAAGGTTTTCATGGCCCTTAGGAATGGCCAAGTTTAGGCTGTTTGTAGTGAGGTTTGGGGTCATAGGGATTTTAAAAAATAATATAAGATCCCTTGAGGTTCAACCCAGCACAATAAATCCAAGAGTTACACCTTAGAGATTAAAGACATGATTCCTTAGCAAAGAACAATGTGCATTATCTGAGCTGTTCTCCATACGTATCTCTTCAAGACTTCCGGAAGTAGACCACTAACCAAGGTCACAATGCTACTGCTCACTCTCTCTTTCCATCAAGGACATGACTAACACATAGAGTTGTGATGTGTCTCTCTATCCTAATGACCCTACTCTCCTACAAGTAAATTAGGACAAGAAGTGTTTATATTAGGATCAGGAAAGTGTTCTGGAAATGGTGGTGATAGTTGCATCACAATGTAAATGTAAAAGTACTGAATGTCACTAAACTGCACACTTAAAAATGGTTAAAATTGTAAATGTTATGTTATATTTTACCACAATAAAAAAAGTGTTCTTTTTAATGCAGCTACCCTAGTTTTCATAAAGTATCTTGAAATAGAAAAAAAAAAATCCTTTGAAAGATTTACAGTTCCATATCAAGAGTAAACTAGAACAGGATCTAAAGATAAAATTTCACTGTATCTTTTTCCTCCTTTTTGTTCTACCTTAACCAGGAGGCATGAAGTAGCAGTGGGTAAAAGACACTAAATTGAATTTTAGAGGCTGGACCAAATCTAAGCTGGATTGATGAGATTAGACTGAATGAGAAGTTGAGTTTTCATCCTCCAGAACAAATTCTACGTCTTAACGTTCCCCTTACCTAAAATGTTAGCAAAGAAAACACATGACAGTTTGTCAGCATTGCTCCTGCAGAACATTTATAACCATTTCCTCAGTCCTGCAGCTATTTGGACAATTGTACCTTATTATATGTAAATCCACACTTGAACTTCATAATGAGCGGGGTCATATTTCCCTTACCTATTCATATACACTAATGTGAAATTATAAGTACAGTCTAGTTTATGGCATTTAATTTTTATACAAAGAAGAAATGTATAACTTCATTAAAAAAACAAAATTTTCTACATCTGCATTGTCTTCAAAAACCCTTTCTGGCATTCACTGGTGATGAGGTTGCATGTGAATAAAATGTCCTAAAACCACTACCAGTGTTATTGTTTACTCATGCCATCAAGTGACAAATTTTATGATGTGAAAACTAAGCTTGAGTGAATGTATGCAACACTAAATAATTCTGAACCCCAGAAGTTCATGTCACCAAAACAGTGCAAAAAAGAAAAATAATTTCCAAATAGTCAGTGGAATAAAATTACAGCCTAGTTTTCCTAGTTCTGTATTTATATTTTCACAATCAGTGCTTCTTCAATTTTTATGTGGTTTAAAGTTATTATTACATCTTCCTTTACAAACCTTTGTACATAGCTTTTTTCAACACTGTTTTATTTGATATTGCTTAAATTCTGTGTATTTAATTTGAGTCTACTATTTGTAGCTAACTTATAATAGAAATACTGCAATATTATGAGGATTTAGAAATTTTATAAGAAGTTCCTTGATTGGAAAAGGTAAATAAAGGGCCCACAGGCAGGCAGAATTCAATTCCCTTCTCTGAACTCTGAAAGCTATTTATTTGTTGCTTTATGTTGGTATATTTTACTCCATCTCTTGTTATATAGATATTTTTGTTCCTTGAACTCCTATGGAGGGTTAGATAGTATCTGAGATGTTCAATAAATATCTGCA
This sequence comes from Phoca vitulina, assembly GCF_004348235.1. Classification (NCBI taxonomy): domain Eukaryota; kingdom Metazoa; phylum Chordata; class Mammalia; order Carnivora; family Phocidae; genus Phoca; species Phoca vitulina. The sequence continues at coordinate 5,013,776 of NW_022589770.1, forward strand.
GTTGAATATATGTTTGTTAGTTAAAACAAAAATGGGAGAACTACATCACCCAAAGATAAATTACTACCTAGAAGAAACATGCTTAGGCAGGAGAGAAGCAGCTAGATATACTAGAGAACACATAAGGATTGTAGCCAGAACAGAGGAACAGGAGAGGAAGCCGACAGAAATACAAGAACCAAAACAAAGTCAAAAGACAAGACTGCCTGGGCAGCATGTTATAGTCTAAATCAAAGAAGGGACTCTTTTTTCCTCGTAGGACATAGGTACCAGGGCAGCGGAAAACCTAGCTTGCACAGTAAGATCAATGAGGACAACACATGATTTAAGAATTGGCTAGGACAAAAGGGACAGAAGAAATAGCCTAAGACATAGTCCTACCCCTCCAGGAATTTCAATCATTTTGAGTCCCTAAGTGATGAGATTCAACTTCCATTTGTATAGTTTACTTAGTGTGATGGTTTGTTCTGTGCCAACTTGAATAAGCTGGATCACATTTCCCAAAATCCTCTTCCCTGAAAGATTCCAAATTAGAGTTGGTCAGAAGAATTTCAGAGAGATTTGGAAGGTGGAAGTGAAGCGGCAGCCATTACTCTGCAGGTCCTTGTGGTTAGATGCTGGAAGAGACAGATGTAGAGGACCAGCAGGTTTCAGCTTGTCTTCATTGTCCTCCAATCCATACCTGGCTCTTCTTCCCAACTTGTGACGCTGTTGACCAACAGTGGCCCCAGGCCCTACAGCAGATGCTCGGCAGCTGATCCACAGGGGTGCTAGCTGAATGGAGGCACAACTTCCCAGAGATCTCCCCATAAACCTTCCCTAGTCAGTCCTATTTTGGCAGTTGGACATGTTTGGTTGCTTAGATTGACTCCTTAGTTCCTACCTCTCTCACCTTCTAATGTGTTTCTTGGACCTTCACTTCTCCGGTTCCTGCCACGATTATGAAAGGTCTACTTCCTGTAAAAAAGAAAAAGAAAAAGAAAAAAGAAACTCTCCTCCCATAACTCATAGTGGTTCTGCCTCCCTGACTAAAAAAGTTATTAATTTCAGAAGAAACTGAGCTGACTAAATAATTCTCAAATAATTGTTTTAGGTTTAAAGTCCCCATTTAAGAGTTTTCCTTGTTGTTTATAGTAGAAATACATGAAATTAGGGGGACCTTACATTCATCTAGTGTGAAGTATGAAATGACTAACTCTGACTGGATCTCTGATCTCAAATATCTTCAAACTAATTAGGGAGAGATATTTACCTAAATGTATTATATAGATATATATGGATACATATGGCAGATATCATTGTTTGGCTAACTAAATTCCTATTGACAACCCTTTCCTCACTTGCACTTTCCATCAAGGAGTGGCTATGTAACAGAATATTGTCCCAAAGATAAAATGAGAAGTCTGCTCAATGTGACTTTTGGAAGAACTTTTTGTTTCCTTTTTCTTTTTTTAAGATTTTATTTATTTATTTGAGAGAGAGTACAAGTGGGGCAGGGAGGAGCTGAGGGAGAGGGAGAAGCAGGCTCCCCCCTGAGCAGGGAGCCTGCCTCGGGCTTGATCCCAGAACCCTGGGACCATGACCTGAGCTGAAGGCAAATGCTTAACTTAACCAACTGAGCCACCCAGGTGCCCCAGAACTTTTGTTTTCTAAATAAAAAGAGATGGACCTGCATAGTTTATCCTTTCATTCTATGCCCTTTTTCCTGCCTAAAGTTCAGATGTGGTTCCCAGAAGAGCAGTCATCTGCTTACAAGTAGACAAGCCAGCATGAGGAAAAAGGTCAAGTAAATTGAAGAGACACTGACCCCAAAGTAATCAAGCTGCAATGCCAGCATCTCTCTCTTAATTTCTTTTGCATAAGCCACTACAGCAGAGTTTTCTGTTAATTAGAGCTGAAAACATTTTCAATTGAGACAATATGTTAATTTAAAAAATGAGTACTACAGAAAGTAGTGTATATAGGATTTTAGAATAGGATGATGAGGCCAGGAAGAGACCTAAGAGGAGTAACTAGATCTGGACTTTAAAGAGAAGAAAAAAAATTAATAAGCAGAGAATGATTGAAGGGCATTTCTGAGGAAGATAATGGTATAAAGAAAGGCACAGGGAGAAAACATGAAACATAAACCAATATTTTAATTCACGCATGAGCTAACGAAGTTTCTATACTGGAGTGGTGCACTGAGAAAATAAAGAAGGAAAAGTTACTAGGATAATGTAGTGACAAGAAATATTTACTAAAGGCCTGCTTTGTGTCAGGCACTGTATCCCTAGGACACAGTCATGAATAAAACCAAGCCCCTGCTCTCTTGGAGTTCGATTCCACTGGAGATGAAGGTTAAGTTGTGAGTGATGAAGTAGAGGCAAACTATTTTTAATAAATGATTTTCTACCCACGAACTTGGTGATAAAGGGAAAGAGAAAAATAGGTCCACTGGACATTGTAAATATAACAAATATAAGAAGTCTCTGGAGACATCTGGGTGGCTCAGTCGTTGGGTGTCTGTCTTTGGCTCAGGTTATGATCCCAGGGTCCTGGGATCGAGCCCCGCGTCAGGCTCCCTGCTCTGCGGGAAGCCTGCTTCTCCCTCTCCCACTCCCCCTGCTTGTGTTCCCTCTCTTGCTGTCTCTCTCTCTGTCAAATAAATAAGTAAGATCTTAAAAAAAACAAAAACAAAAACAAGTCTCTGAAAGGTGAAAAGATTACAGACTGGCTAGAGACTTTGGGACCCAAGGAATGACACAGTGGTGAATTGTCTGCTAGGTTTTCTTTTTGCCTCATACATCTTGAAATAGGTGCTGGAAAAGCCAGCAACTAGAAATTTCAACAGACACAAACAAAAGCCTGCTCTCTACAGCCAATGAACAAGGAAAGGGGCAGCCTAGCAAGACAGAAAAGCTTAGATAATTATTACCCTTCTTTAACCAAACACCAAGGACAAAACTGTGGTCCTACCTTCATGATAAAAGAGGGAAACTTGAAACATCAGGAAGGAAGAAAGAACAATGGAAAGAGTAAAACTATAGGTAAATACAACAGACTTTACTTCTCCTCTTGAGAATTTCTAAATTATGTTTGATGGTTGAAGCAAAGTTATACTTTCTGATGGGGTTCTTGGTGTGCGTAAGGGAAATATTTAAGACAACCATCTTATATATAGTGGAGAGTAAAAGGACTAAAAGAGAGTTAAGGTTTCTATACTTCACTCAAACTAGTAAAATGTCAACAAAAGCAGGCTATGGTAAATCATGTATGTATAATGTAATGCCTACAGCAACAACTGAAAAATTTATACAAAGAAATATACTAAAAAACACTATGGATAAATCAAAATGGAATTTTAACAAAGGTTCAAATAACTACAGGAAGGTAGGAAAAAGGAAACAAAAAAATATGAGAATTAAGCTCTAAAATATTGATGATTACATTAAATGTAAGTGGTCTAAATACACCAATTAAAAGACAGAGATTGGCACCATGGATTGTAAATATGACCCAAATGTGGCACCTGGCTGGCTCAGTTAGTAGAGCATATGACTCTTGATTTTGAGATCATGAGTTCAAGCTCTACATTGGGTATAGAGATTACTTAAAAATAAGAAATAAAAAAAGAATCTTAAAAAAAAAAAACCACTTTAATCTTTAAAAAATCTTTAATCTTAAAAAAAAGAAAACCCAACTGGGGCACCTGGGTGGCTCATTCATTAAGCATCTGCCTTCGGCTCAGGTCATGATCCTAGGGTCCTGGGATAAAGCTCTGCACCCAGCTCCCTGCTCAGCAGGAGTCTGCTTCTTCCTCTCCCACTCCCCCTGCTTGTCCTCTTGCTCTCTGTCTCTCTCTCTCTGTCAAATAAATAAATAAAATCTTAATAAACAAACAAACAAACAAATAAATAAATCAAACCCAACTATCTGCTGTCTGCAAGAAATCCACCTCAGATATAAAACATGTTAGTAAAAGACTAGAAAAAGTCATACTGTGAAAACATTTATCAGAATAAAAGTAGGAATAGCTATATTAATATCAGATAAAGTAGACTTCTGAGCAAAAAAAAATTACCAGAAATAAAGAGGAACAATAGATAATTATAAAAGTCGATAAAGAAGGGGTGCCTGGGTGGCTCAGTCATTAAGCGTCTGCCTTCGGCTCAGGTCACGATCCCAGGGTCCTGGGATCGAGCCCCACATCAGGCTCCCTGCTCCGTGGAAAGCCTGCTTCTCCCTCTCCCACTCCCCTTACTTGTGTTCCCTCTCTTGCTGTGTCTCTGTGTGTCAAATAAATAAATAAAATCTTAAAAAAAAAAGTTGATAAAGAAAATACAGCAAAAACATAACAATTCTCAAAGTATATATACCAAACAACAGAGCGATAAAATACATAAAGCAGAAACTGATATAACTGAAAGAAGAAATAGATAAATCTACAACTATAGTTGGAGACTTCAGTATCTTTCTGTCAACAATTGATAGGACGAATAAACAGAAAATAATGAAGAATATACAAGAACTCAATGACATCAACCAACAGGATAGGATATAAATTGACATTTATTGAATTCTACTCAACAAAGCAGAATAGAGGCACCTGGCCGGCTCAGTTGGTGGAGCATGTGACTCCTGATCTTGGGGTTGTAAATTCGAGCCCCACATGGGGTATAGAGATTATTTAAAAACAAGAAAATCTTGAAAAAAGAAATAGCAGAGTACACAGCCATTACAAACATATGAATAGACCATATCCTGGGCCATAAAACAATCCTCAAAAAATTTAAAAGAACTATCAGGCACCTGGGTGGCTCAGTAGGTTAAGTGTCTGCCTTTGGCTCCGGTTATAATCTCGGGGTCTTGCATCTGGCTCCCTTTTCAGTGACGAGTCTCCTTCTCCCTCTCCCTCTGCCTCTGTCCCCACTCATGCCCTCTCTCTCTCTCTCAAATAAATTAAAAAATAAAATCTTTAAAAAAATTTTAAAGAACTAAAATTATATAAACTGTTTCTGTCCCCATTTGCAAATAACATGATTATGTAGAAAATCCCAAGAAATTACCAAAAAACCGAGAGACAAAAACAAAAACAAAATACCCTCCTAAAATTAATAAATTAGTTCAGCCAGGTTTCAAAATACAACATAAACATACAAAAATCAATTCTATACAAAAAATTAAATACCTAGTTATAAATCTAACAAACCACATATGGGGCTTGTAGGCTAAAAACTACAAAGTGCTAATGAAAGAAATTAAAGATTATTTAAATTAGTGAACAGACAAATTGTGTTCATGGATTAGAAGACTCAACCTAGTAAAGATATCAATTCTCCTCAAACTGATATATAGGTTTAACATAATTCCTATCTGGGGTGCCTGGGTGGCTTAGTTGGTTAAGCACCCAGCTCTCGATTTTGCTTCAGGTCATGATCTCAGGGTTGTGAGATCAGGCTCCACATGGGCTCTGCACTGGGCATGGAGCCTGCTTAAGATTTCTTTCTCCCAGGGCGCCTGGGTGGCTCAGTTGGTTAAGTGTTTGCCTTTGGCTCAGGTCATGATCCCAGAGTCCTGGGATCGAGCCCCGCATCTGATTCTTCCTCTCCCTCTGTCTGCTGCTCCCCCTGCTTGTGCTCTCTCCCTCTCTTTCTCTGTCAAATAAATGAATAAAATCTTTAAAATAAATAAATAAATAATAAAATAACGAAGTTAAAAAAATTCTCTCTCTCCCTCTGTCCCTCCCCCACCCTCTCTCTCTTTCTCTCTCTCTCAAAAAAAATAATAATTCCTATTAAAATCTCAGGAAGATTTTTTTTTTAAGATTTTATTTATTTTTGACAGAGAGAGACACAGCGAGAGAGGGAACACAAGCAGGGGGAGTGGGAGAGGGAGAAGCAGGCTTCCCGCGGAGCAGGGAGCCTGATGCGGGGTTTGATCCCAGGACGCTGGGACCATGACTCGACAGAAACACACAATGATCAATTGGACAAAATAGACAAGTAAGCTCACACAAGTATGTTAAAATGATTTTTGACAAAGGTAAAAAAGCAATTCAATGAAACAAGGATAGTTTTTCAATAAAGGTGCTGAAGCATTTGGATATCCATAGACAAAAAATATGAACCTCCATCTAAACATCATCTTACCCAAAAATTAACTCAAAATTGATCATAGATTTAAATATGAGATACTAAACTGTAAAACTTTCAGAAGAAAACATAGGAGAAAAGCCTTCATGACCCAGGGCTTGGTGAAGAGTTCTTAGACATGACAACAAAAACATAATGTATAAAAGAAGAAAGTTGCTAAATTGGATTTCATCAATATTAACAACTTTTAGTCTGTGAAAGATCCTGTAAAGGAGATGAAAGGACAAGGTATGGACTGGGAGAAAATATTTGCAAATCACATCTGACAAAGAATTCTTACCTAAAATATAGAAAGAGTGCTCAAAACTCAACGGTAAAAAACTAATCTAATTAGAAAATTGGCAAAGAACATGAAGAGACATTTCACCAAAGAGGATATATAGATGGTAAATAAGCACATGAAAAGATGTTTACTATCACGAATCATTAGGGAAATGAAAATTAAGACCATGCCTGTTAGAGCAGTAAAAAGAAAAACTACTGACAATTCCAAATGGTGGAGGTGTGGAAAAACTAGATGTCTCATACATTGTTGGTGGGAATGTAAAATGCACAGCCATTCTGGAAAATAGTTTGGCGATTTCTTAAAATCCTAAGTATGCAACTGCAATATGACCCAGTAATTGTACTCCTGGGCATGCATCCCAGAGGAACATAAACTTTTATCTACCCAAAACATGTACAGGAATGTTTACAGCAGTTTCAATTGTAATAGCAAAAATCTGGAAACAACCAAAATGTCCTTCAATAGGTAAATGGTTAAACAAACTATGTAAATCTATACCATGGAATCTACTCGGATATAAAAAGTAATGAACTTTTGATATACAGAAAAATTTAAATGGGGGCGCCTGGGTGGCTCAACCACTTCAGCGTCTGACTTTGGCTCAGTCATGATTTCAGGGTCCTGGGATTGAGCCCCGCTTTGGGCTCCCTGCTCAGTGGGAAGTGTGCTTCTCCCTCTCCCTCTCCCTCTGCCCCTCCCTCCGCTCATGATCACACTCTCTCTCAAATAAATGAGTAAAATATTTAAAAAAAAAAACTTAAATGGATTTTAAAAGCATTAAGGTGAATGGAAAAAGCCCATCTGCAAAGGTCATATACTGCGTGATTCCATATATATAATGAAACGAAATGACAAAATTATAGGGATAGAGAAATGATTAGTGATTGCCAACAGTTAGGAATTGCAAGGGGCAAGGGGTTGGGATGACTCTAAAGTGCTGGTAGCAGTAGGGAGATATTCATGGTCATGCAGAAGTGAAAAAGAAAGCATTGTAGAGACGTGGGTCATACACACATACACACACAGATGAGAAGACACTACAAATATTGTATTTCTCTCCTTCTCCTGGCCCCATTCCTAACTTCCTAATACCTATAAACACAAGCAGAGTTTCCTTGCCTTAAACAAAAAACTTCTCTTGAACCTTTAATATATATACCTGGTTTTTTTACTTTTATTTTGAAATAATTATAGATTCACAGGAAATTGCAAAAGTACTATAGAAAGGTCCTGTATAACCCTTCACCCATTTCCTCTCGTGGGTACATCTTAACCAACTATGATACAATGACAAAACCAGGAAACTGACCCTGGTACAATGTCTAGTTCTACACTATTTTTGTCACATGCATAGATTTCTGCGGCCACTACCACAATCAAGATACAGAACTCTTCCATCACCATGAATATCTCCCTAGTGTTACCACTTTAGAGTCATCCCATCCTCTCCCTCTTACAATTCCTAACTTTTGGCAATCACCACTCATTTCTCCACCCCTAGAAGAACCAAGGGCACAAAGATAATAAAAGATATCACATTGGTAGGCCTATTGACCAGAACAAGTGATCATTCCACTTTCAAAGCTATACTTCTCAGTTACCCAAATCAGAAGGTGAGAGCGTGCAGGAAAATGAGGCAGAATGGATGAGAAAGAAGAGGATGAAAAAGGAAAAAAGGCACAAGACACAGGCAGAAAGATAAAGAGGAGCACGGTTCACGGACATGTGGGATGAGAGAAGCCTTAGCCAAGACTGGATGTGGCCTAGCACTCAGACTCATTAAGGCTTCTCTTAGCCCATGTGTCTGAGAATGACTCTCATCTACCCATTGTTAAACCAGCTCAGTGGTATCTCTAGCCGCTGTCTTACAAACCAGCATGTGTTGGTTTCTCCCATCCAAAGGGCCCAAATTCTAAATGCTTATTGAAGCTAAGGGAAGCCAGGGGAACATAAGCCTAGGCCAGATTTATGGCATCTCTGACTGCGCAAGCTCTTTGATTAATGCCCTTCATCTTCCTCTTATTCTTGCTAACTTCCCCATCACGAGGCTTGAAGGATCACACATAAGAAAAGTTCAGGAATTGGGGTTCCTACTCATGAGCTTAAGGTATGTTATAAATACTGCATATTGAGGTAGGGAATTATGTATATTCTATGTAAAAGATATGAAGGAAGGGATTATCATTACTTAATTTTGGGGATATGCACCAAATCTCATTTAGAAAGATTTCCATTAAATCTGTGGAATGTATTTTAGTCAATGAAAACATGTCAGTGCTTTTAAAGGTTAACCTTTAAGTACATGAAGAATTCACAAAGTCAAAACAAAAACAAATGTCTTTTAAAGTGTCTTTTTATCTGTTTTCTCAGACTAAGGGACTAGGGAGTTTTCTACTTGCCCCTTCCTCTTATTCAACAAGTATTTATTGAGAAAAAAAATTTTATTTAGTGCCCGCTAAATGCTGGGCACTGATGACTAAGATTGTGCCTATTTCTTTCTTTCTTTTTTTTTTTTTTAGTTTTATTTATTTATTTGAGAGAGAGGGAGAGAGAGCACACTAGCAGGGGGAGAGGCAGAGGGAGAGGGAGAAGCTGACTCCCCGCTGAGCCAGCCTTGGGGCTCCATCCCAGGACCTGGAGATCATGACCTGAGCCGAAGGCAGATGCTCAACCATCTGAGCCACCCAGGCGCCCACGGTGCCTATTTCTAAGCAGCTTAAATATTAGTCTGAAGGACTGTAAATGAGAAATTATGCCACAGTAAGATGAGGTTGGAAACCTTTCCAGGGGTGATTTTGGGGTTAAGTCTCTTAAAACTGGGAGTTAAATAGAATGGGCTGATGGTAGGGACCAGCTGGGGAACGGGGTGGGGTAGAGGAAGGTCGTTAGGAAATTTGAAGCTGGAAATACTTTCAAGTCGAAAGACAGAAGGTGGAAGAGGGAGTTCTGGCTGCTTTTCCTTCCAGCATCTTTTTCTAATTATGAGCTCCTTGGTCTCTGGCACTGCTGACCCCCTGCTCCACCTAGAGGTGGTGTGGGACCACACCAAGGCACAAGAGAATTGAGAACTGACCGGCTGGCACGTTGTCTTGGCTGCTTGACTAGATGTGTGATTTGGGTCAGGTTGCTGAACTTCTGTGAGCTTGTTTTCTCATCTGTAAAATGGGGATAGGAGCACCCTGATAAAATGAGAGACTGTGAATCAAGTTCCTTCCTGAATTCATTTAGATCTCCTTCCCCGCCTCACCTCCCCGCTACCCCGCCCCCTTGCTTCAGTTGTTTTGGAAATTGTATTCTCTCTCCTTACAACTTTCTCATTGCCCTTTAATCTCTATCTTGCTGTACTTTTCCTGGCATCACCTCCCTAAGAAGACGGAGTACGGGGGCCGGGTGCATCAAGCCCGCCTGGAGAGGGGAACAGGCTCTCCATAGTTCAGAAAAGCTCTCCAAGTGGCTCTGCTGAGTGCAACCCTCCCTCCTCCCTCACCACTCCCCCTTTTCCTCCCATTCCGAACTGCTGCTCCCAGGGATCCTGGGCTTTTGTTCTCTGGAGGCTTAAACTACCACCTGTTTTGCCCTGACTTACTGTTTTCAAGGGTTTTGCTTGTTGTCTATAGACTAACACAAATTGAAATTGCCAAACTTAAAGACACCAAGAGCTAAGTTTGTACTTTCTATTTTTGACATTAACACGGAAACATCAATGCTTTTCCATTTTCCCTCTATTTTCATCTTTTCTGAGGCCCACCCCCCACTCACAGTAATCACTCCTTTTTTATTTGTTCTATCATTTAGCACTAATACAATGTTATCTTTTAATATTAATTATAATTCATCTATCGTATGTGTTTTCCCTACTTGGTTTAATGTTCCTGTAGCATCCTCCATAGCAAAAGTCTCTCAAAGTTGAATATGCATAAGAATCACCTGGGGGTCTTGTTAAAATGCAGATTATGATTTAGCAAGTCTGGGGAGATACAGCCCATGCTGCTGGGCCCTGGACCATACTTGGAATTGCAAAGCCTTTAAAGGCTTAGAACGAAGGAGGTGTGCAAGAAATGGTAGCTGGATGATGCCTTGGTCTCTCCTACTCAGTGTCTTGGAATTTTCTTCAATACATCGTTCTCCACTTTTCCTGTGCATGATTTATGGCTAACGCCTGGTCATCATTCTTTTGTGTACTTAGTTGTTCACTTTCTTGTCTTTTTCAGTCACCAGTCTCATCTAGAAATGGGTCACTTTGGGAGTACAACGGTAACCTCCAACCTCTTTCTACTGTCATCTACTTTGTAACAAGCAAGAATAACTTTTTAAAGAATCATCTTTACTTTCTTGCTCAGCAACATTTAGTAGCTCCCTAGCATATATCATATCAAACTCATTTGGGATGAGAGGCTTCAGGACCTCTCTCTAACCTTTCCCTCTTCATTGCTAGTCAATTTCTCTTTTTGCAACACTTGGAACCCTCAGCCTGTTGCTGAGGTATGATTTAGTCTCTTGAAATTCCCTGCAGGACAATTTGCATTGGGGATGTCTTCATCCCTTTTAAGGAAGTATCTCTTTCAAAGTATTCTTCTCAATTTTTACCTACTTTAATAAAGCTTTCCCTGATTTATTCCCAGTTGTGAGTTCTTCATTTAAAGGAGTATGCACTACATACCATTCTTTATATATTTTAATATTTTTAAGCTTTTTCATATTTTCATTCTGTTTTAGACAGGAAGTATTTATGCTTTTTGTTCATGGTTGTATCCCCAGCACTTAAAAATGCTTGACACACAGTAGGTACTTTTTGGGGGGATTCAGTGAAGCATGAAACAAAACTTAAGATTAATTTTTATTAATTTTCAAAATGCCTTTTTATTTACTACATGTATTGGGAACCTGGGTGAATGTTAATGGTTAAGTAAAATTAGATAATTCTAGTAACATAGTTCTGGTACAGTAAAAATATTAAAGTATCAATTCATATTAGAAAGCTGGGCATGTTACTACCAACGTCTTAAAAAATGTATTAGCTGAAGGATCAAAAAATAAAATAATTTTAGAAATCCCTTGAAGAGTATTTTAAGAGACAAAACATGTGAGGTTTAGCAACACTTCTACACTTGACCACCACCCAGCTACAATTCTACCAAAGAAATACAATTTAGATGCAGCTAAAATTTAGTCTGGGCCCAAACCCACATCCTATCTGAAAGACTTATGCTTTCCTGTTATTGTTTTTTTCCCTTCACATTTTGCATTCGTTAGGATTGCAGTTTTAATAGTCCTTGGTGCTTCAAATTTAAAAGAAAAGAAATAGGACTTTCTCGTATTACAATTTCAAGGAAAAGGCCCATTCAGCGAGGTGTGAGAGGCCTACAAGCTGCACACCCTGCAACAGCCTCATGCTCCGATTGCATCTATCGGTTTTTGTACAGTTTTTTGGATGGATGGTGCAAACCGCTCAAGTGCAGCATTAAAGCCTCCCCACCCTGGGAAACGATGCAAGAACATGCAGCTTAGGCTGCCAGGTTCTTCCCAACACACAGCCAAGGGCTGGAGGCCCGGATACCCGCCCCCAAACCCGGTCCACAACAATCGTTTCCTCCCTCCCCGCCTTTTACATACAGTACACATACAAATACACACACGCAGAGTAGCCAGCAGGGGCGGGCCGGGCCCGACCACTCTGCAAGCCGCAGGGGGGAGCCGCCGCAGGCCGAGCTGTTTTCGCCCACTCATTTGTTCCTTCGCCCCAGTATCTCTCTGCACTTGGCTGTAACTGCTGGGCAAAAGCCAACTTGGAGATCTAGCGGCTTCTGAAGTTCCGCTTCCGAGCCACGCACCTCAGGCCGGTGCTGCGTTGCCCCCCCCTGCCTCGGCCAGCAGTTGGTGCCGCCCCAGTGCTAGCGGGCGCCGAGCGGGAGCCGCGCGGGAGCAGCGCAGCGACGGCGGCGGCAGCGGCGGCGGCGGTTGCGATTCGGAGCCGTTGAGACGCCTCTGCGGCAGCTGGTGGCGCAGGTGGCTTGCGTGGACGCGGGCAGAGGCGGCCGGCCCGCCACCGCAGCCTCAGCGCCCGCGGCCCCGGCAGGTGAGCGGGCGGCGGGGACTCGCCCCGCCCCCCCCTCAGTGGCCTCGCTCCTGGCTGTAGCGGGGAAGTGGCCGCGGCCCGCCGGGGAGAGCCGAGGGGCGGCCCGGGGCTGCGACCGTCGGGAAGCAGGTTGGGGGAGATGTCGGGTGTGGATGGGAGGGGGACGTTCCCCTTTCCTATGCCATCTTTTTTCCCTCTCCCCAGACCCCCTCCCTCTTGGGGCTTAAGCCCGGAGAAAAAAGCCAGAGGAAAGATGGGGCGGGAGAAAGGGGACTTGGGGGCTGAGAAGCATCTCAGCCTCAGGTGGTGGCGTCTTTTCGGTCGTCGAGCGGTGGAGCTGCCGAAGCCTGGAGGGGTAGCTACCGGGCTGCGGAGGCCGCGCACTCGCGGGGGAGGAGCGGGAGGCGGCTCTCCCCTCACTCTCCCACCCCCACCCCTCCCCGGCCCTCCCCTCCCCCTCCCCCGGGCCTCCCCGTGCGGCCCCTCCCTTCGGGTTTCTGAGCATTAACCGCCCTCGGTGCTCTCCCTCGCAGGCGCGTCGGAACGCCCGGAGGCATCTTCCCCCTCCCGCCGCCCCGGGAGCCTCGGCTCCCGTCCGCCCTCCGGCATCCCCTCGCCGTCCGCACCGCCGCGCCTCCTCCCTGGGCTTCAGACCCCCGGCCTCGCCCCCGAAACATGACTCGCGATTTCAAACCTGGAGACCTCATCTTCGCCAAGATGAAAGGTTACCCTCATTGGCCAGCTCGAGTAAGTGATTTTAGCTTTCGCATTTAGCGGTGCTACCTTCCTCAGGGGCCTACTTCTTACCCTTTCTCTTAATTTTGTTCTCGTGTCCTTTTCCCCCCTTGCTTTCCTTTGGTCTCATTTGTAACCTTTCGTTTTAGCTTTTTGCCCAGGCATCTCCTGTGGAATTGTAAAAATCCAGGTGTTTCTACTTAAGCGTTTCCCTGTGGGTTTGTTTTTGACAGACTTAGGCAGGTTTTCTTAATAGGAAATACTTAAACGTGATGCCAGTTAATAATGTTCCATTGTAGGTGAAAATAATCAAGGTTGGATTTTATGTTTACCGTTTAATGAAACATTGACTTTTTAAAAATTTTAAGTAAAAGGCAGAGTATCTGGAGTTTATGCAGGCTCTTGGATGTCAAAGATGTGATTAAATTGGTTTCATAGGGATTTTTTATGTTTTGTGGTTGATGAGGCCTTGTGGATTTGCTTGTTTAATACAGAGATTCAGGACTGGATATTTTTGAAAATTTTACAATAAGTTTTTTGTAAATTTATTTTCACGTTTGTATTCGTGAAGTTTGCCTTATGACCTTGAAGAAGTTGTTTTACCTCTTTGTTTCCCATAGGCAAAAGAGCAGTAGACCCAGATTCCTAGGTTCACATCTAGTGGTACAGAGAGGTAATTAAAGCCCAGGATTTTTGTGACATTTAACAATTGAGACTAATACATAAACGCCATTTTCAGAAAAAGAGGTCTTTTTGTTAGCTTATGGTAGGACTTGGGTTCTAAGATCACGATAGAACCAAAAAACTGTTGAGATCTATTAGATTAGAATGCTCAAGATCTTCTTTAAATACAAATTCTGAAGTTGTAATTTCCACCAATTTACTCTTCTTTGAGGAGTGTATTTCTTAAAGACAATTAAATCCTGTATTTTTAATTACGTCAGCTGGGAGAAAACATAGCCATTGGTTACAGAGACTCATGTAGTGTGTTTGCTCACTGCTGTGCAAGTATAAAATGTTTACTGTTCTCTTGATTTTTCCCATCCAGTTCTTGCTTACAGGTTTCCTTCCTAAACCTGGAAAGAATTTTACTCCCCAGTCTATTAAGTCTACCTTTTTACTGAAGTCTTATCTTGAACAATCTTTACTCCTAATTCTTACCTATATATTTGACACTCTAATCTATTTCCTTTGTGATAACATTTTAACTCTTAGGTTCATGCTTTGATTTCCAAATAGATTATAAGGGTTTTTTGTTTTTTTAGATTGTAAGCTTCTTGAGGGCAATAGACATAAACTGAATTTCTTCATGTCCCCCACAGTCCTTAGTATGTAATCATGTACTTATACAACACGATTTCTTGTTTGAATAGAGGAGAGGGAAACTGGGCAGGTTTAAGGCTTCTCCAGGATACTTTTTTTCATGGTTTTAACATCCTTATTTATTTTGAGTTGTTATAAAATCTGAGGTTATAGGGTATATCTGTATTCACATTTTGGTGCTACACTACAGTTGAAAGCCAAATGAAAACGTTTAAAAAGTTACCTACTTTTCTTACAAATTGTTCTCTTCACATGCTTCATTGTGTTAGATGATTAAGAGTTGATACTGCAAGCAGAATAAATAGCCTTAGGAGGGCCAGAGTATTTTCCTTCTTTAATAAGTTCTATATTCAACAAGTTCACTTGGAATGGGAAATTTTTGTCTCTTCTTTTTTTCTTTAGAAGCAGCTGAATTTGGTTTGATATTCTGTGTCCGAGAACTATATTCCTTTTTCTATCTTCTCTAATTTTAACAAGTTATGTCTTTGCTTTAGAGAGATTAGGGTATTTATTATCATCTATGAAGATGACAGTTGTCCATATTTTGATTTTAATGTTTTGTCTCTATATTTCAAACTTCCTTAATTTTAAGTTTTGCATGTTCTTATAATCCTCTATCAGTAATAATTGTTTTTACAGTCAACTTTTTAAAAATTGCCTAACACTTATTAAACTCCGTAGGTGCTCCACATTTAAAACTGTTTGCTAGCAGAAAGAAGCATATGAACTGGGCTGACAGAAAATATCCCTTAAGGGCCCTAAGGATTTTCACAGTTCTTGGGGCCTTCTCATGAGGTTGAAATGACCAGTATAATGATGGTATAGGTGAGGAAATTAAAGTCCCTAAGAGTGTTAGGTGATAATGATTCTGTTGATGTCTGAAACCTTCAGAATGAGAAACAGTCAAATCACTTTCACCGTCTTTTCTTCAACATGGTAATGCATACAGAGCGTAGTAGGTCCTCAGATGGTCTGCTCCCTTCTTAACAAAGCTAATTGATTTTTTAAAATATCTTTGAAATTAGGAAGGTTATGACACAGAAATATTATTATGAAGTTAAGTAATGAAAAAATTGAAATGTTAAATTCTGGCTTGATATTACTGCCTGATGGCTTTACCTTTGAGGTCTGCTTTTCCTTTATTGTTAAGAGAAAGTAACAAGTATTACAGATATGTTAGACATGATAGAACCTGATACTTCCTTCATTACTTAATTAGAATGATTGAAAGAGAAATGAAAAAGGAATAGAACTTCATCTGATTCCGCCATGTAGGTACAAGATCTTTCTAGAACATGTGTTCCAAACTTTGAGAAATACTGCTTGAAACTTTCATTAATGTCTGCTTTTACATTTCTCTGGTATTTGTGTAGCCTCCCTGCAGAAATATCATTTAGGATTTTTGAACGGGTTTGGGCTCCCTTATCTGAAATGCTCGGGATTAGATATGTTTAAAAAACCAAAATTCGAGGTAACCATGGCACATACAGTATATATTTTGCTCCCTCTAGGCTTCTAGAATAGCACATGGTAATCTAACAGAGTATTTTTGCAGAGAAGCATCAGTAGAAACATTGGTGGATAAAAGAAATGACAAAATAGCTTCAGTGTCCAGGTTTTGTCATCAAATGAATTTTGAGAAATATTTTGGGTTTCAAAACTTCTTGGGTTTCAGAACTGGGATAGGGATTATGACCTATAGAACTGGTCTAATTTTATAAGACCCTTTTTGGATGTCTTGTTCTCACTTTATTCTGGTGTGTTGAGGTGTGTGTGATTTAAAAGATTTTAATTTTTCTGATCTTTCTTTTAGGTAGATGAAGTTCCTGATGGAGCTGTAAAACCACCCACAAACAAACTACCCATTTTCTTTTTTGGAACTCATGAGACGTAAGTCCTTTTAGCTCTAAAGGCAAATCAGAGTTAATTTCATAGGGTCATTGAGCATAAAATGAAAAGTAGAGACTACTTCAAAGAGAAAATAGTAGAGTAATAATAGGAAACTTTTAAGATCATCTTTGAATTTTGGAAAAAGTCTTCAAGTTTCCCTTTTAAAATTTATTTTTAGGGCAGAAAAATTAGACGCTGCAGGTTTAACTTTCATTGGAATAGATGTTTCCTTAATTATAAAAGAGGGATATATATGGATCCCCTCAGCTACCTGAAGAATGACTCATAGATAAAAGTGTGTAAAGAAAGTTCTTAACAGGGCATTTGGTATTGATATTTAGTATAATAAATGCTTTTCATAAGGACAGCCTAGCACCTTGTTTTCGGCTTTGGCGATATTAGCCACACAAATGGTATATTATGGGAAGAGTGAGAAGAAGTCTGGATGGTTCTCTCTCGTGTGTATTTATGTGGTCCTGAGAGCCACTGGGACTACCCTGCTGCCCCTGGTGGATATGTGGGCAGAGGACCAATTTGGTAGAGCAAATTACTCTTTCAAAAATTGCAACCCAATATTGTTGAACTGGTACTTCTAGGTGCATAGGACTACTCTACTCCAAGGCCTATTTCGTTGATTTGGTGTATGACATCCTACATACCTATAATTTAATAGTCTTAGAAGTACTGTTTATATAATTTTGCTGATTTTGGACTTGAAGTTTAAAATTTGCAATAATTTTGGTAGAGTAGGCTTGTTTACCTTGGACCAGGAGAAACAAAGTTGTTGATATAGCTAATTAGAATTATGTGTTCCTAACAGTGTCTACAAAGGCAACAGTTGGTTTGATGTTAGCTAACGTATGAACTTTCACATAATTTCTTTTGACAGCTTTATTGAGATGAAGTTTACATCATAAAGTTTCACTTGTTTAAAGTCTGTAATTCAGTGGGTTTTAGTACATTTATTTTCATATCCATTAGCAGTTATTCTCCATTCCCTCCTCCCAAGAATTGGACAACCGCTCTGTAGATTTGCCAATTCTGGATGTGTCATATTAATGGTATTATACAATGTTGCATAATTATTATTTTTTTGAATGCAGTTTTGAGTCTAGAATTGGATCAGCTTTCATAATTACTTTGAGTCGGGTTTAGGTATATCCTAAACGTCAAAACTTAAGTTTTGAAATGATGCATTTCTGACTCAGTAAGAAATGATGCATTTCTGACTCAGTAGGGTAATCTACCATTTAAAAAATTCCCATAAAATTAATAGGAAAAGCTATCTTTTGATGAAAAATTTGTGAACTCGCTATTGGAGTAGCGGTTTACAAAATGTGGTCCTAGGTCAAGCTGCACCAGCATCACATGGGAATTTTAGACACGCAAAGTCTTGGACTCCACCTCACAACTACTGAATCAGAAACTGGGGTGTGGGGCCCAGCAATCTGTTTTAACAAGGCTCCCAGATGATTCTGATGCATGTGAGGTTTGGAAACACTGTAGTAATATGAGTAGATGTTCCTTAGATTTTTTTCAGTTTTGTAAGTTTAGGATTCTTTAAATGTGATTTTTCTGAAATGGAACAGATTTTCTATACTTTCATATGTGGCCTTACAGCTTCATAGAACACATAGTTTATATTATGTTTAGAGGAATGACTATACCTTCCCCTAGCATTTGAAAATGAAGATTTTTATGTTGTAAATATCTGTAAATTTTAAAACAACACCAAATAACCAAACTTTCATTAAGCGTTGTTTGGTTAATAACAAAATAACAAAATATTGAATGATTAGGGAAGACAATGAATTAATATTTAAGAAATTGGAATATGTTCAAGGATTTAGAATATAAAATTAAGCTAATATTAAATTTTCATTTCAACATCTGATGTTTTGTGCTTTAGTGTTGTCATAAGTATAACATTTATCTTCAGAAAGGCAGCGCTGCTGTGTCTCCATTGGTCTGGTGACTTGATTTTTTTTTGTATTTAAGGTTAATTTTTAGAAACTAGGTCTCTGATGATTTGCCTTGGTACCCCCTTCCCCCCACCAAATTGGGATGGTGTTTATTGGGAGCCTTTCAGTGTGGATTTTGCATAAATGAGAGTTTATTCTAACAGCCTATAGTTAGGGATATGGGAAAGGAAGAACATGGGAGAAGAAATGGCCATTTGGAAAACTATACTTATTCATAACTGATTTATAGAGTAAGTTTTTTTAAAGATATTTTTTAAATGTGAATTTAGTGCAGAACCTTTTTGGAGCTTCATTCATTCTTGCTCTGACCTAGAAACTTTGGTTTTTCTTAGCATTTTACAACATTCACAGTAAATTCATCTAGCAGTCAAATTTTGAATATTAGACAACAATGAGCCCTTATGTATACCAACTGTGACCATCTGCTAGGTATCCTAAAACTAACATTCAAGACAGATTCTTAGTAAAGGAGACTGACAAGGACCCAGTGCTTTGCTGGAGCCAATTTGTGGTGTTATCTTTGATTACATATTATAGTCTTTTCCCTTCCTCCCCACTAGCAGTCAGCCAGCAAGTTTTATTCTTTTCTTTTAGAGTGCGTTATGATCTGTCCACCCTTCTCTGTCTCCTCTACTACAGCTTCAGCCCATAGAGTGTCCTAACCTGGGCGCCTGGGTGGCTCAGTTGGTTAAGCGTCTGCCTTCATCTCAGGTCGTGATCCCAGAGTCCTAGGATGAGTGCCCCCTCCTCGTGCCCTCGCTCTCTAACAAATAAATAAATAAAAAAAATCTTTTTTTAAAAAGTGTCCTGACCCTATCTTGGTTTCAGTTTGCACTCTTCATATATAGTCAAAGTGATCTTCATATCCTAGTCAGATCATGTCATTTCCCTGTCCAGAAATCTTCAGTGGCTTCCTAATTAACATTACCAACAAACAGGACCCCCAAAATTTATCTATAAATGCTGTTTATTAAGAACTGTATGAATTAGCCTGTGCTTACCTCTCCAACCTCATATTTTTTTCACTGTTACATAAATCTACTTTCTCTTGTCTTAGGTCCTTCCTTATTTTTTTCTTTGTTGGGAAACGCCCTCAGATTTTCAGTCATTTAGATCTTAGCTCACGTCCTCTTTTTCATACTTAATTTCTTCATTGCTATGATGACTGATATTTTTTTTTTTCCTTCGCCCCCAAGTGAAGAGCTTGGAGAGCAGAGACCTTTATTTATCTTGTTTGTCATCATTTACATAAGTGCCTGGTGCATAGTAGCTGTTAAATAAATATTTGGTGATAGATTGAAAGTGTACACCCTAGATAAAATCATTTGTTGATTATGAATTTGCTGTCCATTAACCAACATTTATATAGTGTTTTAAGACAACTAGATCAGAAGACCGTTTATGAATTCTGACTGCCATTTACCTGCTACATGACCTTGGGTAGGTTACTTAGCCTTGTGTCCTTATTTGTAAAATGGGAATAATTTACCTCAGAATTTTGGGGTATAAACAACATACTACATGAAAAATGCTTAGAACAGTGTTTTGCATGTATTAATAAATGTCAGCTACTAAAGATAACATTAGCATATTATTTTTCAAAGACAAATTAATACTTAGAAGTGTTAAATTGTTTGAAATGCAGTTTGAGTTTTGCTGATTGCTATTGCTTACTTAGGAAATACTCTCACAGGTCTGTCTCTAAAGTCTAGAAAATTTAAATGAAGATGTTACTTTGTTGAATTTATCTCCTTACTGATTTTTGTCTTAATACAAAGAGGTTGGAGGCTCAGTTCTAGGAGCTTCAAAAATATCCATCACAGGCTGTTTTAAAACCAGCCTGATACATAGTTTTAGGAGTGAGGATGAATGGGGAGGTGGCAGTTTTTTGTATAACCTGTCCACAAGAAAGGAATAAAGAAATGAAATCATAGGCTGGGATTTTACCGTCTTCGCTTGTTCTTCTATACAACTTCTGTACTCTACCCATAATTAACTGCATGTGTTGGTGTGGAACTTTATACAGTATAGTTTCTCATAAGCCTTATACTATTTATTCATCTCTATACCAGCGGGCTCATGGCATATAGTAGATATATAGTGAGTTGTCTCTTGAATCGTTTGCTGTTAGAAAGAATGCATGCTGGGACGGTTGGGTGGCTCAGTCAGTTGAGCGTCTGCCTTCAGCTCAGGTCATGATCCCAGGTTCCTGGGATCGAGCCCTGCATCAGGCTCCCTGCTCATCAGGCTCCCTGCTTCTCCTGCCTGCTCTGCTTGCTCTGCCTACCGCTCCCCCTGCTTGTGCTTGCTCTATCTCTCTCTCTGACAAATAATAAAATCTTAAAAAAAAAAAAGGAATGCATGCTGTTATAAAACCTAGTTATAGGGGCGCCTGGATGGCTCAGTGGTTAAACGTCTGCCTTTTGCTCAGGTCATGGTCCCAGGACCTTGGGACCGAACCCAGTGTCAGGCTCCCTGCTCAATGGGGAGCCTGCTTCTGCCTGCCGCTCTGTCTGCTTGTGCTCACTTGCGCGTGCTCGCTCTCTGCCAAATAGATAAAATCTTAAAAAAAAATAAAACCTAGTTATGAAACAGTATATTTCATATTTTGTGATTTAATAATAATGGAGAAATGAAGCAACAAGTAAGAATCAGTGTTTTCGGAAATAGGGCTGTTTAGTAGTACTACTTGGCAACAGTTAAGTAAGTTTTGAGCTTTGTATCTTCAGCTCTGATAAGCTTTCCCATTTTTTACATATGACCTCTGCTTTGCCTTAAAGGGAGAGAGCCCCAGGTGTGTGATAATTGAGCTTTGGTGAGGGATACATCTGGTGACCCTTGAACAACATGGGTTTGAACTGCGCAAGTCTGCTTATGCAGACTTTTTTACAGTACTGTAAATACATTTTTTCTTTATGATTTTTTAAATAATGTTTCATTTTTCCTAACTTTATTGTAAGAATATAGTATATAATACATGTAACATATAAAATGTGTGTTTCTGGTCTGCAGTAGGCTATTAGTAGTTAAGTTTAGGGGGAGACGAAGTTATGGATTTTTGACCGTATGGGGGGTCAGCATCCCAAACCCCCACCTTGTTCAAGGGCCAACTGTTAATGATTTGCTATTTTTTTTTAAAGATTTTATTTATTTATTTGACAGACACAGCGAGAGAGGGAACACAAGCAGGGGGAGTGGGAGAGGGAGAAGCAGGCCTCCCGCTGAGCAGGGAGCCCGATGTGGGGCTCGATCCCAGGACCCTGGGATCATGACCTGAGCTGAAGGCAGATGCTTAACGACTGAGCCACCCAGGCGCCCCGATTTGCTATTTTCTTAGGACATTTTACGTTAGCCTTGATTCTTAAGGGCGAGGACATTGGTATTTAAAGTCAGAGTTGATATATACAGGGATATGGTATCAGTATTTTAGTAGGTGTTTCAGAGACCGTATTACAGTGAATAGAGGAAACCCTGAAACCCTCTTAACAAATACTGTACAAAGTTGAGGCTCTGCTGTTTAATAGCTAGATGACCTTGCTTCAATGAGTTAATCCTTCTGGTCTTCAGTTTTCTAATCTTTCTTTTTTTTTTTTTTTTTTTTAAAGATTTTATTTATTTATTTGAGAGAGAGAGAATGAGAGAGAGCACATGAGAGGGGGGAAGGTCAGAGGGAGAAGCAGACTCCCTGCCGAGCAGGGAGCCCGATGCGGGACTCGATCCAGGGACTCCAGGATCATGACCTGAGCCGAAGGCAGTTGCTTAACCAACTGAGCCACCCAGGCGCCCCCAGTTTTCTAATCTTTCAAGTGAGGATTTTGGTGATACCTAAGTTCCTTTTCACCTCTGGAATTTGATGGGTAACTCTGAATTAACGTGTATCTTTTCATTGTTAAAAAGTTTTCTATAAAGGAAACAAGTCATTTTTATTCCTGTTTTTAAGAAATGACCCCAAAACCTGTTAAGGTTTTGATGTATTTTCTTTGAGATTTGTAGGTCATTTTATTTATTTTTTAAATCTTAATTTTAAAACTTTTTATTAATTTATTTTTGGTATGTCATTTTAAAATGGGCTGCCTTGAAGAATGAGTCAGAGCCATAGCCACATCAGGTTGTGCCCTTGGGGACTAGTGATGGCTGTCTAAACAATAATCAAGACCCTCTTCATTAAACCTATGGGATTGCATCCCCAGGGAGGATTCTATGTATGTGTGTGTGGGCGCGTGGGCATGTGCTTGTAGTTGTTTTTCTTTTTTTTTTTTTTTTTTTTTTTTTTTCAATGTAGTAGGCATATATACTATTGTATAAGTTTGGGGCACCTGGGTGGCTCAGTTGGTTGAGTGTCTGACTCTTGATTTTGGCTCAGATCATCAGGGTCCTGAGATAGAGCCCCATGTTAGGCTCTGGAGCTCAGCAAGGCGTTTGCTTGTCCCTCTCCCTCTGCTGCTCCCCCCCCCCCCACTAGCACCTGCTCTCTCCCTCTCTCTCAATAAATAAATAACAATCTTTAAAAAATGTGTAAGTTTAAGGTGTATTGATTTGATACATTTCTGTATTGCAATACGATTACCACTATAGCAATAGCTAACACTGCCATCGTGTTCCATAATTATCATTTCTTTTTTACAATGAGAATGCGGGAGGATTCTTCTTTCTTCCTCCATGGTTTGAGTCTCATTAAGGGGTTCCTTAGTCTTGAACATACTCCTTGACCCAGCAATTCTACTGAGAATATGTTATGAAGATAGGTGCAAAGATTGAGCAATATTATATTTATTATGGCTGCATTATTTGTAATAGAAAATATGTTACAGAAAGTAGTCCAACAATAGGCAAGTCAGTTTTGAGATAGCCATTCAGTGAAATAATATGTAGCTATTAGTAATTATTGCCATGAAGAGATGTTCATTTTAATTTGAAAAAGGATGGCTGAATATGTAGCATATACATCTAAATTATGTATTAATATGTATACATACAGCTAAAAAGTGGGCTGAAACAGTGGCTATCTATAGTTGGTAAAATTATGGATTGTTTTTGTTCGGTAGGATGTGTACTTACTAAAGAATATTTTCAACAGCTTTATTGAGATATAATGCATATCTTATGCAATTCATCCATTTAAAGTGTACAATTCAGTACATAGTATATACAAGAGAGGAGTGCAGCCATTAGCACAATTTTAAAACATTTTCATCATGCCAAGAAGAAACCCGGTGCCCTTTAGCAGATACTTCCCATTTCTCCCCAGTTCTGTCTCCTGTCTTACCATGGCAGTCACTAATCTATTTCCTTGTTCTGAGTGTTTCATATAAATGGAACTGTATAACATGTGGTCTTTAATGACTGGCTTTTTTCATTTATCATGTTTTCAAGGTTAATCTGTATTGTATCATGTGATAGTTCTTCATTACTTTTTATTGCCAAATACTCCATTGTATTAATCTAGCATATTTTATTTATCCATTCATCAATGTATAGACATTTGGATTGTTTTTACTTTTGGCTATTATGAATACAAGTTTTGTGTGTACCAGTTTTTGCATGGACGTGGTTTTACTTCCGTAGGAGTGGAATTCCTGGGTCAAATGATAACTTTATGTTTAATCCTTTCGGGAATTGCCAGACCGTTGTCAAATCAGCCATGCATCATTTTAACATTCCTACGAGCAATGTATGAGGATTTTAATTTATCAGTATCTTTGCCAAGATGTGTTATTATCTGTCTTTTTTATTATAGCTATCCTAGTTGGTGTGAAGGTAGTATCTTGTGGTTTTGATTTGCATTTTACTGATGACTAATGATATGGAGCATCTTTTCATGTGTGAATATTTTTTAACCTTCTGTACATCATGTGAACTATTTAGAGTTATAAAGGTTTTCTCACTTGGAAAAGCATTGTTATTTAAATTTTGGTATGTTGATAAAGATGCAGATTTAAGTAGGACTCACGCAGTTGACCCTTGAACAGTGTGGGTGTTAGAGGCGCTGACCCTCCATGCAGTTGAAAATCTGCAAATAACTTTGACTCCCCAAAAACTTAACTACTAGCCTACTGTTGACTGGAAGCCTTATCGATAATATAATTAGCACATATTTTGTATGGTACGTGTATTATATGCTGTATTCTTATAATAAAGTAAGCTAGAGAAAATACATTTACAATGCCAAAAAAAAAAAAAAAATCCCCTTCATACGTGGACCTGCACAGTTCAAACCTGTTTTGTTCAAGAGTCAGCTAAACTGTGAACATAATAGTAAAAATAAAAGAAAGTAGAGCTTGAAATCTGAATCTAGGGAAGGATCAGGGGAGAGTTTTTTAAAAACCTATTCAGCAAAAGTAAGAATAACAGTTATCCAAGTATAATCAAAAGGTATATGTAAAACAAGGTGGTGTGAATGAGACCAAATATAAATGATTACATTGTATGAATAGAATTCTGTTAAGACTTTCAGATTGGAAAAAATCTTTCAGATGGGAATAAATAATCTAGCTGTGTCTTTCTTTGTGAGACAAAGCTCAAATAAGACATGACCAAGTAACGATATAATATAGTCACAAAGAAAGCAAGAGTGGCAGTATTACTATCTAATAAAAATAGAATTTTGAAGTCAAAGCATGAAGAGGAGAGAAGGGTACAGGCCCAGTATGCATGAATTTTGTTACCAAGTTTTAGTTAAATAACACCAGTCCCCCAATAACATGGTTCAAATTTCACATGCCCTGGAATATTAACTGTAATTGCATAAACCACAAAATTTGCTGCTAGCTCTTCAGTCCACAAGTCAGAATATAAATAACAGATGCATAGCATGTCACTTTTTTCAAAGGCTCTTAGTGATTGGTCAGTGTGCTTTCTATTCATGCATAGATGACAGTGTGTAGTGGTGGTGGTGCATTTTTATCTCAATGATATACCCAGTCAGGTTACTTTTAAAAAACAATACAGGGAATTGGCCAACAAAGATGAAAGTGCAGCAAAGAAACAAATTAATAACACTAGAAGTGAAATTTGAACTGAATGTAAGTGGAGTTACAGAACAGCTAATCTTCAAATGTAGACATGCTGCATCTGGAGAGACTGCATATGCAGCCAGAGGAACTTGGTGAAGGCAAGCTTAGCAACATAAATGAGGAAAGTGGTTGTAATACAAAGGATGAAGCTGTCTCAGAGGCAGTGATGCCAACAAAAAGCATTACAGATATTTCACAACATTCAAAGTGCAGAGGATAAAATGTTGGAAGCTGATCAGGCTTAGAAAGGAATATGACAATTTGCCAAGGCATAGAAAATATGCTCGCTCCATACATGAGTTATATGATCAGAAGAAAGTAAGCACTGTTCAAACTATTCTTCCTGAGTCACATTTTTTTTTTACAAAGAAAAACTTCAGTCTCAATTTTTCTAATGTTTTACATTACAGTGTACTAAATAAATATTTTTTCATGTCTTTGTCAATAATAGAGTTTAATGTTTTGACAATTTCAAATTATGGAACGACCATAATTTTTCCCCTTGTTAATTTAGATTGCCTTGCTATGTCTTTTTTTCTTTAAGATTTATTTATTTGTGTGTGTGAATGGGGGGAGGGGCAAAGGGAGAGAACCTTCAAGCAGAAACCCTGCTGAGTGTGGAGCCTGACAAGAGGGCTCAATCTCAGGACCCTAAGATCTTGACCTATCATGACCTTAGCTGAAACCAGACGCCTAACCAACTGAGCCATCCAGGGCCCTTTTGCATGGTCATTTTTATAGTCTCATGCTGTCATGCAAAGTAAGGACTATCTGTTTTAAGAAAAGAAAAATAACCCACGTAAAATGAACTGTCAAACCTTTATACACTAAATAACATCGTGGTAGAATCAGTCTTCTCTTTTGAATAGCTTATAGGTTTAGAGTCATATCTAAAAATGCCCATGTTTGAAGTTTTAAAATACTCTTGTGTGATTTTATTAAGTATTTAAGATCCCTTGCACTTTTGGAAGTTCTTGATGCCACAAATTTGGAGCCCATTGGGCATTTTGAACTGTAGGATGGTGCTGTGTTTGTACATTGCTGCTTAGTATCCAACCTTTCTTCAGTTTTCTTTCCAGCTTCTAGGTCTCTGCTGGTACTGTGTTTCTTGTCCTCTTTGGCCTGAGTTGTTTTTGTGCGGTTTTGCAAGAATTTGTGTTGAATTGGTTTGTTCTAACTAGAAGTATATTTGTTTTTGATGGATATTTAACTCAAGTTATTTACTTGGAATTTGAAACATTATGTAGGAAGAATTGTTTAACTTATTTTAACTAAATGTGTTAGTTTTTCTAATTTGAGATGGGTAGGAATGAATGATTCAGAAATTCAGCCTTTTACTAGGAATCAAATGAGATAATGATGATTTAAATGTGCTTTAATCAATGTGCAGTTAAAAGTACATGTATACAGTGAGAATTTCTAAATTATAGAATTTAAATTATAAAGCTGACTTTTATATGCACTGGTTATATTTAAATAGAGCTCTGAGTCTCTTTTTAATTAAAATTTTATCCTAAAGCCTTCTAAAATACTCTAACTGGAGTATTAACTGTAGTCATTAGGTCTTAATTCTTAAAGAATTTCACCAGATAAGGAATTTGTGATATATACCTAATTAATAATTTATAATCTTAAATCATAGCACATTTTAGAGGAGGAGTAATCTGCTTTTCATTTTCCTTTTCCTTTGGAGAATACATGTATATCAAGCAGCATAACCAAAAAACTCATAGGTACAGTGCATGAATTCCTTTATAGAATTGACAGACATCTGCAGGACCAACTGATGTAAGAGATATAGAGTGTCTGTTCTGGAAAATATCTCCAAGTACGCACACCGTTTAGTCTCATCATTCACAGATTCTGTATTTGTGAATTCGCCTGCTCACTAAAAATATACCCAAATCAGTACTCACCGTGCCTTCATGTGCAAGCAGAATGGCAAAAATTTTGAGTGATTTGATGCACACATTCCTAGCTGAGGCTGACCAGGGCAGTACTTTGCCTTCTTGTTTTTGCTCTTATTCTATAAACTGTCCTTTTTGCAGTCCTAGGTAGTGCTATAGTTTTTTCATTTTTGTCCTTTTTTTGTTCTTGGTCCTTTTGCACTTTGTTATAGCCCCCAAATATGGTGCTGAAGTGCTATTTAGCATTCCTAAGTGCCAGAAGGCAGTTCTGTGCTGTATGGAGAGGGTATGTGTTATAATAAGTTGCTGACTGTGAGTTCAATGTGAATGAGTCCCTAACATATGTTGATGTGTCTTTAAACAGAAACACACAAAAAAACAAGATTATGTATTGATTGGTTGACGAAAATGTGACCGACCAGAGGCTCACAGGAACCCTACCCTGTTTTTTCCCTGGGGCAGTGGTGTGTTATTCACTAATCAGTGTTTGTGGTGATTTTATAGGACATAACTACCACAAATACAAGACTGACCCTAATGAATATAGGAATGAACAAACGAACCAGTTATAACCTCTCATTCCTTCATTGAATAAAGTAAAATTCTTAACACATTTTATTCCAAAAACCTATGTATATATACATATAGTAATATACCTTATTAATAGTATTTTATGAGTTGTGTATTATACCAGATTACTTTGAAATGAAATTATATTTGGAGTGCATTTTAAATGGATTGATTAATGCAGTTGTGTCACAGTTCTTTTCATTTGGGGGCATTTTTTTATTATATATATATAAAATTTATTTTAACCATTTTCAAGTGTACAATTCAGTGGCATTAAGTACATTCACATTGTGCAACTTGAGTATTTTTTTTAATATAGGACTGGATTCTAGGAGCTTGTGATTGAATTTAATAAAAGCATTTGAACTTTAATGAGTTATTTGTGTCTACCCTTTAAGATTTTTTAAATAAATTTTGGGTTAAGAATTGTTTATAATTGCATCATAGCATAATGCTATTTAATGACACATATTGGAAATTGCTTTGCACTCACATTTTTCTCCTTCTCCTTTTTTAGTGCTTTTTTAGGCCCAAAGGATATATTTCCTTACTCAGAAAATAAGGAAAAGTACGGCAAACCAAATAAACGAAAAGGCTTTAATGAAGGTTTATGGGAGATAGATAATAATCCGAAAGTGAAATTTTCAAGTCAACAGGTGCGTTACATTGCATAAAATTTAGTATTATTCAGTCTTGGGGGATAATCACTATGCTAGCTGTAGGAAAGTAAATATTAAGAGCCTTGTGAATTTCAGATTAAATTGTGTTTACTTGTGAGGTTGAAACTTGATCTTTCATAGCTAGATGAAATGATGAAAATATTCCCTGCCTGGTTAAACAGATATCAGAAAACTGGGAAATAGTTATTTAAGTCCTGATTGATAGTTTGATGTATCATTACATCATATGTACTGTTCTCTTAAATTCAGGTATTAACTCAAAGGATGTATGTTTTTTTCTTATTCATCTTAATTTCTAAATCCATAAAATTGTATTAAAATACAAACCTCACATGGGTTAAATTAAATATGTGACAGAAGTAGTTATAGCACAATGCAATTTATGCTTAATGTTTTTGGTGTCTAGAAGAGTAGCCTTAACCTTCCTTTTTATTGTTTTTCACGTGTTCAGAGTTTTGTTCATTTAAATTAGACTGAGGTGTAGGAGTACCTGACTGGTAGTCAGTAGAGCATGTGACTTTTGATCTTCAGGTTGTGAGTTCAAGCCCCACATTGGGTGTAGAGCTTGCTTAAAAAAATAAATTTAAATAAATAAATTAGACTGAGGTAGTAAAAACTAAAGGAGTTAGCAGCAGACCAAAAATTCTACAACTTTCTACTTTGAAGTCTGTTTTTTTTGTTTTTGTTTTTGTTTTTTGCATGTGCCATGCTTTTTCTCACCTTTGAGAACTTTTCAGGTGCTATTCTCCCTGGATCTTAAATCTTATATTGATCCTCCCTGGCTGCATTAGATGATCCTAAATACCTTCATTACCACCCAAAACTTACTTGTTGATCATACCATATCATATTTGCTTCTGTACTTAACTGCCACAGTTTATTAGCTCCATGAACGAAGAAGCTGTGTGTTGTATGTGCCTGTTACTGTTATATGTGTGGCAAGAATAGGTATTCACTAAATATTGTTGCATGAATGTAAGGCTAGATGGTTTCCCATCGTTGCCTCAGTTGTATAATGGGAATCCAGAGAGACTGAATTCATTATTTCCTGAAGCCAACAATTTGTAACTTCACTTGGATCATGTGTCCTGAGATTGTACCTTCAAGGACTTTTTTATCCTCCAGACAGCCCAGCATGGTCACCCTATCCTGTGTTCCTATGTACCTACTTAATCTCCAGGTAGTTTTTACCATATATGCTTGGTATTTTCCATTTCACAATGAAATTTTTGGTAGGTTGTGTGCATGAAACCTAGCAATTTTCTGTCCTTAACAAAAGTATGAATGATTGTGCTGGTGTGATGTACTTTGTGTTCCGGCCCAAACGTCCCCAGTGGCACATTCCTAGGACTTGGAGAAAACAGTGAACCCTGAACATGCAAAACAAAAAAATTGGCCATCATGATTTACAAAAATTTAAGTAATTTTGGGGGCATTTTTATATTTTTCTGTTGGGACTTCATAATTTTATGGGTTTTTACCAAAGAAGAAATGGGTTTACAGTTTAGACTTGAAATCATTAGGGGCACAGTTTGGACTGCAATGCTGTCATCTTGTAGACCTGTGCTTACCTCCTCCCAATATGTACTGTGTTACCTCTGTTACTCATCTTTTTGGGCCCCTAGTAGATCATCTGTGTATCTTATCATCTGGGGGGTACTTTTAAAATTTAATGATGATTGGTTCTCACCCCTACCCGGAACCCAGAGGAATGAATCACTGCCTGATTGAATTACCATCCACGAATACGGGGTGGGGGGGGGAATGATGATTTACTGGACTCCCACTCAGTGCCTTTTAAATAAACTAAGTATGAGATATAAATCAAAGTCTTTAAATAAAGCTGTTATATATGTCCTTTGCTAAAAGGCTCTGTGTCTTGGAGTAAGTTTCTCTTTAGAATATGTCAATAGTTGAATAAACAGTGCTATTCTAAATCAAGTTACATTATATCTTGTTGGATATTTATTGGTCAGAACATCAGAATGGTATTCTTTGTAATTATACTTCCATTTCTGCCTTACAGTTTTATCCTTTACACTCTGTATACCTTCAATTACAGGAATACAATCCCTTTAAGACTTTTAAAAAAAACAGAATTTAAAACTTGTTTTTAAATTGTGTATGTTAAAAAACATCTTATGGAACACAAATGAGAGTACTTTTGTAACTTGCAGACAGGCTTTTGAATTTTTTCATGGGTAGAAAATTTTTAAATTGGGGTAAATTGTGATTAATAGACCTGGTTGTTTATAGGCATCAACTAAACAATCAAATGCATCATCTGATGTTGAAGTTGAAGAAAAAGAAACAAGTGTTTCAAAGGAAGATACTGACCATGAGGAAAAAGCCAGCAATGAGGTGTGTTTAATTTCTCTTGCATTCTAAACCCATTTTGTTTCAAGGAAGAAATTGTAAGATGGGTTCGTCCTTTGATTGCTAAGTAGAAAATAATCTTTAAAGTAGTTGAGTAATGAATGAGAAAATATTTAAGGCTTATTTCCTTGTGTGAATATGAAATACTATATTGTAAAATAATTTTTGCATTTTTAAGATGCATGATATTGGGGCACCTGGCTGGCTCAGTTGGTAGAGCATGTGACTCTTGATGTTGAGGTCATGAGTTCGAGCCCCATATTGGGAATAGAGATTACTTATAAAAATTTTTTTAAAAGCATGGATGTTTTTATTTGAAGTTATTCTGCTCTGCAATATATGAGGTCCACATATAGGAGAGTGGGTTACTATTTGTTAGGAATCTTTTTAAAGCAAGGTATTGTGGGATGGAGGTACTGGAAAGGGCATTGAACTGAATTTTTCTAGATTTACTTCCATCTGTGAATTTGATTTATCTCATTGAGCCTTTTCAGGCCTCATGGAATAGTTGTTAGATGATCTCCAAAGTCTAAGCCACTTCTTAAAATTTACAACCCTAAAATTCAGGATTCTACTGTAGAAAAAAAGTGGTTTTATAAATTTGAAAAGACACACTTCCTTGTGTACTAGCAAGCATGAATTTTGTATTTCATCTGACAGAGGAAATAATTTTTTTTTGTAGACAAAGATACTAGGTATTCCTTTCACTTTATAATGATAAGACTTCTAATGTTGATAATTTCAAACTTCAGAGAATTAAAACAAGTTTCCCTAGTGTCTTTAGTGAAATATGCCCTTATTTTTAAAGAAATTTTAAGTTTTGACATAATTTATTCAGTTTCGTGTGTGTGTATATATATTTTTTTCAATTTTAGGATGTGACTAAAGCAATTGACATAACCACTCCAAAAGCTGCCAGAAGAGGGAGAAAGAGAAAGGTAATGTTGCTGCTTAACCACAGGGATTGTAAAATAATTTTTGTTTTGGTCAGATTGAAGAAGACTAGAGATAATGAAACCTTACTAAATTTAAAGTTGGCCCTTTACTCCCAAGTCCTTAACTTTTTTTTTTTTAGGATTTTATTTATGTATTTGACAGAGACACAGCGAGAGAGGGAACACAAGCAGGGGGAGTGGGAGAGGGAGAAGCAGGCTTCCCGCTGAGCAGGGAGCCCGATGCGGGGCTCGATCCCAGGACCCCGGGATCAGGACCTGAGCTGAAGGCAGGCGCTTAATGACTGAGCCACCCAGGCACCCCCAAGTCCTTAACTTTTTTAAAGGATAGATTATGTTTATTTAGGAAAACTGTTTCTTTTCTTGTGATACAGCACCCTTAAGATACGTTGACTGGTAAAGGAAAGGAAATGCATCAGCTTTCATTCCTTTTAATGCCACTTCTTCAAATTTTCTTTGTAAAATGGATAATAATATATACTCATAAGGTTGTTGAGAGGCTTAAATGAGTTACCACATTAAATATCCATAGTAAATCCTGGTACACAGTAATTGCTGTCAATATTGTCCATTCTAATGTTATTATTGGCATCATTGTTGCATTAAATGAGAATATGTGACATTTTAGGAGGAGGTACACCCTCTGCTTTTAATTAATGTTTCTCCCCTATATGCTTTGTTCATCACCTTTTTCTGACCTGTTTATGTCTCAGACTGTTATATGCCAAAGATTCAAGGAAAACTAAGGCTTCGGTATCTCATGAGGAAGTAAAATATGAAAACAAATAATTATAGTGGCTTTTTTTTTCCTGTGGGATGTGTATGGAAGGGGCTTTGATAACTTTAACAAGATTTTAACATAGGCGGTCTTGTCAGGCAGATGAAGGAGGGAGGGGAAGAACATGTGAGGCAATTTGAATAGTATATACATAGGTGTAGAGAAAATTTTGTTTCAAGCATTGTGTCTCAGTATTAAAGTTTGAGGGAAAACGGCACAACACCTTAAACTTAACCTTGAACTTAGAGAATTGATGGGAAGCCATTGAATCATTTTAAATTTCACATGCATCCTTTTTTAAAGCAGTGTGAATGATGGAGACTGGATTGGGGTGGTGAGACAAGTTCACAGATTAATTCATTCAGAATTTTAGTACTAACATGACTGGTGCAGGCACAGCATGGAGCAGTGAATAAAGAAGTAAGGTCTCTGTTGTTGTTGAACTTACATTTTTGTGGGACAGACAATACATACATAAGAGTTAAAATGGGGCATTATGATAGTGACTTGGTAACTAAGTCATGAAAGGCTTATCTAAGGAGTTAGCATGAGATTGGAAGGAAGGGACCTTCTAGCAGGTTTTTAGTAGTGTAGAATCAGAGATAGGATTTAAGAGCACTTCAGGGATAAAGCTGATGGTTGATTGGAAGTGGGTGTGAAGGGAGGGAGGAATGTAGGGTGACTCCAAGGTTGGTTTGGTTTGGGACCAGAGACATGGGGAGGAGAAAGTAAAACATCTAGGGGAATTAGACTGCAGGTATAGTGTTTTAACATCAAAAGGGGAAAAGGTAAAAGTTAAAAATCTAGTCACTGATATAAAGATAGGACAGTAGGTGAGGTAGTCAAGGGAGAAAGTTTACTGGGAAGAATGCAGAAACCAGAATCCTGAGGGAACTTAACGGAGATGAGAGGTTGTTTTGTAAAGTTAAGGCTGAGAATGAACTATCAGGAGCAAACAGAGGATGTCGGGAGAATTTTTTTTAAATGGCCAGTAGTGTCCTGATACGGAGAAGATCCTGGAAGGTATTTGACAGTTGGGCTCCCCCAGGATACTTTAAAGTCAGACAGTAAGGGCTAATGAAGGGGGTTGCAGAATAAAATGTTTAATGTTAAAGTTACACTGTTCTGAAATCTTTGAAGGGAAGGAGAGAGAATGCAGCAACAGGGATTTGCATGGTTAAATGGTTAAAGGAGAGGGTTTAAAGTGAAAAAATATGATGGCTTTAACTGTTTCTTTGCAAAACTGGGAAAGATTGAAGATGTGGAAAATATGGATAATTGCAGTAAGAAGATGCTGGATGAGAGAAGGGAGGGGGGCACATTTGAAGGAAGAGACTTAACAGGAAGAAGGAGGTGGACATTTCATACACTAAAGAGAAGGATGGAGGAGGTTATTTAGAAGTTCTAGGGAGAATTGGGAATTAAGGGAATTCCTGCTGGCCTCAGTCTCTCTTTTCTCCACCACCCAGTTCAAAGGAGGACTCTGTATATGATCTAAGGCAGGAAGAAAGGATTGAAAGTTTATGCTGGTGAGGGGAGAAAAGGCACGCACAACAGGGTAAAGATATTAATGGATGGCTTTGAGTTCCCAACTGAGATCACCATAAAATGAATGTAGTAGTATCATTTTTACCCCCCTCAGGTCTCAGCAGCAGGGAATAATAGAGCAGAGAAGGTAGAGTTTTATAGTAATTCTCTTCTGGAGATTTGTGGGAAGGGTGCAGCAAAACAAGAATGCAGAGGACTTGAGGATATGCATATGAATAGTGTAGTCCCATGAGGTTTGGGCAGGGGTGCTTTAGGTAAGATCATGAAGGGAGTAGTGCTAGAAAGTGGGGTAATAAACGGGGAGTAGAGGTATCAAAGGGTTAGAGGCCTCAGGGAGATCAAGTAAAATATAGAAGAAATTTGTAGACTATTTGCATTTAAGATTTAAATATATATATTCGACATAACTTAATTGTCTTTTGTCTGGATGAAATACTTATTTTCATGAGGAATGCTTTTGACTTGTCTGATTTTTCTAACAGTCAAGAATACATATCCATGGGGAGGGCTGGTTTTTTGATGCAGTATTCTATTTTTGTTTATGATACTAATTATTGGTGAATTTGTTACCTCTTACTCTATCTCCTCCAAAACATCCATTCTACCTTTAATTCTTATGTAATGTTTTGATTTACTTCCAAAAGTAGAAAATGTAAATGAAGAGATGTATGGGGGTTTTTTTGTTTTGTTTTTTTTTGCACTGAAGAGCTCATCAGTTTGAACTGAATCTTTTTTTTTTTTTTTTTTTTTAAGATTTTATTTATTTATTTGACAGAGACGCAGCGAGAGAGGGAACACAAGCAGGGGGAGAGGGAGAAGCAGGCTTCCCGCTGAGTAGGGAGCCTGATGTGGGACTCGATCCCAGGGCCTTGGGACCATGACCTGAGCTGAAGGCAGATGTTTAACGACTGAGCCACCCAGGCGCCCCAGTTTGAACTGAATCCTAGAGAACGTTGCCCTCATAAACACCTCAGTATGAGAAGAGCTGTCATACAGTCTTGGGTTCTCAACCTTTGGTACCTGGGGAACTTGGAAAAAACACTGTCCACCAGGGGAGCTATTGAATCAAGATTTGTGCAGGATTGGGGGTGCTATGGAAGTTCTTAAAATTCTAGAAATACAAACTTAATGTTTAGCAGAGCAATTTTTGTAATGTTCCTTGCGAACAGTTCAGGGGTGAATTTAGCTGAGTTTATTGACTTTTAATAATGCTTTGAATATGCATTATTATTTTCCAACTATAAAAGCAAAAATGTTTAAAGATTAAAAATGGATACATTCTTAGACGTGGGATTGCTAAATCAAAAATTTGCATATTTTTAATTGCTGATATTCATAAAGATAATCTTTCAGAAAGGTGTTGCCAGTTTACTGATTATTGGTAATAATATGATTCTTCTTTTCCTTACCAATACTGGGCATTTTCTCTTAAATGTTTGCAAATCAGATTGTTGATTAAAAGATTTGTTAAGTTTTTAGGGCACCTGGGTGGCTCAATTAAGTGTCTGCCATGGGCTAAGGTCATGATCTTGGGGTCCTGGGATCGAGCCCAGTGTGTGGCTCCCTGCTCAGCGGGGAGTCTGCTTCTCCCTCTGCCCCTTCCCCCCACTCATGCTCTCTTTCTCTCAGATAAATAAAATCTTTTAAAAAAAGATTTTTAAGTCTTTTATCAATAAGATTGGATTATGCATGTTTTTACATGCTTTATTGCCTTTATTTTTGTTGATCTAGTTAGTGCTGAATTGAAATAATTGGTCATAGGGAAGCAGCTTATAGTGGTCCTCCCATCCTTCTCTTTCTTCACTGTTTCTTTCCTCCCATTTCAATTATGATGAGTTGTTTGCATTTCCTTTCTAATTGGTGGTTTTAACCTTTGTTCTACTCTACTGCTTTAATCAAACTGACTCTCATTTGGGGCTCTTGTCTCTTCAGGGGTCATTTTAGTCTGCAAAGCGTCACTGGAATTTATTACTTTACTGTAGTAAATCACTTTTTATGGAAAATAAGAATAACTCCTAGAGAAGAACAGCAGATGTCAGTCTTAGTTCAAAAATAAAACATGTATATATTAACAAAGTAAAAGAATAAGAAATATCCCCAACTTAATTTCTTGCCTTTACTAATATTAGAATATTAATTTAGGTTCTCATAAGTACAGAGTGTGAAGTGTTATTCGCATTTTGAGATACTTGGTGAAAGTACATTTATAAGCAATGTGTGGGTTAAGTGTAATTATACTTGGGTCACCATTTTGCATCAAGCATGTTAGCTCTGTTTTTACAAATGATTTTTTTAGGCCGAGGATATCTAAGAAGTGATTTTTTTTGTTTGTTAGAATTATTTGCTAGAGGGGCGCCTGGGTGGCTCAGTTAAGTGGCCGCTCTTGATTTCAGCTCAGGTCAGGATCTCAGGGTCGTGGGATTGAGCCCGGCCCGCATCAGGCTCCACTCTCAGTGGGGAGCCTGCTTAGGATTCTCTCCTCCCTTTCTCTCTGCCCCTTCTCCTGCGCACTCTCTCTCTCAAATAAATTAAAAAAAAAAATTGTTCACTCTTATAAATTGTTATAAGCTGTGTTTGGGGATGTTACTCTGACGAGTTCACTATTGAGAAAGAATAACAATATGTACAAATTATGCTTATATGCAAACTCTTTAGGGTGGCATATCTTAGTTGTTGAATTAAATCTGGAATGCTTACTATTTATTTGCTTAAGTAAGTTAATTAAGTTTTTGTGATTCAGGCAGAAAAACAAGTAGAAACCGAGGAGGCAGGAGTAGTGACAACAGCAACAGCATCTGTTAATCTAAAAGTGAGTCCTAAAAGAGGACGACCCGCAGGTATGATTATTATTGTTTAAATCTCCGAGTTGTGAATAATACTCCCATTACAGTGATATGCCTCAGATACTTTGGAATAGGTGGATAGGCAATTGATTATGTATTATGTATATATATATACATAAAACAAATTTCAGAGGAGATAAACATGGTTTCTGCTTTATGTGATAAAGTATTTTAGATTTAAAGTAATTGGGACATTTTTTTTATCTTCTGTTTTCTCTCTCATATTTTTCCCTAATAGCGGCGCATTGAGGCTGTGGTGAGGTTAAATTCCATGAATGATGGATTTACCTTACCTCTCACTGTAGAAAGCATAAGTTTTCCAAATGGAAATTATTGCATTCTTTGTCTGTGACCTTTGCTGTGTGCAGCTATCTTCAGCATTGCTTATAGAAAGTATTGTGCTAATTTGGGAAATTGGAAATGGTTTGGAAGGATATGCCTCTAATACAAAGTAAACCAAAGACAATTAACCAAAATAGAGCCAATGTTTTTCTGCCTCATAATATTCTTTGAAAAGGGGGGAAGATGAATAATACCCAGAAAAGAAAAATCCTGAGATTTGTTTCCATAATTACTTGGAATTTAATTTTTAATGGATCAATTAATAGTGTTAGGAAATTCAGTGAATTCTGTACAGATTTTCAAAGATGTGAATGTACAATATATACTTAAGGAACGTTCTTTTAAGCCCTCTCAGTCATACTAAGGAGGGAATGAAAATTACTCAGTTGCTCTACCACTTTTAAATATTCTGTTGTTGCTCATTTGAATCATTGGAGGATATTATCTTTAAAACTTAAAAAATAAAGATAATGTCTGTAATAAACCACTAACTAATATTCTTAGTATATATCATTTGTAATCTTTATATGTGAGAATTGCATCTTGAAAGATGATAGTTACTAATTTTTTCCCTCTGAATGTTAGCTACAGAAGTGAAGATTCCGAAACCAAGAGGCAGACCCAAAATGGTAAAACAGCCTTGTCCTTCAGAGAGTGACATGTGAGTTTATTTTTAATGTATAGTTAGTTATACACTGAATGAAGTATTTGACTTTAAATAAGTATAAATGTCTTTGTATTTATGTCAGTTTTATAGGATATTTGCTGTTACTATTTTGTATTTCTAAAAATTATGGGGAAAAACTATTGAAAAGTTTTTTGTTGTATAGAAAGTAAAAATTGATGGGGAATCAAGAAAAATATGATGAGGGGCGCCTGGATGGCTCAAGTCAATTAAATGTCTGCCTCTTAATTTCAGCTCAGATCTTGATCTCAGGGTCCTGAATTCAGGCTCCCCATTGAGCTCCATGCTGGGCCTGGTACCTACTTTACAAAAAATCTGATGTGATCATCATTTCATTAATCTAAGACGTCTTCTTGGTATATCAGGATATGAAGATACTTAGATAATACAGGGTAAAATGTGCAATAGAGAAACTGGGCAGGGTATATGTTTAAGGAAGGTTTAGACAAAGTATTTTTGAGGCAATTTCCACAAATCCTTTCTAGCTCCTTCAAAATAACTTTAAAAAAAAAATACTACTAAGGGGTGGGGCACCTGGGTGGTGCAGTCCCTTAAGCATCTGACTTTTCGTTCCCGCTTAGGTCGTGATCTTGGGGTTGTGAGATCAGATTGAGTCTACCGTCTGGCTCTGCTATGAGCAAGGAGTCCGCTTAAGACTCTCTCTCTCTCTCCCCCCCCCCCCCCCCCCCCCCCCCCCCCCCCAGGCATGCTCTTTCAAATAAATCTTTAAAAAAAAAAAAAAATACTAAGGGGCACCTGGCTGACTCAGTCGGTAGAGCATGTGACTCTTGATCTCAGGGTTGTGAGTTCAAGCCCCACGTTGGACATAGAGATTACTTAAAAATAAAAAATTACTAAATTATTTTTGTAATGTGAATTTAAAATTTTATTTTTATTTTTATTTTTTTGTGAATTTAAAATTTTAAAGTTTGGTATAGCTACTTAATCAAAATAATGTGGGGTTTTTTTTGCCACCTTTTCCATAGATGGATATTGTGTTGTTTTTTTTTATTTATTAACATATAATGTATTATTTGTTTCAGGGGTACAGGTCCATGATTCATTAGTCTTTTTTTTTTAAAGATTTTTTTTTTTTTTAAATTTATTTGACAGAGCGCACAAGTAGGCAGAGCAGCAGGCAGAGGGAGAGGGAGAAGCAGGCTTCCCCCAGAGCAGGGAGCCCAATGCGGGGCTCCATCTCAGGACCCCGGGATCACAACCTGAGCCGAAGGCAGACACTTAACGACTGAGCCACCCAGGCGCCCCTGTGATTCATCAGTCTTACACAATTCACAACGCTCACCGTAACACATACCCTCCCCAGTGTCCATCACCCAGCCACCCCATCCCTCCCACCCCCCCCACCACTCCAGCAACCCTCAGTTTGTTTCCTGAGATTAAGAGTCTCTTATGGTTTGTCTCCCTCTCTGGTTTCTTGTTTCATTTTTCCCTCCCTTCCCCTATGATCCTCTGTCTTGTTTCTCAAAATCCTCATATCAGTGAGATCATATGATACTTGTCTTTCTCTGACTTATTTTGCTTAGCATAATACTGTCTAGTCCTATCCACATCATTGCAACACAGATGGGTATTGTTTATGTGGCTTTTCTGGGTAGAAACTTCACCAGGAAGGAGAGAATGTATATTTAGACAAAGGGCAAAACTCTTTTTAGCTATTGTGTTTAAAGATTTTATAGAGAAGGCTCAAGCAAGTAGGTCATTTAAGAGGGGATTTACAGTGTTTTGAATGAAACATTTTTATAGGAGATTTTAGTTACAGAACACTGAAGCATTGGTACTTTTCAACTTTAAGAGTTTTACTTTACTGCCAAGCTAGCTTTTAAAGTATTCTCAAATATTGTGGCACAGAATTACAACATGGTTTTAACTACTGTAGTGAAATTAAGAAATTAGGTACATGCAGGTGAGGGTTTTTTGTTTTGTTTTGTTTTTTTGACATACCAAATAGGGGTGCCTGGGTGGCTCAGTTGCTTAAGCCTCTGCCTTTGACTCAGGTCATCCCAGGATCTAGTCCCACATCGTGCTCCCTACTCAGCAGGGAGTCTGTTTCTCCCTCCCTCTGCTCCTCCCCCGTCCCCCCCACCCCCACCCCCGTGCGTTCTCGTGTGCGTGCTCTCTCTCTCCTTCTCTCTCAAATAAATAAAAATTTTTAAAAGGATTTTTAAAAAACTAAAAAAAAAACCACACCACAAATAGCTCTCACTCATTCCCTGCCTAATCTAATCGTGGCATCAGGCATAAAGTCTAGGATTTCATGATTGCTGTAAGGCCCTGGTCTGGAGACTTAGGAACTGAAAACACCAGTTATCTGCTCCCCTCTCCCCTTTATCACACACTTAGGTCTAGGATAGGGATCCAGAAGAACTAAATGCTCCTATTTGGAAAGGGGAATATTAAAAGCCATACAGCAGTCATTGTTCCCTAAGAAATCTAGAATTCTGGAAAATATTGTGAGATCTCCCTATTTCATGTATAAGGAAGTTTCCCTTGATTAGGCCCAGTTTGTCTTGCTCTAAACCATTTCTCTTCATGGCTTTTAGCTAATCTTGTGACAGTTGTCTACTTTTCAGTATCCTCCTTAGTTGTATCTGAAAAGGTCAATGGAAAATATCCTCATCAGCTGGGTAGTATTGTGTCTGCTTTCAGGCTATAGGGTGTTGGGGACCCAAGGTTCCTTTTTTAATCTCCATTAATTTCTCCTGATGGAGGCTGTGTTACCTTCGGTAATAATACCTTATGGCCTGTGGGTTTTAGTCAACTTCATGCCCAGTGGTCTAGTGGTCTTTTCATAGGATTTTCTCAGA
Source organism: Phoca vitulina (assembly GCF_004348235.1). Classification (NCBI taxonomy): domain Eukaryota; kingdom Metazoa; phylum Chordata; class Mammalia; order Carnivora; family Phocidae; genus Phoca; species Phoca vitulina. Next base: position 5,054,722 of record NW_022589770.1, read on the forward strand.
CTTGCTTTTTTTAAATTTATTTTTCCCCCACCGCCCCCCCCAGACATGCTTATCTTATTATATACTTAATTTACACTCCCTTTAGTTTACAGGTTTTCCTGAGAACACCTTGGTCCTCTTCCCTAGAAACTGTTCATCTGAAGGACCAAGGTAGCCCAATTTGACTTACTAAAGAAAGGCTGGCAGTTTATACCTTTGATGGATCTTTGACCCCAGTCTTTTTCTGAATTTGAAAATTTTTTACAAGATGGAGGGGACTTTCAACACTGAAATGCATGGAATTTTTAGGTTCTCCTTTTGTCATTTTGCTCTTTTTTAAACTTGTTTCTTTCTTGAAGTGCCCTATTTATCCTGCTAACAACCCACTCAAGATGCTAGCATTCTATCTTGAAGCCTTTTCACCCAAAGCCACTGAATTTTCTTTCACATTATCGCAGGTGACCGTGTTACCCATTGTATAAAAATATATTAGGATTTTCCATTTCTCAGCCCCAAAGTCAGTGTCACATGTTTAAAGTTTTTACATAAATGTCTGTATCCATGTTATATATAGGTTCGGCATCGGCCATGGCTATCCTCAGCCATGTACCTGAGCACAAACTCTGGAGTACAGAGCTAAACTATAGAAGCCCTTCTGAAAGTTTTGTTCTCCACCTTGAGAACAGGATGTATGTGTTAGTGATAGCTTTTTTGCAGTGAGTCCTGAAATGACAAGATAGTGGAATAGAGCCCAGAAAAGCTGAAACCATCTCATAATCTGTATGTAAAGTAAGAAATATTTGGTACAAGCCACTGAGATATTTGGAGTTGTATTTGCATTAGTTGTTGCTTATGTTAACATATTTTTAACTGTTTACTAATAGTTTCCTACTGTGCCTTCACCTATTAAAAAGGGAAATTGTCACTATGGAGAAGTCTGTTTTTCATGAAGGACCACTGGGAAAATACTTGTTTGTAGCAAGCCATGATAGTTAAGGCTGTGGCAGTCTGCTTTGGTATTGTTCAAAAGCCTTTGAAATACTAATCCCATCTCTTAGGACCTTATGGTACACTTCTTAATCTATGTTTAATAATTTTAAAAAAGCTGCATGGTATTCCACTGTACGTACAATTCTTAACATCTGTCTCAGGTATGGATACATCCTTTTAAAAACACTGTCATCTATTCTGTACATGTGCAGATATACTGGTTAGAATACATTGCTGGAAGCAAATTTGCTAGTTCAGGGGGTATTTGGATTTTGAATATCTGCTTCCATGGAGGGGATATTTTGGGCGAGGAATTGGTCAGTATCTCTTAAGAGCCATGGAAATGCTTTCTGTATTTGACTTGGTATTCTCATCTCCATGAAATTATCAAAATACTCACATTTGTGAAAATACTGAAGAAAGTTAAAATGATTTTACATGCATGCCTTTTCTATCGATTAGAAATTAACAAGGAAACCCATGTGACATTTGAAAATAAGCATAGCCAATGATGGTTATGTGACAAGGAAATTTCTAAAGAGATTAAAGAATCAATTTTTTTCTCTTCCAATTTAATAATCTCTTAAAGGTTCAAGGAAGCAGTTGTCTGGTAGGTGGTCACTGGATTTGGAACCGTGATACTGGGCTAATTATTTGACCTTTCACACCATCATTTTCTCCTTCGTCGAATGGAATGGGTTGGACTAACGATCTGAAGTCTCTTCCACCTCTCAGATCCATTGATATAATTGTATAGTCTTCGAAAATCTCAGTGAAATTACTAGATTGGTAAAAAGATTAATTTTTTAAACAGCTTGTCCAAGCTTCAAGTTGTATTTTTTTTATGGGATGGCTTTAGTTGAATGTATATACCATGAAAGTAATTATATGGTCAGCAATGGCATCATTTGGTTCTCCTAGAGCCTGTCATCATACCATAAATACTTGTATTTATTTCTGCTGTACTAGTTACCATAAAGATCATCCAATAGTAACATTAGGCTTACTGAGCAATTTTGGTAGTTTTGACTTAGTGATGTCTGTAATTCCACTGGTGATGGGAATGCTTAGTGCTAGTGAATTCAGCGCTGTTACATATTATGCTTAATTACCATATATTTTATCATTGTATGCATAAGTTGGGAGCCTTTTACCTTGCAAAGTATTTCTTTGAATTCTAAAGTGATCCTATTTGATCATAAGCAGTTCACTTCTGCAGTTGTATTTTTCCCAATTTGTGTACTTTTTAAACATGTTATTCTTACAATTATGTGGAATATAAGATCCAAGTGTCTCACCCATGTTCTGTATTGCTGTATCCCCACAGTGAAGAATTACCTTGGGACGTAAGATCATATTAGGTAATTTTTTCAGCAAATACAGAACATTACAAAAAGCTAGGAAAACAAAGGGAAAAAATCACTTTTTTATTACCCTAATGCCACTGTAATTTTTGTATTTTCTAATTTATATGAAAAGGATGTTCTTTTTTCCTTTTATGATTGGATGGTAAAGACATTCCATTATATTTTACTAGAAGATACATTAAATTTGTCTTTAAGTAAAAATTTATTACTTCCTGTTATCTGGTTAGGAGAGTATGGTTAAAAGACAGCTAATAATGATACCTAAAAAATCATTTTCCATTGCTATATTCTCTAAAATAGGGTAACTGAAGAAGACAAAAGTAAGAAAAAGGGGCAAGAAGAAAAACAACCTAAAAAGCAGCTTAAAAAGGATGAAGACAGCCAGAAGGAAGAAGATAAACCAAGAAAAGAGCCAGACAAAAAGGAAGGGAAGAAAGAAGTTGAATCCAAAAGAAAAAATTTAGCTAAAACAGGGGTCACATCAACCTCTGATTCTGAAGAGGAAGGAGATGATCAAGAAAGTGAAAAGGTACAGTGTTTATCAAGTAAAATATTTGTTCTATTTTTAGTTGCCTTTGTAGTTCTTATTTTTTACCTAGTAAGCTTTCAGTATCTCAAAGTATGAGTGTGATTAAAAGTAAAACTGAATTTCTCTACCTTTGTAAGCTTGAACTAGTTGTTTTAAAAAGCATATTTGAAACTTTATTGGACATTCTAAATCTGTCACCTTTTCACAATTATAATGTGGAAATCAAATGTTATATAATAAACTTCCAATAACCCACCTATTCTAGAAAAGTAGAAATTAAGCCAAATGGACTGTGACCAGTGAAGACAGATATGAGAGATGCATTTATACATTTTTATTATTTACTACAATGAAATTCTTAGCATTCTTCAGGCCTATTTTAGTGTACATTTTATCAGTGGTATTTTATTTGAATGCCACAGTTGTTTAGGAATTTGATTAAAGCTATACATCTTTTTATATAGAGAAACACAAGTATAGTGTATAGCCTTGGAGATCTACAGACCCAGGTCATGTATCTTTGTTTTTTTTCTTATTTCTTAATACTTTCTTTAGAAGCCAAAAATTTTTAATTGGATAGCTTGAGCAATATACTTGTCAGTAACAGGTACTTGTCAGTAAACAAACAGGTCAGAACCATAGTATAGAGAACCACAGTACAGTGGCAAATAGCCTGACATACTTTTATTCCCCGAGTCATCGAGGGCAAGTTCAGACAGCAACATGTATAATTCTGAGATTTTTTAAGTATTGGTTGCTTTTTTTCCTCCCAAGATTGTAATCCTAGAAGCACTTGTCCCTGACTTGATAGTTAACTAAATTCATCCTAATTCTCAAAACAGAAGAGAAAAGGTGGAAGGAACTTTCAAAATCCTCATAGAAGGAATATGCTGAAAGGCCAGCATGAGAAAGAAGCAGCAGATAGAAAACGCAAGCAAGAGGAACAGATGGAAACTGAGCAGTAAGTATTTTTTTATTCTAAATTTTGATTTCCTTTTTAAGCTAGCATGAATTTTTAAATGACAGAATCTCGTTTTCCGGACCATATGAAGCCTTTTAGAGAAGTGACTTTTCCCAGGTGTTAGAAAAAAAATCTTCATTATATGATGATAATCATGTTTTAGGCTTCATTCTTTGCTGAGTAAGAGGATGAAATTCACTGAGGTAATCACTCTGAATTATTTTTAATTTAAACTGAAAGTGCAGATAGGATTTAACTGTTAGTGGCTTTGCTGAAAATGTCCTCATCCTCTACTATTCACTTGTTAAGTATTAAATACAGAAGAGTGGTGATAATATGTTGGTGGAGAATTAAATATCCTTATTTGTCACATACCACCAGCAGGCCACTCCCAAAAGACCAGCAAAAATAATAGCAGCACAGTTGTAAACCCAAGGCCAGTAAATCTAAAGGCTGACAGGGTTTGCATTAAGTGTGTGTAATATAAATCAAGTTCAAAGTTGATTTAAGTTTTGATACCTGGAGACAGTATATACAGACCATGGGGAATTTCTTTCCCCTTCAGTTTTATTCTATAAAGTAGTTTTATTAGAAGGAAAATCGCACTGGCGATGATTACACTTCATGTGCTTATTACATTTGTTTTCCTAGTTATCTCGAGACTGTCACTTCCGAATTCTTTGAAAAGCGTTTTGTGAAGCATCTTGCATTATTCTAACTAAACTTGGTGTTGTTTTTTTTTTGTTAATGGAGGTGATTTTAAACACATGCTGTAGGTCACTAAGACAAACTTAATGATAAGTAGTGAATTCGTTAAGTAATTTTGTACTTTTTCTTTATAAAATACATTTGTAAGCCAAAAGTCTCTCTACAAGTATAGCATTTGACTATTCTGCTTTCTTAGTTGTTTGGAGGATGATTATATAAGCAGTTTCATCTGCTTGAGGGGAGTAATTTAAAAATTGATCTAAAGCTCAAAAATGTTACTCCCTCTATTCTGTTAGACTTTTGACCATTTCTGTAAATTAAAGTTATTTTTTGTTACCTATCCTTTCCTATCCTTTCACTGAAAAGTTGTTGGACTGTTTGTTGCTTTTAACTTTATTGTGCTCCCCAAATTAGGATATAAAATTAGTCATTGCTTAGTAAATCTAGCCCCAACCCTTCTTCAGTATCTCAAAGTTACCTTTGTGTTTCAGTTTCTTTTTGAATGTCCTCCGAATGTAACTTTCTCAAATTCTAATATTTGTGTTTTCTTTCCTTCTCCTGTTATTACAAAACTTTGTACTTGGACAGTTTTGCTCTGTAAAGCATTTCAGATGCAGCTTGTGTGAAATGCATTATGCAAAATAAAGTTTATTGTATTGTATTCCCAGCCAAACAACATGTAATCTACAGTAATAAAAAATATATCTCATTTTGGGCTCAAAGCATTAATCCAGTTACTGAAAAGAGAATACAAGTGGAGCAAACAAGAGATGAAGATCTTGAGACAGACTCATTGGACTGAATTTCCCCCTCCCCCCCCTTGATGGAAGAATGTTGCAGATTCTAAATTGAGGACTTCATTAATGGCATTATTACTGTGTTATGATTGTTAAAAAAAAAAAAAAAAATTCCTGTAAGGTACACACTACATACTAAGGTCGGCCATCATTCCTGTTAAAGTTTTTTTTACCAAGCTTAAGATGAAGCTTTGTGTTTGAAAGTTAGAAGATGGTGGTTGTACATTATTTCATTTAGAAAATATAAAAATTCATTTTGTTTTGAAGCTAGGTGTTAAACTGGAATAGCTCTTATACCCCAGAGAATGGGGCAGTTGTGCCCCTCCCTTGACATTCCTTTGTTGTTTAATTCTTTAGACTCTTAATAATTGTTTTTTTTAATCTTGAGAGATTAAACAGTAGACTTGTTAAGAAAACAAAAATGAAACTGTAACCAAAATTTTAAAATAAAGTTTTTTTAAAAAAAAAAACCTGATTTTTAGATATTATTTTGTTCTTGTCTATTTCAGTTGGTTTATAATAGGGCCCGAACTCAAAGCCAAGGTACTAGAAATTAAGAACTCATTTTTAAATGGTTATTTTTGTGATTTGCAGTAAAATGGTACCTTTTCTTTTGTGAAATGGTATGTAAATGTCAGTGAATGTCATTTAAGTTTGATATATTAGCCAAAAAAACCCATTTTAATACAGTAGTATCATCTTTGAACAGTCTGTTTAATCTAGAAACTTAACCCCTCCAATTATCTACCCTTTTGGAGATGTGGGAAAAATTAGTGTGTTTTTGACACGCTACTTTTAAAAATAATTGTGATGTAGAACTCATGAAATGTTTATAGGCATTCTCTTTCCCACTATGGTCTGCTTGTCCACTGACCCTGAAATTGGGTCTTTAAACTAACACTATGTACTGTTGGAAAAAAATTTCACCATGACAAGTGTTAAAATTATTTGTGATGCCACTGAAAAATTAGATTTTAGCATGTTAATTTTTACATGTGTTTTTAGTAATTAATACTAATGCTGTGGCATTCCAGAGTTCTATGAATTATAGTCAATTCCTTATGACCTAGGCTATTGATTTTCTATCTTAAAAAAATTTTTAGCTTTTACCTAAGGGATTGTGGGCATTTGGTAATCAGTCACAAAGTTCCAATGTTTTGAAATATTTGTGTTAACATTTGATAGGCAGAATAAAGATGAAGGAAAGAAGCCAGAAGTTAAGAAAGTGGAGAAGAAGCGAGGTTAGTTATTTCACTTTCTAAGATGTTTAAATTAATAGGAAATTATACCCTTAATTTTTCATGTATAGGTTTTAAAATCAGTCATTTTATGTTCTTAAATCCTACAAAAGTGCTTTTTCAAATCCCTGATGAATTCTGTATACATTATATTTTGATTAGGTGCATTTGCTAAGGACTCAGGCTAGTTTTATTGCTCATTATCTAATGGTCACATTTTTGTAACACTGCCAAAAGCTAGATATTTTCCCATTTTTGACAAATCTCATGGTTTCAGATAAGAGTTTCTATTTCTGGTCACATGTGTAAGTAAGGTAAAACAGATGTTTAAGGATTGGAATAGAGGGGTTTATTAACTGGATACAGACCGCTTATTTTAGAAACTTATGTAGCTAGATGGTGATTTTTTTCTTCAAATGATGAATGTTGTTTTCCTAAATACTTAAAATGGCAAATAACTTCTTGGTGAACCAGGCAGATTATGAAGAACATTTTTAAAAATTCAAATCTTGTCATTGTGCTTTGCCTATTAGATTTATACAGAAATACTGGTTTTGGAAAAACTATTTACTGTGTTTTAAATTTTAATTTATAGAAACATCAATGGATTCTCGACTTCAAAGGATACATGCTGAAATTAAAAATTCACTCAAAATTGATAATCTTGTAAGTCTTTAAATACCTCATTTAAAAATATAGTACTCCTTTTATAGCTTCATATTTTTTCTCATGTTTTATAAGTATGTGTAAATTTAAGAAAAATGCGACTATTACTGGTTCTTTCGTACTGCCTTGTTTTGAGATTTTAAAAGTAATCTTTAGGACTAGATCATATAGGGTGTGGTGATTAACAGCTATGAAATTACTGTCTTATCATGAAGGATGTGAACAGATGTATTGAGGCCTTGGATGAACTTGCTTCACTTCAGGTCACAATGCAGCAAGCTCAGAAGCACACAGAAATGATTACAACACTGAAAAAAGTAAGTGATCCAGAGTCGTGCAGAGTGTGAAAATTTCCTCATCAACAGTTCATTGAGAAGTACCATTTTACAAATCAGTGAAGAAAACAATTGTTGAGTGTCTATTTTGTTTTCTCAGATACGGCGATTCAAAGTTAGTCAGGTTATCATGGAAAAGTCTACAATGCTGTATAACAAGTTTAAGAATATGTTTTTGGTTGGTGAAGGAGATTCTGTGATCACACAAGTGCTGAATAAATCTCTTGCCGAACAAAGACAGCATGAGGAAGCAAATAAAACCAAAGATCAAGGGAAGAAAGGGCCAAACAAAAAGCTAGAAAAGGAACAAACAGGTATGTGATAATAAGTTGTTTGCTGGGACTGCTTTTAAAAAATGGCTTTGATGTATAATTTCATTAATACCTTATCTAAGGTTTCATAAAGCACTTAGAAAAACAGAAGCTAAGGTTGAGCATTTCTGTTTAAATCAGTTAAAATCAAGTTTAAATTAGCAGTTGCTGTTCTCTTTTCACTTAAATTAGGAATAATTTCTGACAATAGTAGACAAGAAAGGAACTTCCCGTGTTCCCATCACTCAGCTCCTGCATTTATCAGTAAATGATCGTTGCTCTTTTTTACCCTTATCAGGTTTCTCTGAAGCAAATTCCAGATACGCTATTTCAACCACAAATATGTTAGATGTATCTGTGATGGATTCTTAAATAAAACATAGTGTCATTCATTATCGGCTCCCCCCAATTCCAATTTATTAAATGTCTTTAGGAGTTGGATATTTTATTTATTAGGGAATGATGATATAGGTCTCCTTAGAGATTTCTTAGAAATAAGATTTACAGGGATGCCCTCCTTATTTACTTAGGTAGGACACAAAATCGTGTTAATTAAGAATCGTACTTTTGACACTTTGTTGTAAAATATCAAGGAAAGATATAAAATTTTACTATGATGCACATTTTTATAAGAAAGGGAATGACCAGATTAAAAGGCCCCCCCACCCCCGCTTTTGGCGCCTGGGTGGCTTGGTTGAATGTCCAACTGTTGATTTCGGCTCAGGTCATAATCTCAAGATTGTGAGATGGAGCACGGTGTCTACTTAAGATCCTCTCTTCTCCTTTGGCCCTCCCCCCCGCTTGTATACACATACTGTCTAAAATAAATAAAATCTTTAAAAAGCCCCCCTTTCTTGTACCCATATATAGTAACCCTGCTATTTAGTGTGCCTCAGCTACCCAAAAGATTACAGTGTAATTTCAAATAAGGTGTATTAAGTATTAGAAACTTTAGGGCCATGTTTTATTTTTTATTTTGGCTCTTTAGAGGACATCTTAAAGTACTAGAAGCTCTAACAGTTTTTCCATTGGAACCTTTTTAAAGGTTCAAAGACTCTAAATGGAGGCTCCGATGCTCAAGACAGTAATCAACCACAACATAATGGAGACAGCAGTGAAGAAAGCAAAGACAACCACGAGGCCAGCAGTAAGAAAAAGTGAGGACATGTTTTAATGGGTCATGTATATTTTTAATTTTTAAATCACATTGCTGTTCCAAGGTTATTTATATAGGATTGTATTTTGATCACTCAATTCCTGTTCACTCAGGAAGCAAGATACAAATCAAAAAGGCAAAAAGCAAAAAACTATAATTTACATTTAATTTGCCTGTACTCAAAGGGAATAGAGCTAGGTAGTAGGAATCCAGTTTAAAATAACTATCCATCTTTGGACTTCTTTCACTGATAACAGCTTTAATAGTGATTTACATTCATACTTTATTGCATTGTGACTGGGTAATACAAAAATAAGATCTAGAATCACAGGCTGTTTTGTATTATAGCCTCTAAATAACTAGTTATAGGACTGTAGTTATCCTAGTCTTGGTTTGTGCCGCTGCACGTTTGAAGGACTTGGAATCAAGCATCCCTTCTAATTCTGAAATTCAGGGAAATCTTACCTGTGTCTGTGTCATCGACCCTCTCCTTATTGAGGTTTGTAATATGTTGGTACCACAGATACAACCTTTTCATGTTTTTTATTTAAAGCTGGAAATGATGGAAAGGGCCTGAGCCATGATGCTTCCCTGAGTTAATTTGCTTGATCTGAATATTACTTTAGGAAGAAGATACAACATGGAAAATTAAATTTTGAACAAAAAGTCAGGATTTTAAAAAATACTTTGATGATCATCAAATTATTTTAAAAATAAAAACAATGCACGGATTTAATGTGTTCTCTGACCCCCATGAAGGAGAAAAGCCCCTAATCCCAGTTGACACACCTTTCTTTCCTTCCTTTAGGCCATCCAGTGAAGAGAGAGAGCCTGAAATATCTCTGAAGGATTCTACACTAGATAATTAGGTTGACATACCTGGAATATAAAGAACATTTGAAGAGTTTGTAATGGTTTTCATTTGAAATATTTAGACTGCTGAAAGTTTTAAATTTTTATAAGCATAGGTTTTGATGTTGAAAACTTGTTTTGAGGGAGAAAAATCCCTTTATATTTGTTTAAAAGTAATTAAACATTATTGCTAATTGTACTTGTGCAGTATTAACAGCTACACTATTCAGTAAATGTGAGGGAAAACCCATTTAGGAAATGTTAAACTGCTTTTCCAGACATTTGGTTGTAGCATAATTTCAATTAGTGTGTGTATGTTAATGTGTAATTGATAGTAGAAAAAAGTTAATTTTTAAAACTGCTACTTGTATAAACCTTTCCTCTTTTCCCAAATACTGTGGGTTTTGTGCATAGTTTTTACAAACCTTGGATTTACCAGACTGTCTTTTCACTGTTTGTGGGTTTTGTAGAAGTTACGCATTTTTATGGTAGATAAAATGTTACTTCTATACAAGTACTCACTCCTTTTATCAAAAGTTAATTTTAATTTCACAGTCTACATTGTGCTACATCATCCTGCTGCTTTGTAACAATTTGTGGTCTGTTTGCCTTTTGTATGACAACTAGAGATATCCAACTGACAATTCTACAAGGTACAAAACTCATGCTAACTTTTGAAGGTAACTTAGTTTTATGGCTGGGAAGTCAGTGAGGTCACGTGACTTCTACAGCAAGCAGAAGGGGGTATGTTTAGGAATGAATCTGGCTTTAGGGTTCAGCCATCTGAGATCCTTTACAAGCACTAGTAGCTGAAACTAAAAAATGATAAAAGTTTATTTTTGAGAACTGTCTCACGTTTCTGAATTTTTAAAAAGTCACACTCATTAAGGAAGTCACTAAGTATTTTTTTAATTGGGAAAAAAAATTCCGTGATTCTTATGCAGTAAATAGTAGAAGTAAATGCTATATTAAGAAAAACTAACCTATTTGAAAACATGGCTCTATCAGAAGGGGATTCTTAGAGATCCCCCATGTGACAGAATTGTAAGTAGAAAATATATGTTGCTCCGAGGCAGTTAAAGTAAAGGAGTACTTTGGTAGTCTGTATATTCATATATATGGACTAAATCAGGGTAAACCAAGGTTAACAAAATTTAAGGGTAACTTAACAGATAGCATTTTTAAGATATTTTGATTATTAGGTCAGTTGGTGGTTTCAGTAGCTAAAAGACTTCTCATGTTTTGAAAATATGAATATGGAGAACAGGCTTAATACCAGTGTTTGCATGTGACATGCATTGTATGTTTTGACCTCTCAGATAGATAATGGTTTTCATCTATAAATGAATAGTTTGAATTATTTCAATAATTGGAGTTTTGCTTTTTGAGAGGTCTTACAATGGAACTGGGACCTACTGTTTTGAGGGAACTATTGATACTACATTTTATCTGGTCCTTAATACAATTTAAATTTGGACAGACTTATTCTAGTTAAGCCATAAGTGTCAACATTGTAAACTTGTTTTGATTAAAGGATTTTTCTATCAAACTCTACTAGTAAATTAATTCTTTGCTATTTACAAAAGTGTTTTTGGAATTCTGGATTTGCTTCCAAGGGAGTAATTTCTTGGTTAGCTTGGTATAGAGATTGTGTTGTCTGGGGAGATAGATAGGGTAACTAAATATAGTAAGCTAAAAATGTTATTTTTTTTGTTCACCCTCCTCTTTTATTCTATAACCCAACACAGCAATATAGTTTACTAAGAAACCACAGAATATTCAACTTCAGGAGGTATATATAGCAGCATTCTGATAATTTATGTATGGTTTGTTTGGGCTGACCTTGCTCAAAACAGTTGATTAATACAGTGTGAAAATATAACTGGCCTTCCATTTTCTGTTGGGCCATAAGCTGATTCACAGGTAACTACCACTCTCCGAACTCTTAAGTCATAAATACTAAACTTTCAGGAGCATTTGCTCCATTTTATTTGCGTATTTGATCAAAATTCCACTGCTGAACAAGTCACTAAGATAATTTAAACGAAATAGCAAAAGAGAAGATATTTTCTTCTCTTTGCGGGGGGCATGTATAAACCACCTGTTTTGTGCTATTTAAACCTCCTGGCCAACATTTAAGAGTAAGCTGTGGATGGCCCTGCAGAATGAATTGCTGGAAGCTTTCTTAGCTGCTCTGGAGATCGCAGAGGTGTCCTCTGAACTGGAGGAACTATCAACAACTTGATGATCTTAATTAAACCTTCTGTTACATCCTGCAGTTTCAAATAGGATGATCTTTTTTACCCAGTTTTTGCTGGCATACTCACTTACCTGATCGAGGATGTCAGGTCAGGAGGAGGTCTGCCCACTAATCCTATATAAGAGCAAAGGCTTACAAGGCTCTGTGAGGGCTTCACTAACAAACACCTTATTGTGTCCCATTGGTCAGAGAAAGGATGATCTATTGGAAATAGCAAACCCATAATTACAAACCTTAAGAAATGAAGTTGCTATATAGGTAGAAATGTTTTCATATTTGTGCTATGGAATTCTCTAACCTTAGAGATAATAAAGACATGATGATTTGATTAGGAGAAGGTAAAATTATCCTTACCAGGATACCAAAGGCTGAAAAAGATACCTAAAGAAACAGGTATTGCTTTTCTAAATAGTGCTTTTTGTGCATGTTCATCCATTATTATATCAAAATCTCATTTCTAACTACAGAGGATGCTGATTTATAAGTTCATTACCATATTTGCTTTTCTTCATTAGATAAAATGACATATGTATAAAATTTAGGTCATGTATAATATCGAAATTTATAGCTATAAAATACTTAATTCAAGACCTCTTTTAGGCCTGTTTTAAACTTGGAAGGGACACCTGTATAACTGATAAACATGGGCAAAATTTCTGGGAGTGGCTAGGTTAGTCTGTCTGCCTCTAGATTTCACAAGGGGAAAGGATAACACAAAGACATTTGAGCCTTTGTAACTTTGCTGGAAAAGTTACCCTCAAGAACCAGAAGGATGAGATTCTTAATAAATGATAAAATAAGGGGCGCCTGGGTGGCTCAGTCGGTTAAGCGTCTGCCTTTGGCTCAGATCATGATCCCGGGGCCCTGAGATCGAGTCCCGCATCGGGCTCCTTGCTCGGCGGGCTCCTCGCTCAGCGGGGAGCTTGTGCTTCTCCCTGTTCCTGCCGTTCCCCCTGCTTGTGCGTGCTCTCTGACAAATCAAATCTTTCTTTAAATTAAAAAAAAAAAATGATAGAATTTCACTAGCAGTAATGTTTTAATTGACAGTCTTCTTTGTCCACTAAAATGAATTGATCACACGTGGACTAATGCTTTTGTTAGGACAGTACAGTGCATGTTTTGGAATTTGCTGTTTTGAGAATATGAAATGAAAATGAATCAAAGTAAACACCTAAACATATTACACTATATATTAACTAAGTAGAATTTAAGTAATTTGGAGAGAAAAAAAGAACAAACACAGACCCTTGCATACTAATGCAAGACCTACAAGGAATACAGTTTAAAAATAAAGGAAGCAGGGGGCGCCTGGGTGGCTCCATTAGTTGAGTGTCCAACTCTTGATTTTGGCTCAGGTCATGATCTCAGGGTCATGGGATTGCATTCTGTGTTGGAATCAGAGTCTGCTTGGGATTCTCTCCCTCTGCCCCTCTCCCCGCACGCTCACTCGCTCTCTAAACAACAAAAAAAAATCTTTTAAAAAGCAGAAACACATTTTTACCTGTAGAACTTACAGGAATTGGGTAAACGTGGTTTTCTAGCAGAATTTTTAATCTGTTCAATTTAGCATCATTGGAAACATGAAAGTAGAAATTTAGACAGTAACATAAGCCAGCCAGGGGAGACACCTCTTCTTTTTACTGATCCTCTGGTGTATTTATTGAATCCGTGAATGAGACCATCACTACACATACCAGAAACAGGTGCTTGTCCTCAGCACACCAATCAACTTAACTGGATATGTCATCTAAGTCCATAAAACATTTCACTGCCAACCTTTTAAACATACAGGCTTAAAGGCTTCATCAGTTTTTGATTTGTATGGTAAATGTCTGTTCTTAGCCATCCAGGGAATGTGGAACTCAGTTGAATTTAAATAAATAACCTAGGAGAGAGAAAGTGGAATTTAAATAATGACACATTTAAAAGGAACTATTTTACAGCATTCTTAAAGTCTTAAAACTAAATTTTCCACCAAAAAAGATTTTGGTAAAACATTTCAATATAGATAGCTGTAATTTTCTGTGATGATCTAGACCTTGGAATTCATCTAAGGTGTCCTTTTGCCCAGAATGAGAAGTGAATAAACTAAGGGTTGTCAGGGTGAGGGAGCTGGAGGAACGGAAGAGTTGGGCCAGAAAAACTCTTGTTTTTGCATATAGAATACTGGGTATTATTGTGCAAGAATGAGTGAACCAGAGCTGGCAATCCACACGATCTTGACTTTCCATGTCCCAGTGGTCATATTACATAAAATCTGTTATTTTTTTTTCTTCTTAAGATTTTATTTTTAAGTAATCTCTACACCCAGTGTGGGGCTCAAACTTAAAACCCTGAGATCAAGAGTTGCATGCTCTACCAACTGAGCCAGCCAGGTGCCCCAAATCTATTTTCTTAATCATAATATTAAACTGAAAAAGTTCTCATCAAGAAATGAAGCTTCAATTTAAACATTACTTTTGTGAAGGTATGAGTATATACTGAAGATCTTTTTACAATTCATTATTCATGCAGTGAGTCTCATTAAAATGATTAGTATGCTTGCTAGTTTCTACCAAAAACAAAACCTAGTATTAAAAAAGAGCCCACCGTGGGATCAGATTACAGAATAGCTATTCTTAATACTGTATTTGTTAAATCTACTTTTATTCTTCTCCCTCATTTTTATCACAGATATTTAAAGGATCTTTACCTTGGAAGCCTCATGGTACAAGGTATAGCTCTCACATTCTTCAAAGAATTTTCAAAATACTTCCACCACTTGATGTATGATTAACTGAATTTTTCTAACTATAGATTAGCAAAAAGTACTCTGGACACAGAATGATTAGGCAAGCCACAGACTGGCTAAAAACCAGAATACTTGAATCTGACAGGATTTGTATTCAAAAAAATATAAAGTACTCCTACAACTTAGTATGATAAACACACTTAAAAATGGGCAAACACACTAAATAAAAACCCTATTTTGAAATAAATACTAAAAGATTTCTAAACACAAGTTACTTTATAAGAAAACCTGTGATTTAAAAAAAAAAAACCTGTGATGTGAACTTTTGCAGGGGTGTGGGTAACTAGCTGATTATTTCAGGTGGATCCTGTTCCTCAGTGGCATGTTCTGGAAATAAAGTAACCATCCAAGAGGACAGTTACTTCACAAAGTACATTTTTTGTTTTTATTAGTTAAAGGTTCCAGGATCAACATAAGGATAAGCAAGGAATTCTCCTAGTTTGTTGCCTTCTGAATCATAGTGGAGCATCCGAAAGCAAACATCACAAAAGAAACACGGGTCCTCTGGTGCAAAACTGTCATTGTTCGTCACCCATCTGTAATTAAAAAAAAAAAAAAAAGATGTACTTCATTACAATCAACTTTCTCAAGCTTTAATGTGTTATGACCTGTAGTAATGTGTAAACATAACATTCCCACTATTGTCTTACCATCCTATCTTAATATACCGTAATCCTTTATACAATTTTGTGTGTGTATATAGATAGATACAGACATATCACTACCAATACTCTGCAGGGCAAAAGGGCAACTAACAGAAACCCTGCAGAATGCTGTTTCTCTGAAAGACTTCTTAAAGGTAAGTAGAGAAAAATGTAAATCCATACATGAAAGCATTCTGCACTTTTGATATGACTTACCTATCCTCCAAGTAACTGTTAAAATGTAATAGGCCATCTTGAAAAACCATAATATATATTAGATGCTACAAACCTGATGAACTTTTGTGTAACTTATCTTTTTAACTGGTAAATTAATCCTGGCTAATTTGAAAACTCCAGGTGTTTGATCTAGAATTCAGGATAAAATGTTATAGAGTGTACACAAATGGGAATATGGGCAACAATCAACTGATACTTTTGTTTTTTGGCCTGAGATGTTACTGGTTTCGGGAAGATCAAAGACTGGTTTTCAGTCTATTTGAATCTGCATCTCATGGTCTATTTTAACATTCCCTGATTTCCAGTTTGATAACTGATTTATCATGTTTTCCTACTTACCATTTAGAAAAGCCTATTGGGGGGGGGGCGGGGAGAACCCCCCCCTCAAAATCTGATAAACAATTATTCTCTTTTCCTCTGAATTTTTTGACTCTGATCCACAAACTAAGTGTGAAGTATCACATAAAGTAAAAAATTTTATGGAACCATATTTTGACCTCATTATACATATATTGAATGCTGTGTTGTTTTTACATGGAGGAGCCGTGGATGAAGCTGATTTTGTAAAGCTGCAGAGAAAAAGATGACATGGCTCCCTGATGACACTGAGTATTGACTCATCCAAAGTCTGACCCAGTTCTGGACTTCCACTATATAGAATTCATTTCCTTACTGTTTAAATGTAACCTACTTTGCAGCACTTACCTACTAGATAAAACCATTTCTATTATTTATACCCCCAAAGTTTAAGTTCTCAGATTCAAATCAAAATAGGAAACACTGAAATACCAAAAATCGAAAGTATTTCACTACTGAAAACCAGTAATTCTTGAAGAAAGAAATACGTATCACTTACCTGGCTGTGTACATTTTACAAACAAAACATTTTCTGGTCCACAGCCAATGCTTCTTGATAAGAAGGGGATAAAGTGTCCTATCCAAGCAGTCATCACAATGCGCAAGCCTTTTGTACATGAGACGTAAACGAAGATATTAAAATGCAAGTTGTTAAAAAAATGCAAATTGTGGTCTGTAAAGAAATATATCTGTACCTCAACATTAACATAGTAGGTATATTTTTCAATTGTTTTCTTATGAAAGACTTAGGTATAAAATCACTTGTTACACTAGGTCTGACCTGTGTTCTACAAAAACACTCTGATCATTTGGGATTAAACAATGTTTTCTTTCCTATGAAACTTCCCAAAGCATTTTATGGTAATGTGTTCTGTGACTCTCTAAGAGGGAGATCTGCGTACAGCAGATCTTGAATGTATTCCATCAGAGAGTCCTTGCTTTACTCAACACTTAATACCTTCTTATGAAACATAGTTTGAGCAACTATTTTATCTATTTGGTTATGTGTCATGTGGCTCTTGTTTACCGTCCTCTTTATTAAAATCTAAATTGTACTCCTGGTATAATGTGAACTGATAGAGGACTCCAGTTTTAGGTGTCAGAATTCGTAAATTGTAAGTGGAAGTCAGTCTCTACTATGCGACTGATCAGCTGACTGGGTGTGAGTAAATTCCTTAACCATGCTGGACCTTAGATTCTTCATCCAAAAAATGAAGGGACTACACCAGAGTGTTCTAAAGGTCCATGACCATTTTAAAATTTGATTCTTACTTTTTGTCCTTTAGTAAGAAAGGGTAGCAATATATCAACTTCGTATCAGAAAATGATTAATAAAACTTGTAAGCTTACCAACTATTATGAGTTTTTTTAAAAGATTTTATTTATTTATTTGACAGATAGCGAGAGCAGGAACACAAGCAGGGGGAGTGGGAGAGGGAGAGAAGCAGGCCTCCCGCGGAGCAGGGAGCCCGATGCGGGGCTCGATCCCAGGACCCTGGAATCCCGACCTGAGCTGAAGGCAGACGCTTAACGACTGAGCCACCCAGGCGCCCCAACTTACCAACTATCAGACTATGGAATGGCACTGAATGATTAAGTCCACCTAGAAGATAAAAATGACTTGTAGTCTAGGGGTGCCTGGGTGGCTCAGTCGATTCAGCGTCTGCCTTCGGCTCAGGTCGTGATCCCAGGGTCCTGGGATCAAGCCCTGCTGAGCAGGGAGCCTGCTTCTCCCTCTGCCTCTGCCCCTCCCCCCTGCTCATGTGCCCGCTCTCTCTCTCTCTCTCAAATAAATAAGTAAAATCTTTTGTAAAAAATGACTTGTAGTCCAAATTACATTTAAAAATTCTTTAAAGGGCACCCGCCTGATTCAGTCGGTAGAGCATGTGACTCTTGGTCTCGGGGGTTGTGGGTTCAAGCCCCACACTGGGTGTAGGGACTGCTTAAAAATAAAATCTTTTAAAAAGTGAAACTAAAAAATCTTTTTAAAAAGCTAAAACTAAAAATTCCTTAGGAACATCCCACGCTGCAAATGTTTAATAAGCGTCGTTTTCCCACGTTGCCTTGAGTTTAAGGACTGACACTGCAGTATAGTAAGAAATGTTAAACTAAAATCAGAGGAAAGTGGTTTGTCTTCCATCTTACGCTAATTCTCAGGCACGTTCCCCTCAGGGAAAGAGCAGGCAGAATAGCTTATATAAAATTATCAAAGAAATACATCTAATTTTAAGTCCTACAAAACTGGGGTTTATGAGCTCTCCTGACCCCCTGGCCCTTTGCTTCAGCAAATCTTCTTCCCTAAGGGCCACTGTTTCGCGTACTTAACTGTTTCTTTTAAATTTACCTCCTCAAGGGGCACCTGGGTGGCTCAGTTGGTTAAGCGACTGCCTTCGGCTCAGGTCATGATCCTCGAGTCCCAGGATCGAGTCCCGCATCGGGCTCCCTGCTCAGCAGGGAGTCTGCTTCTCCCTCTGACCCTCCCCCCTCTCATGTGCTCTCTCTCTCTCTAATAAATAAATCTTTAAAAAAAAAAAACTAAAAAAAAATAAATTTACCTCAACATCCATCTACAGAACCAAAATAACTTTGATTAAATATTTAATGTTTACATGATGCCAAATTAATATTACTACTTACACCTCAACTCCACAACTGACTGCAGATTCCTTTTACTGTGTAACACACGGTTTTTTAGCTACGAGCCAGAAGCTGCCAGCTAACGACTTCTCTCAGGTTCACATCTGCTTAGGTTGCAGTGTGTACCTGTCGCTAATTTAGTTCTGTACTTCCCGACAGAATGAGAAGCATGCTCTCCGAGTGTTTATGCACCAGCGGGATGCCTGGCAGTTCTAGACATCTTCCTGAGTTCTCTGCTGTGCTCCCGTCTCGGGACGAATCGCCTAGATGGCCATCATGCTGGGATTTCCCTTTACCAGCATTCTCTCTTCTGCTTTGCAGTCATGGTTTTTTTTCTTTTCTTTTTTTTTAAGATTTTATTTATTTGTCAGAGAAAGAGAGCACAAGCAGGGACAGCAGTTGGCAGAGGGAGAAGCAGACTCCCTGTTAAGCAAGGAACCCGACTGAGGGCTCAATCCCAGGACCCTGGGATCATGACCTGAGCCGAAGGCAGACGCTTAACCGACTGAGCCACCCAGGCGCCCCTGCATTCATGTTTTTCTATTTCAAGGTTTCCTAAGCAGTAAGTGTGAAGTCCTTCCTTGGGAAACCTCCTGAGAATAAGTGCACGCCAGGCAGAATTTTGGAGACTGGTCACTAAGATCCAAGAAAAGTGGAGGCAGGGACTTTCCGAAGGCATCAGTTCCTACTACTGGTATAATAAAAAGCCTGGGTGTATAAAAAAAACTCCATCAAACATAAAAATGGTCTCTCGGAATTAAAGCAGGGATGGAATAGGGCTTATTCCTATATATTGATCCTTCACAAATTGAGATTTCCTAAATAAGGAAGAGCCTTATGAGAAAGACACCCAAGCTATACAAAATTATAACAAAATCTTATTTTAAACTAGTCCTTCTCACTTTATACTTGATGAAAGCATTAAGACTTCACATTTGTCAAATACTAGAATTACCCTTCTCTTCCCCCAGTTCCCTTTGATCTCCTTAAAATTCTGGCAAAGAGACAAGAAACCTAGATACATAGTTGCAAACTGGCTAAGCAAAGGCATGATAAGATATACAAAGTGATCTCCAAAGCGGATGGCTACTGCCTGCCTGATCTACAAATGGAGACACTTATTTACAGATTTTTAACCCTCTAATAAAGTATTTCTATTATAGATACTCCCCCAAATAAAGACAGAATATAAACGGATGGAGAGTTGGTCAGTCCATGGAAAGCTAACATGATTTTGCCGCTCCCAAGCCAAGCTGCAGGGACTACTTTTATTCCTCTAATTGAAAACAAAAAAAAAACTGCCTGTGCTTTTATACTGTGAAATAAAGAAAAGGAAAACAGAACAAATACCATGTTCTGAGTGCTGCCACTTACCTTATGTCAGTAATGACAACAACGTGCTCACAGTCTCCCTGGTGACAATATAAGTAAGGAAAACCCAGTTTAATATACAGGTCGTTGAAGGTGAAATCTTCCATTTTAGCGGTCTGAAATTTTCCATAGCCTCTGTCATGGGACTCTGACCATTCAATGATAGTTCTGAAGGGAGGGGAGAAAGACAAGGGTAGTTCGTTATGCCACAAAAACCTAAAAATGACAGAAAACGGTTTGTGACTGCAAGTATCACTCAATGTAACTGGACAGTTGCCACCTTGAGGAGACCATCTTAGTGGCTGACACAGGTAGAAACTAAGAACTCTGAATGTGTCTTTATCCATTAGAGAAACAGTTCTCAAAGTGTGGTTCTGGAAGTCAAGGTGATCTTTGTGATTAAATGTCATTTGCCCTTTTCAACTCCTATTCTCTCATAAATGACCAGTATTCTAAAGGCTACATGATGTGTTTTAACACTTCAGACTGAATGGAAAATGTAGAACAATGACATTCGCCTCATTCTGTTCTGGAAAAGTTATTTTTTTCCCCAAAATTATTAATGTTAACATGTAATGGGATTAAATTGGTTAATATTTAAAATATTTCTTAGTTTCAACTTCTAATATGGTAAATACTGATAGCTAAAGCCCACATAATCATAAAGTTCTTTAGACTCCTCAATTATAGTATAAAGGAATGCTGAAAGCAGCAAGTTTGAGAACTGCTACATTAGAATACAGATACAAATGGCTAAAATGGAAGAGAATGTATATAAACACTCAGAAACAACACACATATATATTCGAGTTGCTAAGACACTGATAGAAGTATGGGCTAATGAACATGACTATGAGCTATAGATTTTTCATGTTATATACTTAACCGTATATTTAACATACTCATCTAGGGCAAACAACAGTATATACCGGACAAGCAGAAAAAAACAGTAAGATTAATGTACTGCTATCACCTAAATATGAAAGAGACTAATAACGTGTTTAAGTGGGATTTAAAGTTTCTTAGACGTATCTATGGCTCAATACAAGATCTGCTAGAATTTTCTTTTTTTTTTTTAAAGTAGGCTCCACACCCAACATGGGGCTCAAGCTCACGACCCCCGAGATCGAGAGTCGCTACTGACTGAGCCAGCCAAGTGCCCCAAGATCTGCTGGAATTGCTAAGACAGTAGATAACACAAAGATTTTGAAATAGTCTGTAGGTCTTTGATAGGAAAATTTTCTTTCTGAAGTAAAAATTTTGATTAACTTAATAATACCTAGGCCAACCAGATGAAATAACTGAATATATTTTAAAAACTGGTATTTCTGACCCCAAAACAAATAAAACAATTCCTTAGCAAAGACCCTTAACAGACCAGTAATAGGATTTGTGGAGATCTCACTATTTCAAGAACTAGAAACAGGAAAAACTGAGAAGATTTTTGAAAACTGTACCTGCTCAAATCTCTGCACTCGGGGTATCTTTTATCATTGTAAAATGTCCCTTCAAAATAAAAGAAGGCTGATTTGTACAGGTCCTATAAGGAAATAGATAGCATTGAAAGAGAGTCCTCTATTAGTAATTAGGAAATTGCTACCAATTCAAAATCTATAGGTCATAAAACCACACTAATATGCTTTACAGTAACTTTATGGAACCTCACAAAATATGCTCAGCTCATTAATTTGTTTACTATTTGATGGGAACCTCCTCTGTGACAAGTATTATGCTATTTACCAGGGATGAAAGTGTAAACATCTGATCCTTGCTGCCATTTTCAATGTTATCCTATTGCTGTTTTAATCACTAGGTCTGATTTAAATTCATGTATTCTGAGACTTGTGAAAGGAACCTAATTAGAAATGAAATAAACAATATTATATTATTATATGAATACACAGCAGTGAGTTCTTTTGGATACTAGAAGTAAAAACCAAAAGTCACATCTGATATTTCCCCAGCGATAGGTGATTACAGAGTTATGTTTTTCTGTTATTTTTTAATATTTTCAGCATACCTTTTTTTAAAAAAAGATTATTTATTTGAGAGAGAAACAGAGATAGCGAGAGAGAGCATGAGCAGGGAGAGGGAGAAGCAGAAGTCCCTCCTGAGCAGGGAGCCCGATGTGGGGCTTGATCCCAGGACCCTAGGATCATGACCGGAGGTGAAGGCAGACACCTAACCAGGTGAGCTACCCAGGTATCCCTCAGTGTACTTTTTTTTAAAGATTATTTATTTGAGAGAGAGCACAAGCGGGAGGGGCAGAAGGAGAGAGACTCTCCAACAGGCTCCACACTGAGCGTGGAGACCAATGCTGGGCTCGATCCCACGGCTCTGAGATCACTATCTGAAACCAAGATTAGGATGCTCAACCAACTGCGCCATCCAGGTGCCCTCAGTGTACTTTTATAAAAATTCTCCCTTCAAATTTTCAATAATTCTTAGGCAGAATTTGGTATCTATTCTTACTCAAGCAGTCCTTTTTTCTTTTTTAAGATTTTATTTATTTGAGAGACAGAGAGCATGAGCAGGTGAAGGGCAGAGGGAGAAGCAGGCTCCCCGCTGAGCAGGGAGCCCGATGTGTGACTCGATCCCAGGACTTTGGGATCATGACCTCAGCCGAAGACAGACGCTTAACGACTGAGCCACCCAGGCGTCCCCTTACTCAAGCAGTCTTGCCCCAGAGGACCAGAGTAGTCACACAACTGGTCTGAACCATCGTCAGGTTTCTTAACTTTCAGCCTACCAGACTTTCCAGAGGGGTGTCTCTTGATCCTCACTGCATAACAGAATCCTAGAAACACCAAAAGACCAAGTCTCACCTCAGAGCCACTGAATGAGAATCTCTCAGGATGTGGCCCAGGCACTAATGTTTCCCCAAGCTCCCCAGGAGATTCAAATGGGCAAGCAGTGCTGAGAAGCACTCTGTTAGATTTGCTCTTCACAATATCCTTACAATCAGACCCCTGGGGGAGAGTCAGAAGACCTGTGTTCTTTTCCTTAATCTATATATAAGTACTCCTCAGACTTTGGGTTCCTCACCTGTGTATCTGTCACACTATCTTACAGGACTGTAAAACCCCAAAGCACTTTATGAACTATGAAACATATGTAAGTTTCAGGTATTAAAAACATCTTACTCTAAAATAACCAAATGTATCTCCTTCGCAGCTTCTATTTCTCTTTCTTCATTCCCTCATTTCCTTATTATCGGGCAATGGCGTCAGACACCCCTATGAGACTAGCCGTGCTGTTTCCCGTTGGGCCGTCCCTCAATTCCCCTGACCCTGTTTCTTCGTGTAACATAGGAGTAAAGGATTACCTCCTTCCCAGGTACCTGTAGACAAAAGGATGACATGTACCAGAACGCCGTATCTAGCTGCCATTAACACAAACACTGCCACTAAATATACTTCTGGACACTCAAAGAGGTAAGCTAGGATCTAAAATAAAGGTTCTGAAAGAATACTGCCTTATTTTGGAAATAAAAACAAAAGTCTCATTTTTTCATTACAAAATTCTTCTACAGGGCGCCTGGGTGGCTCAGCTGTTAAGCGTCTGCCTTCGGCTTGGGTCATGATCCCAGGGTCCTGGGATCGAGCTCCGCATCGGGCTCCCTGCTCGGCGGGAAGCCTGCTTCTCCCTCTCCCACTCCCCCTGCTTGTGTTTCTGCTCTCGCCATCTGTCTTTGTGTCAAATAAATAAATAAAATCTTTTTTTAAAAAAATGCTTCTACAGAACTTGAGGTGATTTAGGCAACTTAATGCTTTTGGTTGGCATAATTATTTAGAAGGGGTACTGTTTTGCATCTAAATCCGAAGTCATCCATTAATAACTTTTCCTTGTGTCAGTATACAAATAGAACAGAAGATGTGAGCAATCTCAAAACCAGGTAATTTTGATTTTCAGTGGCAACCAGAGATCCTCACTACTAGTTTCCCTATTTTGTCAGCTACTTGAGTTGACCAACTCTGGGGAGGGGAGGACTGTCAACCAAAATGGAAAACCTAGCGTAAGAAGTTACTTCTGTTATGTACCTAATGCAGCCCCAGAGTCTACTGGTACTATTTCCACTTTATAAACAAAGTAACTATCGAGAACTAATAGGATCATGTGAACAAAGTCATTTAGATATAATTTTAGGCATCAGTAGTTTGTTCTCTTGTTAACATTCAAATCAGCTATATTAGAATTTCAGAAATAGGGCGCCTGGGTGGCTCAGTTGGTTAAGCGACTGCCTTCGGCTCAGGTCATGATCCTGGAGTCCCTGGATCGAACCCCGCATCCGGCTCCCTGCTCCGCGGGGAGCCTGCTTCTCCCTCGCCCACTCCCCCTGCTTGTGTTCCCTCTCTCGCTGTGTCTCTCTCTGTCAAATAAATAAATAAAATCTTTAAAATAGATTGAAATATACTGGCTCAATGCTCCCAGTCTTCTCACATACTAAAATCATCTAAGTTAATATTCAAAATTCTTGCTTATTGGTTGAAATAAAGATTCTCCTTTCCTCAGCTACAAGAACCGCAACTCACTGATTTTTTTCCCATGATTACCAGTGGAATACATGCCAAGTATCTGTCCAAAAAAGCATTATTAACTTACAGACCAATTCTCAATTTTGTTAAGTTTGACAATGGCATGAGGTGAACAGATAAAATAATTTGGCAAGGGGCGCCTGGGTGGCTCAGTCGGTTAAGCGTCTGCCTTCAGCTCAGGTCATGATCTCAGGGTCCTGGGATCAAGCCCCACATCAGGCTCCCTGCTCAGCGGGAAGCCTGCTTCTCCTTCTCCCATTCTGCCTGCTTGTGTTCCCTCTCTCACTGTCAAATAAATAAATAAAATCTTAAAAAAATAATAATTTGGCAAAATGCTGAGAATTGGTGAAGGTGGGTAATGGATACATAAGGACTCATACTATTTCTTGTGTGTATGGTCAGAATTTTCCAAGGGACCAGACTCATCAAGAAAGACGAGGACTCAGATAAACAGGGAAAAAAAAATTCCAAAGCAAAAATTAAAAAGAAAACCAAACCATAAAATACAAATGCCAATCAGTGAAATAAAAATCTTTCCATAGGTCAGACAAATGTTAGCAGAGATTCCAGAGGCCATGTGTTTAGAAGCTGCTGCGACTCTCAGCACAGCTCGAGTTTTCATTTGCTGCCTATTCAGCAAGGAAACAAAAAGGCAGGGAAAGACCCTCACCTCACGCCTGGCATCATGCCAACACGGCAAACAAGAATGTGGGGCTTGGAAGGCAAGTTGACAACGGTCTGAATGCAGCCTCCACTCTGCTTACCAAACATGGGCAACGCATGACAGCGCTCTAACCCAACTTCTTCGTATCTTTAAACGGTGATAATTCTGTCCAAAGCGTACTTCTGTCTAGCACATGGTAAGTGCTCAATAATCCGAGGATATTATTTTTTTTTAAGATTCTATTTATTTATTTGTCAGATAGAGAGAGCACAAGCAGGGGGAGTGGCAGGCAGAGAGAGAAGCAGGCCCCCCACCAAGCAGGGAGCCCAATGCTGGGCTCGATCCCAGGACCCTGCGATCATGACCTGAGCCGAAGGCAGACGCTTAATTAACCAACTGAGCCACCCAGGTGCCTCCAGAGGATACTATTTTAATAAAGAGACGGAAGAGGCAGAAACAATACAACTGCACGTGTGTTAAGTATTTAAAATAGGACGATGGGTCATCCAACCCCTGGCTTAGAAAGCTGCTGAACGCATCAGCACTGATGTACAAACACAACGAACTAGCTATGCCCGGTTAAAAACCCTCTCCGGGGTTCCTGGCACTGAGATTCATTCCCAACTGCCTTGAGCCGTGAAAACATGATTGCCATCAGAGTGAATTCAGATTTTGCTTATTAAAGTGAATTTATAAAAACTTTGTAATTACACTTCTTTTTTTTTGGTAGGGTAGAGAAATGGCAGAAGACTCCTGCTTCTCCTTTAAAAGATAAATTTTTATTTCCTGGTCTGCACACAGCCTTGAAATTCCATTTGTTTCTCTTTAATCTAATGTTTATTTCCAAGAGCAGCGAGATGCCAAACCTGAAGAAACCAATTATCTTAAAACCATTTTTGGTATAACTAGAAAACTAAGTGAAATCTATGTGAGTCATAGGACACTGGTCTCCTTGCCAATCACCAAAAGGACTAGAACACTGCCCGCCCTGTGGGGCAGAGAGACGTTATCAAATAGCACCAGCCGATTATTATAGGCACTATAATAGCCAGACGAAATGGTCCCAGGGTGGCAAAGAGAGGACTGTCAGGAAAAATTTTATGTAATAAGTGAGTTTAAAGCTGGGTTTGGAAATATGAATATGAACCAGATGGATGGAGGGAGGGAAAGGGCTTCCTACCATGTTCAGACATTCGGAGGCATGAAAAAGTGTTATGCTTGAGCAACATAAATTATCTGTGGCTGAAGCATAAGGTGCAGAAGTAGGGGGTGGATAGTATGGAAAGTTAACTTGGGAATCATCGTTACAAAAGGCCTTATATGTCAGCCTACAGAGCTCCACTTAGATTTTTAAACTGGAGAAGGACAGGATCAACTTCTTTTTATTTTTGAAGACTATTTTTTAATTTTTTTTTAAAGATTTATTTTTTATTTTTCTTAGAGACAGAGAAAGCAAGAGCGGGGCAAAGCCTAAATGTATTTTCAAAGTAGAGCCAAAGCTCTTGCTGATGCCTTCAATGTGGGAGGAAAAGGAGACAAGGAGGACTCCCAGGTTTTTAGCCCAAGTAACCAGATGCAGAACAGGCATATTTACTGAGATAGGAACACTGGGGAGGGCATAAAATGAGGTGGAGATGTAGAGTCTGCTTTTGAACAGATTAAGTTTGAGATGGCTATTAGACATCCAATAAAAACTGTCGGGGCGCCTGGGTGGCTCAGTCGGTTAAGTGTCTGCCTTCGGCTCAGGTCATGATCCCAGGGCTCTGGGATCGAGCCCCACATCGGGCTCCCTGCTTGGTGGGGGGCTTGCTTCTCCCTCTCCCCCTCACCCTGCTTGTGCTCTCTCTCTCTCTCTGTCAAATAAATAAACAAATCCTTTAAAAAAAGTAAAATAAAAAAATAAAAACTGTCAAAGATGGGGCACCTGGCTGGCTCAGTTCGAAGAGCATGCGAACTCTTGATCTCAGGGCTGTAAGTTACAGCCCCACGTTGGGTTAGACATTACTTAAATAAAAAAACTGTCAAGGAGACTGCTGGATATAGAAGTCTGGAGGTCAGAGAAGATGCTGAGATTGGAGATATAATTTTGGAAGTCCCAGTATTGATAGCTATGAATCTGGGTAAGATCACCTAGGGAGGATATAGAGGGAAGGTCTGAAGGACTGACACCCAGGGCTTTACAATACAAGTCAGGAAAATGAGAAGCATCCAGCAAAGGAATTAATTAAAAGTCAGTCGGACAGAAAGAATATCGGGTGGATGTAATGTCCTAAAAGCTAAGTAAAGAAAACGTTGCAAAGAAGGAGGAATATTCAAAGGTGTGACGTGCCGATGAGTGGTCAGAAAAGGTGAGAACCAAGTCTATGGTGCCATCAAGAAAAGTGATTTTCCAGGAGTGCTGGGAATAAACGTTGAGTGTAAGACAAGGTGACGGCAGAAAAAGAGAAACAATGAATTTAGGGGCTATTATTGACTATTATTGTTCCTACTTGCTGTTATTCACTCTGAGTGGTGGCTAGGGGAAGATGCATGGTCGAGACAAGGTTTTAGGAAGGGAGCTACCACAGCGCGTCTGCAATGAAGGGTGAGCTGGCAGAATGGAAGGAACCATGATGTGAGGCCAAGCACGGTGAGGACATGGGATCCCATGGGCAGGCAGCCTGGCCTCAGGTGGCAGCAGCTTTAGTCCAGCCACTGTCCCGCGTGGGAGGGCAGGGTACACGGGCAGATGGCTATATGGAGGTGAGAGGTGATGGGAAGTTCTCTTCTGGTAACTTTATCTTCTCCATGAAACAAACAGCAAGGGTTTTCCACTGATGGTAAGCCATGAGATGTAGGCAGTTTCAGAATGAATCACACAGTTCCCCTGAAAAGGGGCAGAGTGAATCGACTATAGAAATTCGAATAAAATGCCAGGCAGCACTGAAGCTAAATGGAAATGTCCAGGAGGCAGTCAAAACAATGATGTGGAAATCAGGAGAGAACGCGGCGAGAGACACTAACAAAGATTTGAGTACACTTAAAACCATGAAAATGGAGGAAAGACTGGGAGGATTCATAAGAACTGCCAAAATGAAGTCTATGGTTTTTTTATTTATTTTATTTATTTGAGAGGGAGAGAGACAGCGAGAGAGGGAACACAAGCCGGGGGAGTGGGAGAGGGAAAGCAGGCTTCTTGCGGAGCAGGGAGCCTGATGTGGGGCTCGATCCCAGGACTCCAGGATCATGAACCGAGCCGAAGGCAGACTCTTAACCAACTAAGCCACCTAAGCGCCCTGAAGCCTATATGCTAGCAATAGTTATGTGGTTGGTGGCACAGGAACCAGCAAAATAGTGACTGTGGTGGTTCTCACCCAAGCCCTCTCCATTCTAGTTGACCCGAATATCCTTTCCTGATCTACCGGAGAGGCCGCCCCTTTTAAGTGGGCCAGTAAACCTGACGTCTTCTACCAGAGGTGTACCGAGTAACAGAATTAGCTCAAGTCTGCCCTACCATGAAATACAGAGGGATCAAGACCCTACTACTTTACTGGGCAAGCAATCCCTTCGGAAAACTTTGTGGGCGGCCAGTCTACCACTTTGCCCCTTTCTATCTTTATCCAATGGATATGTAAACTTCTCTGTCCTTCTGAGAGCAACTCCATGGGAAACAGCTGTAAGGACCAACATCAGATGCTCTCTGTGTCCCTGCTTGGTACTGCGCCTTGAATGACAGGACCTTCTATGGGCAGTGAGGCTCTCAGGTGGACGCCCACCCTTTGCTGGGGGCAGTTAGGACAGATGGAAACTCAGAGTTTGAAAGAGGAGACAGTGAACAGCAAATTCAAATGCTAGTGAGGTCAAGTTGTATGAACATGGAGAAGAGATTAGACAATTAGGTGGCAACTATGACCTTAAAAGGAAGAGTATATACTAATAGAATGGTTGAGAACTGAAGGGGAGATATAAAATCAAAACTGAGCACAGCCTCATCTTTGAAAAATGTCTTTTTTTTTTTTTTTTTTTAAGATTTTATTTATTTATTTGAGAGAGAGAGAGAGAGCATAGAGGGAGAGGGAGAAGCAGACTCCCCGCTGACCAAAGAGCCCAATGCGGGGCTGGATCCTAGAACCCTGGGATCATGAGCTGAGCCAAAGGCAGACGCTTAACGACTGAGCCACCCAGGCGCCCCTGAAAATGTCTTGATGATAAAAAGAAGGGAAGAGATAAACTTGATGGAATGGCATAAAAGAAGAAAGGATTTACTGGAACATTTATGAGTCTGCTAGAGTAGAGTAGTCTGCTAGAGTAATCACTACTTATTTAGCTTATTATTATTGTTATTACTATTATTATTTCTTCTTGTTTTATGAGGGGTAAGAAAAAAAAGAAAACACAACACCTTACTTTGCTTATGTGCTCAGGAGCTTGATCAGGAGTGTTGCTGAATTCCCCACCGATCTGGAGGTCACTGACACAGCAAATTGAATCTCTCAGTTCCGTGAGCTTCTGACTGCCCAACACCAGCATTGTCTGGTATGGTTTGTGTTCTTTGTGCTAAAATTCAAATCGTAAATAGGTAAGTGTCCACTTAGAGACGAAGCAATTAAACTGTACATCCTGTCCTGACCAGATCTAGATGAAGTTACTGGTTTTCTGAATTTAAAGTTATCCCCATAACTTAGTGTTCTGTGTTTTCTTAGATTCTGTATTTGTCCATCTGGCATCCATTAATAACAGGGCCAAATTAATGGCCAGAACTGTTTACATCTCCCCCGTGATCCAGAGCGTGGTCTCTGAAGCCACTTCCTTGTTCTCATTCTCACACACCAAGCCAGTATTTGCTCGTCCTAAATCAATGTAAGGTCAGGTAGTGGACAACTAGGGACAGTCCCTAGACCCCCGAACCCGCTGGAATTACTCAACCTAGCCAAGCCCGAACCATTCGCCCTGCCCATGGAAACCTCAATAAAGGCTGTGGCCTTTGGCTTCTCCTCACTCCTTCTCGTGCCCAACTGTCACTGGTGCTTTCCTCTGTGGCCCTGCGGCTGTGGTCGACTTGCTCCTCTCAGGAAATGTAAGTAATTAACATCTCTCAATGGCACTGGCCCCTAGTATAGTCGCTCGGCCACCTCCATAACTTAGAATCCCACAGACAACTGAGACACTTGTGTTATGATCTAAATGTCTTTGTCCACCCCAAATTCAGATACTGCAACCCTACCGCCCAAGTGATAGTGTTCGGAGGCTGGGTCTCTGGGGGGGGGGGGTGATGAGGTGGTGCGGGCTGAGCCTCATGAATGGGGTCAGCGCTCTTATAAAAGATCCCACAGAAAGCCTCGCTCCTTCGGACACCTGAGAGGCCTGTGACCTGGAAGAGGGCCTCACCTGCCTGTGCTAGCCCCAAGCTTGAACTCCCAACATCCAGAACTGGGACAAACTGCTGGTTATAAGCCACTCGATCAGCAGTATTTTCTTACAGCGGCCACAAAGGACTAAGACACTTGGCAACAGAACTTTCTTAAGTTTAAGCTAAAGTTTATGGGGTGCCTGGGTGGCTCAGTCATTAGGTGCCTGCCTTCGGCTCGGGTTGTGATCCCAGGGTCCTGGGATCGAGCCCCACATCAGGCTCCCTGCTTGGCGGGGAGCCTGCTTCTCACTCTGCCTGCCGCTCCCCCTGCCTGTCCTCTTTCTCTCTTTCTCTGTTAAATAAATAAAATCTTTAAAGAAACAAAATAAGCTAAAGTTTATAATAAAGATGCTACTAAAATGAAATTACCAAGAACCTTTGGAATATAACCTCATCTAGCAGCACTGTTTTATTTATTATTATTATTTTAAGTAGGCTCCATGTCCAACCCAGGGCTTGAACTCATAACCCTGAGATCAAGACCTGAGATCAAGAATTGGATGATCTACACTGACTGAGCCACCCAGATGCCCCAGCAGCAGTGTGTTTTAAAATTTCCTCCAAACAATCTATACACTACTCTCATGTTATAGACCCAGAGGTTCCGTTTTATTAGTTTGGTTTGACTGGTAATTTCAGATCTTAATCAAACAAGGTAATTAGTACTAACTATATCCCAGCTGCTTCATTATTGACTATTCACAAGTGCAATTCATGTATAGTAATATTTCAATTAAACCTTATCAAAGTTTGTGACATCTATTTGGGGAATCAAGAACATACACACTAGGGGCTACGGTAGAATTCTTTTTATCAGAGACCTCTAAGAAATTTCTGAATACTCCTGTTAACTTTCTGCATTTTCATCAAAGAAGAGCTGTTTTTAGTTAGTTTTGACAGCTTCCCAAGTATTCTGAATTGGTGAACAAAGGGTACCCTACTCCTTTACCAGTCACCGATTCTGTAAAAAACAAACAAACAAACAAAAAACACCTAAGAAACAAACCCAAGAATTCACATAATTACAATCACTGTGGATTTACATATACTTTCAGTTGCTTCCAGTGCAGCAATTACAAATAAATTCCAATATTATAACTGTTACATAAAACAGTGTATGTTTGCATTTATTTTGAACCCTAAAGGTTGTGACTATTCAAATTATTAAACCCTTTGACAAAAGTCACCCATATTATCTGTGAAATTCAAAAGGTTTTACTACTGACCTTATGAAATATAACAGGGTATAAGATATTCACAGATAGAATAAGCTCCCCTTCTTCAATCATGTCTGCTGGATTTTCAGGCTTTTTTCCTATGGCATGTGACTCCTGAAGGAGAAAAACAAGTAAGAGACCTTAAAATCACAGTGTGACTCAGCAAAGAGGCAGTGTGGAACAACAGCTGTAAGCAAGGGCTAGAGTCAGGCAGCCCTGGCTTTGACTCCTAATTTTGCTTTAAGAAAATTGTTAAAACCTCTCTTAAGCTTTAGTTTCATCTTCTGTAAAAAAAAAAAAAAACAAACAAACAGAAAATACTCATTTTACAGAACTATTGCTGGGAACGTGTACATACAGTATCTAATAATGGTTGGCACTAAATGCTTAGCAACTGATGATAAAACAGGAATATCAACTAATGCTGGTATAACACTGGCATTTACAGTTGCTCATAACACTTGTACATACCTCCTCTCACATTATTACAAGAGCTATTTGACAGATGCACAGAGGTTCAGATTTACCCAAGGTAAATCAGCAAGTCTGGATGCAGATCAGTTTGGCTCTAAAACCAACACAGTCTTGCTTTTTACAACATTCTCACATCTGTAATACCTCACACTTCTATTATGTGTGCACAATAACTATAAAATAAAAGCCCCCAGAGCAGACTAGTTAAGAAGTACAAGTGCAAAAGTAAGAGGGAGTGACAATACGCAAAATGGCATAGTAGGCAGCTCTAGGGATCAGTCCCTCCAGTCCCTCCACCAAAGCAACCAGCAGGATGGAAAGAGAGATCGGAACCAACTATTTTGGAATTCTGGAACCTGATCAGTCAGTTACATCGACTAGGAAAGTGTTTGATGAAAGGATAATCTTTCATTAGTAAGCACAGAGTGCAAACCAACTGCCACCCCCCATTCCTCAGCCCCACTGCAGATGTGGAAATAGGGGCCTATGTTCCTGAATAGATGGCTGATGCCATGACAAGCAATGGCGACCTTGTTCTCCCAAAACTGGGGGTTTTGGTTGCTCTGGTAATGTCCTGATGACCCGGTGCAGACACCTGCCTGGGTTTTGGTCTCCTGGTAGCAGTGGCTCCCACAGCAGCAGCTACTGGGAAATTTAGAAACAGGGCCTTTTCTTTTTTTTAAATTTGTGGAGGCAGACATTTAAGGAAATCCTGAACTCTTGGCTGTCCATAGAGATAATAAAACAGAAATATCCATAACCATACACAATAAGGAGTACACACAGCTCCAACAATCAACAAGTAAAAAAATTTACTCAGAATGTCCAGTACAGATTCGCTGTTCTCAATAAAAACATAAAGCACACAAAGAAACAAGAAAATATGTCACATTCACAAGAAAAAAAAGAAATCTGACAAAAGCCACCCTCCCGAGGAAGCCCAGATACAGAAGTTACTTGTCAAAGATGTTAAATCAACTGTTTTAAATGCATTCAGTGAGCTGGGAGTAGGACAACGTATTTGAAGTCATGAACGAAAAAAACACCATTAACCAAGAATTCTATGCCTGGCAAAACTATCCTTCAGGAATGAAAAAGAAATTAAGGCATTTTCAGATAAAAAAAAGAGGGGGGAGAGTTCATTACCGGTAGGCTTTGTATAAGAAATGCTAAAGAGAGTTCTTCAGGATGAAATGAGAAGACACTAGACAGTAACTTGAATCCGTAAGAAGAAATAAAGAACACTGGTAATGGTAACTACATAGGCAAATATAAAAGCCAAAGCTATTCCACTTTTAGTTTATAACTTTTTTCTCAAAAGCAAATGCATAAAACAGTATTTATAAATTTATGTTAACAGACACATAAAGAGATGATGAGACAATAACGACATCAAGGGAGAGGGACAGAGATGTATAAAAGCAGAGTTAGCTGTCCTTGAAGGTACTACTGAAACAAAGTTGGTATTATTAAGATTAGGTTGTTATAGTTTTAAGATGGTAATTGTAATCCACAAGGTAACCACTACAAAAATAAGTAAAACACATACATATGGAAAGAAGGAAAACAAAATACACCGTAAAAATTCAACTAAATACCAAAAAAGACAATAATAGAGGAACCAAGGAACAAAAGATAGGTATGGCATACAGATACCTAAATGGCAGAAATAAAGTAATTACTTTAATACAGGTGGGCTAGACTTTCCCATTAAAAAGGCAAAGATTGGCAGAATGGATTAAAAATATTTCATCATCGGGGCGCCTGTGTGGCTCAGTCGTTAAGCGTCTGCCTTCGGCTCAGGTCATGGTCCCAGGGTCCTGGTATCGAGCCCCGCGTCGGGCTCCCTGCTCCGGGGGAAGCCTGCTTCTCCCTCTCCCACTCCCCTTGCTTGTGTTATCTCTCTCGCTATGTCTCTCTCTGTCAAATAAATAAAAAATCTTTAAAAAAAAAAAAAAAAATTTCATCATCTATACACTCTCTGTAAGAGACTCACTTTAGACGTGAAGACACAAAGAGGTTGGAAGTAAAAAAATGGAAAAAGGTATTCCACACAAATAGTAACCAAATGAAAGCTATATTATTGTCAGATAAAACGGACTTTAAGTAAAAAAAGGTTACAGGAGACAAAGGAGGACACTGTATATTGATAAAATATGCAATCCAAAAAGATACAGTAATTATATACATACGTAGCTAACAACAGAATGCCAAAATATATGAAGCAAAACTGACAGAACTGAAGGGAGAAATACATTGTTCTATGATAATAGGTGGAAACTTCAATACCCCACTTCCAATAATGAGTAGAATAACCACACAGAAAATTAATAAGGAAATAACACTACAAACCAATGAGATCTCACTGACATATACAGAACACTCCATCCAACAATACATTCTTCTCAAGTGCACATGAACAATTCTCTGAGATAGACCACCAAGTCTTAATGAATTTGAAAGTACTAAATCAATTAAAGTATATTTTCTGTTTATAACTGAATAAAACTAGAAATCGTAATAGGAACAAAACTAAAAATTCAGTGGATATTAAATAACACACTCTTAAGTGACCAATGGGTCAAAAAAGAAATCACAAGGGAAATTAGAAAATACCTTGAGACAAATGAAAACGAAAACAGAACATGGAAACTTACAGGATGCAGCAAAAGCAGTACAAAGAGGGAAACTTAACAGCTGTAGACATCTGCATTAAAAAAAGAACAATTCAAGTAAATAACCTTACTGTATACACTAAGGAACTGGAAAAAGAAGAGCAAACTAAACCCAAAACTAGCAGAAGGACGGTAACAATCAAAACGAATTCAAGGGGCGCCTGAGTGGCTCAGTCGTTAAGCATCTGCCTTCTGCTCAGGTCTGATCCCAGGGTCATGGGATCAAGTCCCACATTGGGCTCCCTGCTCAGCAGGAAGCCTGCTTCTCCCTCTCCCACTCCCCCCTGCTTGTGTTCCCTCTCTCGCTGTGTCTCTGTCACATAAATAAATAAATAAATAAATACCGACCAACCGACCCAGGACTAAATGGTTTCACTGGTGAACTACACTAAAGAATTACATCAATCCTCCCCAACATCTTCCAAGAAGTCTGGAGAGAATTTTTTTTTTTTTTAAAAGTATGCTCTATGCCCAAAGTGAAGTCAAGAGTCACATGCTCTACCAACTGAGCCAGCCGGACATCCTGAGGGAATACGTTTTTTAAGATTTTATTTATTTAGGGTGCGGGGGGGAAGCAGACTCCCTACTGAGCAGGGAGCCCGATGTAGGGCTCGATCCCAGGACCCCGGGATCATGACCTGACTGGAAGGCACTGCCCAACCATGCAGACGCCCCCAGAGGGAATACTACTTCTTAACTCATTCTATGAGATCAACATACTCTGATACCAAAGCCAGACAAAGACACCACAAGAAAACTACAGGCCAGTATCATTTATGAATATAAATGCAAAACTCCCTAACAAAATACTAGCAAACCGGGTCACCTGGGTGGCTCAGTCGGTTAAGCATCTGCCTTCAGCTCAGGTCATGATCTCAAAAGTCCTGGGATCAAGCCCCACATTGGGGCTCCCTGCTCAGGGGAGAACCTGCTTCTCCCTCTCCCTCTGCCCCTCCCCCCCAGCTCTCGCTCTCTCTTGCTCGATCTCAAATAAATAAATAAATAATCTTTAAAACCAAAATACTAGCAAACCAAATTCAGCAGCATATAAAAAGGATTATATACCACAGCCAAGTGGGGTTTATCCTCAGGATGCAAGAGTAGTTCAACACACGCAAATCAATCAATGTAATACACCACACTAACAGAGGATAGAAAAAACCCACATCATTATTTCACTGAAATGCAGAAAAAATATGAGGAAATCCAATCCCTTTTCACAACAAAGGCACTGAATAAACTCGAAACAGAAGGGCACTTCTTCAACATGATGAAGGACATATACGAAAAATCCACAGCTAAAATCATACTCAATGGTGAAAAACAATAAGGATGTGTACTGTTGCCACTTCTGTTCAACATAGTACTAGAAATTCTAGCCAGAATAATGAGATTAAAAAAGGAATAAAGGAAAAAGAATGAATGAGCAACCAAATTAGAAAGAGATAAAGTTATTTGTTTGCAGATGACAGGCATGATCTTCTATGTATAAAATCCTAAAGAATCCACATAAAAAACCTATTAGAGCTAATAAATTTACCAAAGTTGCAGGCTACAAAATCAACACACAAAAACTGGTTATATTTCTATATAGCAGCAGTGTACAACTTAAAAAGGATATTAAGAAAATAATTCCATTTAAAATATCATCAAAAGGAATAAAATACTTAGGAATAAACTTAACAGAAATGAAAAGACTTGGGGTGCCTGCCTGGCTCAGTCGGTAGAGCATGTGACTCTTGATCTCAGGGTTGTGAGTTCAAGCCCCATGTTGGGTGTAGAAATTACTTTAAGAGAATAAAAAAATCTTAAAAAAAAAGAAAAATCAAAGGCTTTTACACTTAAAAACTACAAAATGTTACTGAACAAAATTAATGACAACTTAAATAAATTTAAAGACAAGGCTTGTTCATGGATTAGAAGATGTTCAAATGACAACACTACCAAATCTTATACAGAGTCAATTCAATCCCTATCAAAATCACTATGGGGTTTCTTTTTTTTGACCCAGAAATAAAACCACCCTCCTAAAATCCCTAGGGAATTCCGAGGAACCATAAACAGCCAAAACAATCCTGAAAAAAATTAAAATTGGAAGACTCACATTTCCCAATTTCAAAAATGACCACAAAGCTATAATAATCAAAACAGGATTAGGATGAAGGTAAGACAGACATACAGACTCATGGAATAGGATGGAGAACTCAGAAATAAATCTTGTATGGTCAACTGACTTTTAACGAAGGTGTCAAGACCATTCAACACACCATTCTTCAACAAATGGTGCTGGGAAAACTGGATATCCACATACAAATGAATGAAGTTATACCTTTTCCTTACATATAAAAATTAACTCAAAATGGATCAAAGACTTGAACTAACAGCTAAAACTATAAACTCTTAGACGAAAACATGGGGGAAAGCTTCCTTACTACAATGGATTTGCAGATAGTTTAAGTACGACACCAAAAGCACAGACATCAACAACAAAAAGATAAAGTGAACTTAATCAAATTTTAAAACTTTTGTACATCAGAGGACACTATCAAGGGAGTGAAAAGATGACCTGTAGATGGGAGAAAACATTTTAAAATCACACATATGGTAAGGGTCTAGTATCCAGAATATACAAAGAACTCTTACAACTCAACAAAGGGACAACCCAATTAAATAAAAAACTAGTAAAGGACTTGAATAGACATTTCTCCAAAGATGACATTCAAATGGCCAAAAGGCACATGAAAAGATGCTCAACATCACTTACCATCTGGGAAATGCAAATTGAAATCATAATGAGATACCATTTTATGCCCACTAGGATGGCTATTCTCAAAAAACAATAACAAATGTTGAAGAGGACGTGGAGAAACTGGAACCTTTGTGCATTGCTAGTGGGACTGTCAAATGACCCAGCTGCTGTGGGAAAGTTTGATGGTTCCTCAAGATGTTAAACCTAGATCACCATATGCCTGAGCAATTGCACTCCCAGGTATATACTGAGAAGAACTGAAAATGGACTCAAACAGATACGTGTATACTGGTGTTCACAGCAGCATTATTTACAATAGCCAAAAAATGGAAATAAGCCAAATGGCCATCAGAAGATGAACAGATAAACAAAATGTGGTACATCCATACAAGGAAATATTATTCAGTCACACATAAAACCTTTAAAACATTATACTAAGTAAAATAAGCTGAACACAAAAGAACAAATATTGCATGATTCCACTTACATGAGGTATCTAGAACAGGCAAATTCAGAGAGACAGAAAGTAGAATAAAGGTTACCAGGGGCTGAGGGAAAGGAAAATGGGGAGTTATTTACTCAGTACAGAATTTCTGTCTGAGATGATGAAAAAGTTCTGGAAATACTGATGGGTACATAACACAGTCAATGTACTTAATGCCACTTAAACTGGCCACTTAAACTGAACATTTAACAATGGTTAAAATAGTAAATTTTATGTTATGTGAATTTTACCACAATAAAAAATAAGTGGGAGAGAAAACAGATGCCTTTATGTACTACCAAGTGACCAACACACCATCTGACACACAGTAGGTCTTCAAGAATATGTACTGAATGAACCCATCATGTCTAACACTTAATTCCTCATTATTTATCAACTTAAATTTTTCTGAGGGTTTCCATAAGAGATGGTGGATTAAGAATGTGATTAAACTACAATCAGGAGCAGAACAAAAGTACCAGCGATAGGGAGATGAAAAGGCATGAATTTAGCCTAATATAGAGAGCAAAACCAAACCAAAAGCAGAAATAAAGGGGTGCTTGGGTGGCTCAGTCAGTTAAGCTCGGGTCATGATCCCAGGGTCCTGGGATTGAGCCCCGCATCAGGTTCCCTGCTCAGGAAGGAGTTTACTTCTCCCTCTCCCTCTGCTGCTCCCCCTGCTTGTGCTCTTTCTCTGTCAGACAAACAAACAAATGC
Organism: Phoca vitulina; assembly: GCF_004348235.1. NCBI lineage: Eukaryota > Metazoa > Chordata > Mammalia > Carnivora > Phocidae > Phoca > Phoca vitulina. The sequence goes on from NW_022589770.1 coordinate 5,093,812, forward strand.
AAGAATAAAGGCAGAGATCTGAAAGAGTCAAATGTGCCATCACTTGAATTTTTTCTTCAAGATTTTTATTTATTTATTTGAGACAGAGGCAGACATAGTGAGAGAGAGCACAGGAGCGAGGAGAGAAGCAGGCTCCCAAGTGAGCAGGGAGCCCGATGGCGGATCATGACCTGAGCCGAAGGCAGACGTTTAACCGACTGAGCCACCCAGGTGCCCCCGATCACCTGAGTTCTGTGGGTCTTTTTCTCCTACCAGTTCCCAGTCCCAATGAGGTTTCTCTAAGTTTGTTTTCAGCTAAGCATATCCAATATAAAGCCACCCTACAGTCATCACTAACACCCAATGACAGAGTGTTTCACTGTTTCATGGGGAAAAAAAAGAAAGATGAGACTCTTACCATCTCATAAGCAAATGTTTCTTGTCTGCAAACCCGATCTATTGTTATGGTTTCTTCCCGCTGTTCCAGAAGTTTCTTTCTAACCCTGTTAGAGGAACAAGAAAAATTAAACTTCAATACCTTTACTGGGTCTTCATCTTTAATACTTAACTTTTATTTGAACTAATTTTTTTTTTTTTTTTTTTTGAGAGAGAGGCAGGGGCAGAGGGAGAAGAAGAGAGAATCCCAAGCAGGCTCCATGCCCAGCAATCTCTGAGATCATGACTTGAACTGACATCAAGTCGGACACTTAACTGACTGAGCCACCCAGGCACCCCTTGAACGAATTTTGAACTAATTTTAGACTTATAGCTAAAAGAAGCTGTAAAAATAGTAGAGTCCCCTTATATCTCTCACCCAGTTTTCCCTATATTAACACCTTACATGATCATAATTATCAAGATCAGAAAATTAACATTAATACAGTATTAGTAACTCTAAGTCTTTTTTGAATTTTACAAGTTTTTAAATGTAATGCCTTTTCTTCTGCCCCAGAATCCTCTGTAGGACACAACACTGCATTCCCTCCATTTGTCTGCAGTACGGCAGTTTTCCTCATCTTTCATCACTTTGACACTTCTGAAGAGCTCTACTTTGTTATTTTGTAGAATGCCCTTGTATTTGCACTGACTGCTGGTTCCTCAAGACTGGAGTAATGCTGCGCATTTTTGGCATGAATACCACAAGAATGATGTCCGCACGGTGTCATACCAAGAGGTTCATGATGTTGACATTAACATGTCTTGTTACTGGTGATGTTTACTTTGGTTAAGTTCCTGTCTGCCAGATTCCTACGCTAGAAAGATACTTTCTTTTCTTTTCCTTTGTACTCACTAAGTATTTAGGGGAAGATACTTTGAAACCATGCAAATCTTGTTTCTCCTCACTTTCACCCGGGTTTTTAGCATTCAGAAGATTTTGTCTGCAACATTTATTACTGTGGAATATGCCTAAGGGCGATTCTCTATTTCCCTCCTTCTACATTTATTCACTGGTATTATGAGGAAGACCTATCTCTCTCCTCCCATTTATTTGATCATTTATATTAATATGAACTCGTATTTATTTCATTCTGTAGGTTAAAATCTAATACTATCATTATTCTATTGATCAAACTGTTCTACCTGTGGCTGTTAGGCACTCCTTTGAGTTGGCTCCTGTCTTTCAACAAACCCTCATCCTTTTTTTGAGCATTTCCTTACTTTCTAGCACCGTAAGAGCTCCAGGCTCACCTTGCACTTCCTTGTCTCAGTCCGGAAATCAAGTACTAAGAGCCTCAATGAGACAGGTGTTTATTATTATTTTTTAAAGATTTTACTTATTTGAGGGGCGCCTGAGTGGCTCAGTCATTAGGCGTCTGCCTTCGGCTCGGGTCATGATCCCGGGGTCCTGGGATCGAGCCCCTCATCGGGCTCCCTGCTCGGCGGGGGGCCTGCTTCTCCCTCTCCCAACTCCCCCTGCTTGTGTTCCCTCTCTCGCTGTTTCTCTCTCTGTCAAATAAATAAATAAATAAAATCTTTAAAAAAAAAAAAAAAGATTTTATTTATTTGAGAGAGAGAGAGAAAGCACGAGCAGGGGGAGAAGCAGGTTCCCCGCTGAGCAGGGAGCCCGATGCGGGACTCGATCCCAGGACCCTGGGATCATGACCTGAGCTGAAGGCAGACGCTTAACTGACTGAGCCACCCAGGCGCCCGAGACAGGTGTTCAGAGGCCATTAGCTAAGTGCTAGGGGTTACTGTTACTGCAGTCAGCGCTTCTTCTAGACCTCTCGGGAGAGAAAGGCAGAAAACATACCTCTGTGTATTATTCCACGCATGTACGAATATCTGCACTTCTGTATTTTTCTGTTATATACTTAAAACCATGAGTTTATACTGCTACTTCTAGTCCCAAACTAAAAATCACTCATTTTAGCCTTTAACCTTTCCTTGTAACTTTTTTCTCCACAAGTGAGAAACCCCGCTCCCATCATCTATTAATTATTTGTTTGAGTCTAGAAAACAGAGTTTCAGCATTGCTGATCTATACCCTGTGAGAAACACTAAAACATGAATAGCACTCTTTGTTTTTAGTCTTGTAACACTGAATCAAGATACGTTTTTGTAGGACTTAGGTTAGTCCTTTCTTCCCCATTCTCTCCAGTGTTGTTATGTTGTGACACAGGCTCATGTGTTAGTGGTTTTTTTAAAATTTTATTCATTTTAGATTTTATTTATTTATTTGAGAGACAGAAAGAGTGAGAGAGACAGAGAGAACACAAGCAAGGTGAGGGGCAGAGGAAGCAGACACCCTGCTGAGCAGGGAGCCGGATGCGGGGCTCGATCCCGGGACTCCGGGATCATTACCTGAGCGGAAGGCTGACGTTTAACCAACTGAGCCACCCAGGCATCCCTCATGTGCTAGTTTTTATACTCTATTTTGGGTTCTCCCACCCATATCCTGGTTGGTTTTGATTGCTTTGGGGATGTGTAAAAGACAGGTGAAACATCACTATGGTTCTAAGAATCAGAGTTACAAACATATATATAAACACACTCAAAGAAGTGTCATTCCCTTTTTATCCCTACTAACTTGTTCATACTCCCTCCTTACCTCCTATCCTGTTCCCACCCACCCCTTGTAGGCAACCAATCTCTACAGTTCTTGTTTATCCTTTCCATTTCTTTTGTTCAAATAAGCAAATATCTTGTGGATTTTCCTAAATTTTTCTATCATTCTGAGACCTAAACAGTAATTAGAACAGAGAAAGCTTAATGCAAAGATTAACTTTAACAGAGGATTAGAGTAATGAGAGATTAGCACATAACAAGAGAACTCTACAACATAGGAATAGCAGATATAAGGAGTATCCTACCATTTGGGCGGAGAAAGCATACCCAACAAGTCTTCCTCTTCCCGCCCAGGACTGAGATCTGCCCTTTGCTGGAAGGCCACGGCTGGGACTCACTGCATGGCAGAGAAAGTGGCTATGGTTCTCCACCAGCGGAACCGTGGAAATCTAGGGTACCAGGAAAGCTGTGCAAGAGGAGCATCAGGGGAGAGGAGTGGTGGGGAAGCTGCTGGGCAGCGGGTGCTGCAGGCCCCGGACACACTGCCCACTGGACCAGGAAGCAACACCCTTCCCTCTGGCAACCCTTCCCTCTCCATCTTCACTGACAAAGCATTACACTGCGCCAGTTGACAAAGGATAAATATTTATTTGAAGGGCCAAGGCCCATTTTTACAGAGCAGGCAAAAAAAAGCCAATTTATAGATGAGAGCCAACAAACTGATAACTTGCAAACCTACTTTCCACATGGAAGGTAGCATATGCTTTTGGGCTCTGCTTTTTTCCTGTAACAGTATCTCCTAGAAATCACCCTACTGGTTCATCCTTGCTCATCCTTTAGTATAGCTGCACAACACTCAACTGTGTGGATGTCCTACGGTTTGTTCAACACTCTCCTATGCATGTATATTTAGGGCAATTCAAATATTTTGCAATTACAAACAATGCTGCAATGAATAACCCTGTAAATTTCATACTGCTGGAGGTGTATCTTTAGTATAGACTGCTAGAAGTGGGACTGACTGGATGAAAAGGTAAGCACCTATGTATTTTGTCTCAGACATTACCAAATCGCCCTAGAGAAGGCTTGTACCAATCTGCATTTCCATCAGCAATGTACAGAAATGCCCGTTTCTTCACGGCCTCATCAAAAGAATACATATTTTTAAATTTGTGCTGGTCTGATAAGTGAGAAAAGGTATCTTAGTGTCATTTCAATTTGCATTTCTCAAATTATGAATATATTTTTTCATGTCTGTGAGTCATTTTTATATCTTTTTTGTGTGTGAACTCTTGGTTTATCTTTTTCACATTTTTCCACTGTGTTTTTGGTCTTTGTCCCTCAACTTTTAAGGTCTTCTATATGACGGTTATTGGTTTTTTGTGGTACATATTTTTTCCAAGTTTGACAGCTATCTTTTGTTTATGGTGTGTTTTATGTAGTCAATTTTATCAAATCTTTCATTACCTCTGGATTTAAATCATAGTTAGAAAGCCTTTCACTATAACAAAGTGTGTATGTTTTATTCGATACATTTCAATCCCTAATCCCTTTGGAGTTTATTCTTGTGTAAATAGCGTCATACTAAATGTCCACAAGTATTAGAATCTAACTGGGCTTTCTCTTCTACTCCACTGGTCTATTGTCTCTTCATGAGCTAGTAGCCACTGTTTTAATTACAAAGAATTTGCAGTATATTTTAATATCTGGTAAAATTAGTACACCTCACAATCTTCTTCAGCCCCCCCCCCAGGGGTTTTTCCCAGATATAGTCCCTATGAACTTTATCACAACTTGTCTAACTTCCTAAAATAACCAATAGATCTGGCATTTTTACTGTGATTGCTCTTAATTTATAAATTAACTTAGAACTGACATAGGGGTGCCTGGGTGACTCAGTCATTTAAGTGCCTGACTTTAGATTTCGGCTCAGGTCACAATCTCAGGATTGTGAGATTCTGACTTTGGATTTCGGCTCAGGTCACAATCTCAGAATTGTGAGATCGAGCGCAGTGTCAGACTCCACACAGCAGGCAGTCTGCTTCTCTCCCTCTCCCCCTGCTCTCCCTCTCTAAAATAAATAAATAAATCTTACAAAAATAAAGAGCTGATGGCATAATAATTTTTAAGATTCCTATCCAAGAAGAGAGGACATCTTTCACTATTTTCAAGTCTTTTTCCAAGTCTTCCCAGATTGTTTTAAAATTTTCCTTACCTAGGTTTTACATATTTCTTGTTGAATTTATTCCTAAGTATTTAATCTTCTTTTTGACTATTATCAATGGGAGTTTTCCCTACCAATATATCCTCTAATTGCTTAGTTTGTATATATGAAGGCTATTTTTTAAAAATATGTATCAATTCTGTATCCTGCTCTTACATTAAATTCTGGTTTTTCTTGTTTCTTTGTTTTAGCATTGATTTCTTCGGAATTTTTCAGGTATACTATCATATCATTGACAGAGCTAGTTTTTCTTCTTTATCTACTCTTATCTCTCCAATATTTCAAAGTTTTTCTTTATTATAATATTTGTTATGGATATCTGTCATCAGAGATTACAACTACTGAAAGCTCAAATTTTAGCATTTTTTACCAATAAAGTGCTCACCTGAGGTATATACTTTTCTAGACATTAAACTACTGTACACTTAATAGACTATAGCATAAACATAACTTTTAGGGCTCCAGGGTGGCTCAGTAGGTTAAGGTTAAGCATCTGCCTTTGGCTCAGGTCATGATCCCAGAGCCCTGGGATCAATTGAGCCCATCGGGCTCCCTGCTCAGCGGGGAATCTGCTTCTCCCTCTGCCCCTCCCCACTGCTTGTGCTCTCTCTCTCAAATAAATAAATAAAATCTTGAAAACAAGTAAAAATAAAAAATAAACGTAACTTTTATAGGCACTGAGGAACCAAAAAATTCATCTGACTCGCTTTATTGCAATATTTGCTTTATTGCTGTGGTCTGGAACTACCCCACAAGATCTCCAAGGTATCCCTGTATTTAATGAGTTTTAAAATTCCCAGGTAGAACAGTCTGATTTTTTTTTTTAAAGATTTATTTACGTATTTATTTGAGAAAGAGAGAGAATGGGTGTTCGGAAGCAAGCCGGGATGGGGGGGAGGGACAGAAGGAGAGGGAAAGAATCTCAAGCAGACTCCCAGCCGTTAGCAAGGCCCAACATGGAGCCTGATCTCACAACCCTGAGCAGAAACCAAGTCGTACACTCAACTGACCAAGGCACCCAGGTGCCCCTAGTATGGCCTGGTTTTTGTTTTTTTACTAAACTCTAGTTTTATTATGCTGTGATCACAGAGTGTTGTTCATAGTATTTTCTACTTTATGGGTGTTACTGATGTTTTCTTTGTGATCTAATATACAATCAACTTTTGTGGATGTGCCATGTATTCTCTAATATCAGGTTATAAATTTTAAGTATATAGATCTCCGTAAGACATAGCCTGTTGATTATGTTGTTTAGAACTTTTATCTCTTATTTTTTTTTACCATTGTTATTAAAGTGTCCTACTGTTAGTGAGTTCCTAGCTATGCATCTTGCATCTCCTATAGTTTTGTTTTATAAAGTTGATCACTATGTTATTTGGTATGTGTGTGTATACGTACATACATATGTGAATATATATCTCTCTCTAAGTATTCTATCTCAATTGGGGTTTGTGGCTTTTACCATTAAAATGTGACCTTTGGGGGCACGTGGGTGGCTCAGTGAGTTAAGCGTCCTACTCTTGGTTTCAGCTCAGGTCATGATCTCAGGGTCCTGGGTTCAAGCTCTGCAACAGGCTCCGCACTCAGCATGGAGTCTGCTTGATTCTCTCCCTCTCTCTCCCTGTCCCTCCTGCTCATGCTGTCTCTCTCTCTAAATTAAATAAATAAAATCTTTTTTAAAAAAATAAAAAATAGGGGCGCCTGGATGGCTCAGTTGGTTAAGCGTCTGCCTCAGGTCATGATCCCAGGGTCCTGGGATCGAGCCCCACAAAAGGCTCCCTCTCCTTCTGTCTCTGCTGCTCCCCTGCTTGTGCTCTCTTGCTCTCTGTCAAATAAATAAATATAATCTTAAAAAAGTGACCTTTGTAACATTTAATATTTTGGGGCTTGAAATCTGTCTCATATCAGGACGGCTACAGCTGCTCAATTTTTCTTCCCATTTATCTGGTATACTTTTGTCCAATCCTTTATTTTCCTCTGAATCACTTTATTTTACATATATCTACTGTCTACGCAAGGTTTTTATTTTGTGACCCAAATCTAAACCCGTTTTAACAGGTTGTATAGGACTGATGCCATTGGTCTCAATTCTATCACATTTTCTCATTTATGTATTTTGTTAGATTAGCTGTTTTGTTAATTATGAAATGTGTATTTTTTGCATGTCTGTTTTTAGAAATTGAGGAGGGTCTGTTATGTGTATTTTTGTTCCAGTGGTTACCTTTGTACTTATAGATTCTTAACACCCTTCATTACCCATTTTCTTATTTAATGTATTACTAAGTTTTCAAGTTTTTTGTCAGTATTAAGATCTACTTATTGCCTACACATTATCTTCTTCCTCTTTTCTCATCCCATTTTTTCAGCTACAACATTCTAATTTGTTACAATATACAACATTTGTACAGTAGCCTTCCACCCTCATCCTTACTCTACTAGTCCTTTGGTGAAAATTTCCCAGTCATCATTTGGTTGGATGAAACTCATTCTTTAGTATATTACTCAGAAATAGCTGGTGGGTACATATTACCCAAGATCCTATATATTAAAATTATTTTTCTATAGCCTCAATATTGAAAGACATTTCAACTGGATATAAAATCCTTGCTTTCACTGAGCTTTTTGTGAAAAAATCCTGCTCCACTGTTGCCTTCTTTGTATATTACTTTTGCAAGTTAATGCCATTCTAATTCTTTCACTTTTGTACATTAGGTGTTCTTTTTGCCTTACTGCCTTGATCTTTATCTCTTGATCTTTCTATCTTTATCTCTGAAATCTAACAGTTTTATTAGGATATGTCTGAAAATTGATAATTTTGGGTTAATTTTCCCAGATTCCCAGTGAGCCCTTTTAATTTGTAGATTCAGATTTTTTTCCAATCTGGAATTTTTTTTTAGATTATATTAACTATTAATTTTGTTCAATTGCTTTGTTTTCCTTCTCTAAGGACTCATATATTTTTGTCTTGTTTTCCATTCCCACCACTTTCTCTCAATTTCTTTCTTTACATCACTTGCATTCTCCTAACTGTATACATGTCTTTCACTGCCTTTTTTTCTTTTTTTAAAAAAGATTTTATTTGTCAGAGAGGGAGAGAGCACAGGCAGGGGGAGCGGCAGGCAGAGGGAGAAGCAGGCTCCCAGCTGAGCAGGGAGCCCGATGCGGGACTCGATCCCAAGAGCCTGGGATCATGACCTGAGCCGAAGGCAGACGCTTAACCGACTCAGCCCCCCAGGCGTCCTTTCATTGCCTCTTATTAAATTTTCATTTGCATCTATTCTGTTTTAGTTATCTCATAACTCACTTGAGAAATTTTTGTCTTTTTCTTCCATTTTCTGAGTTCATCACTCTTTTTTTCCTTCTTCCTTTTTCTCATCATTTCTGTTCTTAGTTTCAAAATTTCAGATCCAAAGTGTTTTTCTATCCTCAAATGCTTGTTTTAGTATATTCAATTTTGTTTGGAATGCAGGCTTAGTTCTCGTTTCCTAGTTATTTCCTGGGAGAAGGAGAGCGATTTCCTCAGTTGATTTGTATAAATAGCTGTTCCCTGATTTTCTACAATAAATTCCCTATAAATTTTATTTCTACTTACTCATTTTGTGATATTTGTGGTGGAAGAGGGTTTATAAGATTCCTACTTTAATGGTACTCTTTTCTGTCATTCTAACAAAGCCCAGGTAAACTAGAGTGTTTTTGTTTTGATGGTAGGGACGGCTGAGTCCTTCACTTCTGTGGTTCTCTTTTTCTTGCAGGACTCTTGAGGTTTCCCTTTTATACCCTTTAAATGGTGCACTGAGGAGTGCTTTGTTTGCCAGCGAAGTGAGAGGAATGGGCAGACTAAATGGAATTGCTATTGTACTAAAACTAATGTTGCTGGGGCGCCTGGGTGGCTCAGTCGTTGGGCGTCTGCCTTCGGCTCAGGTCATGATCCCAGGGTCCTGAGATAGAGCCCCGCATCGGGCTCCCTGCTCAGCGGGAGGCCTGCTTCTCCCTCTCCCACTCCCCCTGCTTGTGTTCCCTCTCTCGCTATATCTCTGTCAAATGGATGAATAAAATCTTTGGGAAAACAAAGACAAAAAAAAGTAATGTTGCTGGGGCATCTGGGCGGCTCAGTCGGTTAAGCGTCTGCCTTCAACTCGGGTCATGATCCCAGGGTTCTGGGATCGAGCCCCACGTCGGCTCCTTGAGCAGGGAGCCTGCTTCTCCCTCCCCACCTTCCTCCCGCTCTCTCGCTCTCTCTCAAATAAATAAATAAAATCTTAAACAAACAAACAAATAAACAAACTAATGTTGCTGGAGCTTTTGGGATGACAGGTAAGTTTCAGTAGTACCCACGCAGTAGCAATTATTGCTCCTCTTCCTAGGAATTACCATCTTCAAGCAATTAAAACATTTCAGAAATGCTGATGACAAGCTTGGTATGGACCAAAGACAGCAGCATGTATCAGAGGAGAATCAACCTCTTTCAAGTGCTTTCTGTTCACCTTACAGGCACGAAATGAGCCCAGTAGCTCCTTTATTAGACGGGGGGGGGGGGGGGAGTGCTAGAAGTGTATTCATTTTATGTCATAATAAAGGGGTCATGTATTTAGATTTTGTTTTTAGTTTTAAGTTATTGGTGGAGAGAAGAAAGGAAGGTTTAGAGAAAGCATAGAGATACAGATTTTAGCATTTGGCACAAGTCTAATTTACCTGCAGTACTGTTAAGATTAATGTTAGTCATGTTTAAAATGTAATAGTTTCAAAGTACATCTAAATAATCCCCACAGAATAATGCCGTACTGACTCCTTTTACATTAGATCATATATAAACTTCCTTCCACATTTGGAAGGGACTAGAAGACAACCAAGGAGATTCAGTTGATCTAGTAATAGAAAACAGCCAGGTGAAACAATGTGTAAAGTGACCTGAAAATTACTATTCAACATGGCTTAATAAAATCATTATAAGTGCCCAAAAAAGTCATTACAAGCCAATTGGTATTTTATTAACTATAGCAAAAAAGTTTCTTTGTTTATAATTATCAATCTCGAGGCACCTAGGTGGCACAGTTGGTTAAGTGTCCAACTCTTGGTTTTGGCTCAGGTCATGATCTCAGGGTCCTGGGATCGAGCCCCACGACAGGCTCCACGCACTCAGCGGGGAGTCTGCTTAAGATTCTCTCTCCCGACGATGGACTCTGAAAAACAAACTGAGGGTTCTAGAGGGGAGGGGGGGTGGGAGGATGGATTAGCCTGGTGATGGGTATTAAGGAGGGCACATTCTGCATGGAGCTCTGGGTGTTATGCACAAACAATGAATCATGGAACACTACATCAAAAACTAATGATGTAATGTATGGTGATCAACATAACAATAAAAAATTAAAAAAAAAAAAAGATTCTCTCTCCCTCTCCTCCTGCCCCTCCCCTCAAAAATAAATAAGGAAATCTTAAAAAATAATAATAATAATCAATCTTTTTTCAGCCAATTGCTAAAAACTACTTTCTCAAGTTTATGAAAGTTTCACTTATTCTACTCACTCTACAAATATCTACTGACTTCCTATTATTTGCCAAAGTTCCAGGAACTGGGGCTACAACAGTGTGTACGACAGACATAGCTCATGGAACTTTTTTTTTTTTTTTTTAAAGATTTATTTATTTATTTATTTATTTGAGAGAGAGAGAATGAGAGACAGAGAGCATGAGAGGGAGGAGGGTCAGAGGGAGAAGCAGACTCCCTGCCGAGCAGGGAGCCCGATGCGGGACTCGATCCCGGGACTCCAGGATCATGACCTGAGCCGAAGGCAGTCGCTTAACCAACTGAGCCACCCAGGCGCCCCAGCTCATGGAACTTTTAAGTCTAGCTAGGAAGACAGAAAATTAAACAAGTATATCATAAGCGTGATGAGTATTTCAAAAGGGAAGTACAGGGTGCTACATTAACATAAAAGGGCCTAAATGGGAGTCCACAGTCCTTCAGTCCTTGAAGGATGAGTAGAAGTCCGCAAGACCCAGAAGTATAAGGAGGCGTGAGAGTTCTAGGCAAAGACCTGGAGTGAGCGCACATTCCAGGAACTGAAAACTGTAGTGTGGTTGAAGCATTGCAGACACAGAGCTGAAAAGATCTGCAAGATCCATTCTATAGAGGCCCCTGTGAGCCACCAAGTAACTCAGGACTTGTGCAAGAGCCAGTGAAAGGTTTTAAGACAGACACAACCAGATGTGCATTTTAGAAATATCCAACCCATCAATCAATGTAGTTAAAGAGCACCAAGGGAAACAAAACAGCACAATAGGCTTAAGGGCAATACAAAGATGAAGGGGTCTTGACTCTCAATGAGCCTTCAAAAACTTTAGAAATATTACAATTTGAGTTCTGGACATTATAAGTGAATATATTTCCTAAGGGAGGAGATAGGTTGTAGTAATGTGGAAAGGAATCTTATGGCCTCAAATAATGGCGTTTTAGATGGGAGAGGGGCCTCCTGAGCCATCTGAAAGAGAAAGTGGTTGAAAATAAATCCGGAAAGGCAGATCTGGACTGTAGGTGGAGCGCTTCATATGTCTACGTAAGGAATCTGAAATCTGTCATAGAGGAGAGGAAGAGCCATGGGGAATTTCTCAGCAAATGAGCATGCTCAGGTGGTAGCACAGATGAATAAATCAGGAGAGGAAAAAACCGGACCTAGGAGAGATGGGAGGTGTTCATGGTGCTCCAAGTATCACTAATGTAAACATTAGCAGTGGGGATAAGGAAAACAGATTTGGCAGCTATTATAAAAGAAACCAAGGTGGAATTGAAACGCCTAAATTTTCAAAGGGAACAACAGAAAGGGTAGGATCAAGGATTTAAAAAGATGAGGTGGTGTGAAGTAAGCGGGCTACAAACTGGAAATTATAAATGTCACCATTACACATTTTCTCTATACTACTATCACAGCACAGTGTTTCTCAAAGTGTGACTAGCAGACCAACACTGATCTGAGAGCTATGTGTTATTCAATCAGTACAGACCATGAGTAAACATTCAGAAACATTCACAGCAATACGAAGTAGTAATTTGAATATGAATAGTAATTTTACTATTGAATTTAATAATAAAATGTAATTGGAAGTAATAAAGTTGCACGACCCAAACTTAATATACAGAAATTGATTGCATTTCTAGACACTAATAATAAAATAGCATAAAGAAAAAATTTTTTAAAAAGCAATTCCATTTATAATTGCATCAGAAGAATAAAATACTAAGGAATAAACTCAACCAAGGAGGTGAAAGACCTGTACTCTGAAAACTATAAACACTGTTAAAGAAACTGAAGACAACACAAACAAATGGACAGATACTGCATGCTGATGGATTGGAAGAATATTGGTAAAATATCCATACTACCCAAAACAACTTACAGATTCAAGGAAATCCCTATCAAAATACTAACAGCATTTTTCACAGAACTAGAACAAATAATATAAAAATTTGTATGAAACCACAAAAGACCCAGAACAGTCACAGCAATCTTTTTTTTTTTTTTTTAGATTTTATTTATTTATTTGCTAGAGAGAGCATAGGCGAGAGAGTGAGCGAGAGTGCAAGCAGGGGGAGCTGCAGGCAGAGGGAGAAGCAGGCTCCCTGCTGAGGAAGGAGCCCGATGCGGGACTCGATCCCAGGACCCTGGGACCATGACCTGAGCTGAAGGCAGCCGCTTAACCGACTGAGCCACCCAGGCGCCCCCAGTCACAGCAATCTTGAGAAAGAACAAAGCTGGAGGTATCACAATCCCAGATTTCAAGGTATACTACAAAGCTGTAGTAATCGAAGAATATCATACTGGCACAAAACCAGACACACAGACCAATGGAACAGAATAGAAAGCCCAAAAATAAACCCACACTTACACAGTCAATTACTCTATGAAGGAGGCAAGAATATACAATGGGGAAAAGCCAGTCTCTTCAACAAATGGTGTTGGGAAAACTAGACAGCTACATGCAAAGGAATGAAACTGAACCACTATTTCACACCACACACAAAAAATAGACTCAATAATCGATTAAACACCTAAATGTGAAACCTGACACATAAAACGCCTAGAAGGAAATATAGGCAATAATCTCTTAGACATCAGTCTTAGAGATATTTTTCAAAACGTCTCCTCAGGCAAGGGATGGGACGCCTGGGTGGCTCAGTTGGTTAAGCATCTGCCTTCAGCTCAGGTCATGATCCTAGGATCGAGTCCCACATCGGGCTCCTTGCTCAGCAGGGAGCCTGCTTCTCCCTCTGCCTGCCGCTCTCCCTGCTTGTGCTCTCTCTTTCTGACAAATAAATAAAATCTTTTTTAAAAAACCACACACAAAATAAACTATTGGGACTATACCAGAGGGCTTGAATAGACATTTCTCCAAAGAAGACATACAGATGGCCAACAGACATATGAAAAGATGCTCAACATCACTAATCATCAGGGAAATGCCAATCAAAACCACCAAGAAATATCTCAAATTAGTCAGAATGGCTAGAATCAAAAAGACAAATACCAAGTGTTGGCGAAGATGTAGAGAAAAAGGAATCCTTGAGCACTCTTGGTAGGAATTAAATTGGTGCAGCCACTGTGGAAAACAGTATGAAGGTTCTTGAAAAATATAAAAATATAAACACCATATGATCCAGTAATTCCATGACTAGGTACTCACCCAAAGAAAACAAAAACACTAATTCCAAAAGATAAATGCATCCCTATGTTTACTAGGGCATTATTTACAACAGCCAAGAGATGGAAACAACTCAGGTGTCCATGGATAGACGAATGGATAAAGATGTGGTGTGTGTAATGGAATATTACTCAGCCATAAAAAAAGAATGAGATCTTGCCATCTGCAGGAACATGAATGGACCTAGAGGGTATTATGCTAAGTGAAATAATTCAGACAGAGGAAGACAAATACTATATAATTTCACTGATATGTGGAATTTAAAAAAGAAAACAAGCAAGCATACAAAAAGCAGAGAACAGCCCCATAAATACAGAGAACAAACTGACGGCTGCCAGGAAAGGTGGGGAGAGAGGCAAAATGGGTAGAGTGACAGGTATAGGTTTCCAATTGTGGAATAAGTAAGTCATGGGGATAACGGGACAGCATAAAGAATATAGTCAGTGTTAATGTAACTGGTATTATCAATAGCCTTGTGTGGTGACAGATGGTAGCTACACTTGCGGTAAGCACTGAACATATAGAGCTGTCAGATCACCACGCCATACACCTGAAACTAATGAAGCATTTTATGTCAACTATACTTCAATAAAAACAAATTCAAGGGGCACCTGGGTGGTTCAGTCAGTTGAGCAGCCAACTCCTGATTTCAGCTCAGGTCATAATCTCAGGGTCATGAGATCGAGCTCCAGCTCTCCATCCCCCCAGCTCTCCGTCCTGAGCATGGAGACTGCTTAGGATTCTCTCTCTCCCTCTCCCTTTGCACCCCACCCTCCCCTGCACGAATGCTCTCCAAAAAAAAAAAAAAAAAAAAAAAAAAAAATCAAGACAATGATATACTTCAAAAAATGAAAAAATAAAAAGCATAATGACCTGGAAGTCTGGAAGTTTGGGGGGGGGAAGTTATCTTTAATGAAGTCTTTTTAATCTTCAAAAAATAACAGTAATAATAACCTCTGTTCTAAAATAAAGGACTTTTGGGACGCCTGGGTGGCTCGGTCGTTAACTGTCTGCCTTCGGCTCAGGTCATGATCCTGGTATCAAGTCCCACATCGGGCTCCTTGCTCAGTGAGGAGCCTGCTTCTTCCTCTCCCTCTGCTGCTCCCCCTCCTTGTGCTCTCTCTCTCTCTCTCTCTCTGACAAATAAATAAATAAAAATCTTTAAAATAAAGGACTTTTATTATTGTGTTTGTCTTTTAATCCTATTTTCCTAGTAATTCATTGGTATCCTATTTCACAAAAATATGACTGTCAAAAATTAAAAGTTGAAAACAAAAGAAAACAGTTTGAAAGACACTATCAGTATTCAGCTTGCACTGGAATCTAAGTAGATTAATTGACCTTTGTAAACACATTTATTTAAAAATAAATACAAAAATAAGTAAAAATAAACAAAAATAAACACAAATCTGAATACAGACTGGACATTAGGGGTTATGTGGTTTTTTTTTTTAAGATTTTATTTATTTGTCAGAGAGAGAGGAGAGAAAGAACACAGCAGGCAGAGGGAGAAGCAGACTCCCAGCTGAGCAGGGAGCCGGATGTGGGACTTGATCCCAGGACCCTGGGATCATGACCTGAGCCGAAGGCAGACGCTTAATGACTGAGACACCCAGGCGCTCCTGAAGTTATGTATTTACTGCTAATTTTCCTAGGTGCAATCACACCACTCTGATTATGTAGGAGACTGATACCTAGGGGAACTATATGCTGATGTATTCAGGTCTAAGTTACGATGTCTGAAACTTACTGAACAGTTCAGCAACAAAAAGACTTGCAGCAGGTATCTCAAACACACAGAGCTAAAGCAAATTAAGCCGAATGTTAATGGTTGGATTTAGGAGGTGGGGTGATAACAGTAAGTATTTTTCCAATATAATGTTGGAAAAACATTTAAATAAGTACCACATAATAAAAGTAAAGTCTTCCATACCCCAAAGTCACTAGGTCGGTATTCTCTGGGACGACATCTGGATCCTCACCCTCCTCAAGGCACTTCAGTTTATCAAGGCTAAAACATAAATGCAAAGGAAAAGCAATCACCCATCTTGACCACAGCGAGTCAGGGTTGTGTCCTAAATACATCATTAAGCAATTAAGAAGTCAGATAAAATCCAGCAGGCGGGATTCACAGGAGGCCGGAATTCAAGACAATGATACCAGTGCGGATTTCCTACAGAGAAAAGGATACATGGCCGATTGATGTATGGTGGCCCATACTGTTAAACGGAGAAAGAAATAGTTAAAAGTTTCTTTAAAAAATATTTTCACCCCATAAAAGGCACTTTGGGGGAAATTTTCGGTAACAGCATACTTGGAGGTCCTCCGAAAAAAACCACAATTAATCAAAGGTTTTAACACTCCTCTGGTTAAATCTCCTTCCAGCCTCATCATTACTTAAGGCTCCTCCATTGTCAAAGTGTCTTGTCAATGGCAGCTACACATGACTGCTTTTCAACATTAACAAGCACTTAAAAAATTAACCAATAGAAAAATTAATCTTTTATGCAGCTCTCTCGTCCCTTCACTCCAACTCGCCGAAATTATGCATTCCGATCACGGGACTTCTCCCGGGGTTCCAGGAAAGCTCCAGCAGGTTGAAAGCTTTGGAAGGGCGGTCCTCCTACCCCTGGGAGTAAACCACAGGCCCTTCCAAGGATGAATCCCAGGGGAGCGCAGGAGCAAGGCTGCACCCAGGTTAGCTCGAAGCAGCAAGAGCCCCTCGGCCCCGCACTCACCCGCACACCGTCCGCAGCTCGGCTGCTGCCTCCAGGCTGCAGCCCAGATCCCGGGCCACCGCAGCATCCTCCTGGCCCCAGTCGGCGACCCCTTGGCTCGCAGGCAACGCGGCTGCCTGTGGCTCCTTCAGCGACAAGTCCCCTTCCCGGCGCAACCGGCCACGCCACAGCTCCCCGAAAGCGCCCACATGGAAAGCGCGCGTGTTTAGCTCGGGAAGCTCGTACTCTGGAAAGTTGCAGCTCCCACTGCTGGAGACCGGGTCCTGCCTGCCGTCCATCCCGCGGCACGTTGGGCCGCCCCGGCTGCCTTCAGCCATGTTCGCCCCACTCCTTTCCCTGCAAAAGCCGGGCGATCAAGACCTCGCGGAGCGTGATGGGACTTGTAGTTGCACTGGGCTCGCTCCGAAGAGCAGTGGGGCTGCGTGGGAGAGCTTCAGATACTGCATTTCCCAGCAGGCCCCAGGCCGGGTACGCCCCCGGGCGCGGCACCGCGAGCTTCCGCGCGCAGGGCTGAGCGCATTGTTCTCGGCGAGGCTGCGAGCGGTTGGTTGGCTCTCAGTCCCGGGTAACCTAACCTGTGTTGTTGCGTTCCGGTTCCCCCGCGGTTACGTGGCATCGCTCTCTGCTCGGTAGGGCGGCCTCTGGACGCCTTTCGAGCCCATTCATTGCCGTTGCTCGGCCCGGGATGCGGGACTTTTCCTTGGCACCGGGGTTCGTGCTCTGCGCTGCTGCCTGTGTCCCAGAGCTTGAGAGACATGGGCAGGGAGGGCTGAGACCACCGATACGAAAAAATCTCCCCAACAGCCCCCATGTTCTTGTGTATATACATATGCATTGCTGTACACATTCACAGTAGTGTTTATTGAGCGTCAACTATGTATCAGATACTGTACATTATTAATCCTAATGTGTATTTTTAAAAATCATCACCTTCCCAGGCAGGGATTATCATGCCCATGGTACTATTGAGGAAGGAGTTAACTGTAAGGAAATAGAAGCAGGATTGGAACTGTCTGTCTAGCTTCAGATGGAGCTTTCCCCATGGCTCAGAGACCCCAAAGGAGGGAGCAGGACATATAGAAGGAACACTGGTTGGCTATTTATTGGTATATTATTCACACATCATATACTTAACCCGTATAAAGTGCTCATTCAATGGCTTTTAGTATATTTACAGAGTTGTGCAACATCACCATAATCGATTTGAGAATATTTTAACCACTCCAAAAAGAAACTCCATTTGAGCTATCGCCTGAATCCTCTCAACTCCTCCAGCCCTACCCAACCACTAATCTTTGTCTCTACAGATTTACAGATTCTGGGCATTTAGTATAAATGGCATGTTTATGTGGTCTTTTGTGATTAGCTTCTTTCACTTAGCATACTGTCTTCAGGGTTTATCCATATTTTGCCTGTATCTACGTCATTTCTTTTTATGGCTGAATAATACTGCATTGTGTAGTATACCACATTTTGTTTACCCATTCATCAAAAAGTTGTTTCTAATTTTTGGCTATTATAAATAATGCTACTATGAATGTTCATGTACAAGTTTTTTGTGCAGACATATATTTTCATCTCTTTCATATATATACATATATATATATGTTAACTACCTTAAGCCATGTGAAGAATTGCCTGTTTTCCACAGTGGCTGCCCCATTTTACACTCCCACCAAAAATCGTATGAGGATTCATTCAGATTTCTCCACATCTTTGTTATTATCTGATTATAGCCATCTTAGTGGGTGTGAAGTAGTATCTTGTGGTTTTGATTTGCATATCATACCTAATGATATTGAGCATCTTGGCTTATTGACCATTTGTATATCTTTGGAGAAATGTCTATCCAAGTCCTTTGCCAATTTTTTTTTAGATTTTATTTATTTGATAGAGAGAGAACATACAAGTAGGGGGAGTAGCAGAGGGAGAGGGAGAAGCAGGCTCTCTGCTGAGCCGGGAGCCTGATGCGGGGCTTGATCCCAGGAGCTGAAGGCAGACTCTCCACCGACTGAGCCACCCAGGCACCCCACCTTTGCCAATTTTTAATTAGGTTATGTGTCTTTTTATAAGAGTTCTGGTATTTATCAATATATTGTTGTAGGAAACATCTGCTATTTTTGTCTGCCACGATTCCTGTTTCTTAGAACTGACCCCTACTCCTTTTGGTCCTCCTGGGGCTGCCAATCATAGAATCCTTCCCACAGTGATTGCTTCAAGGATGAGTAAGTGGATTCAATTAGAACCAAGCAGAATCCTCCTCTGGGCATTTATCTATAAACTAAGAAACTCTTCTATTCTGAGGACCTAAAGATGTGCCCCAGATAGCCTATATCAGCCAAAGGAAGAGTTAAGGAAGGCCAAGAGTTTAAAGAAGCGAAGTCAGAAGGTGGAGAAGGAGAGAAGTCATGTGAATTAGAATATTGTGCTAAGGCCATCTATCCCCCCCCCTCCACTTGCCATTATGTAAGCCAGTGATTGTTTTTATTTTAAGCTAGTTTGATTTGGATTTTTTTTTTTTTTTAGTTTGAGAGAGAGTGAGCATGAGCATGGAGGGGGGTGGGGGGCAAGGGGGTACGGGGCGCATGGGGCGGCAGGTGCGGGGGAAGCAGACTCCCCTCTGAGCGGACAGCCAACTGGATCCCAGCACCCTGAGATCATAGCCTGGCTTAACCAACTGAGCCACCCAGGTGCCCCATGAGTTGGAGTCTTGCAACCTAATGACTTGGTCCAAACCTCTCAACAGGGGGCGCTCTCTCTCCAGAGAATGAGGTCACACTTCAGGTGAAAGAATTCTAACCTACATTTGGGGATTTAGCAACATTGGCTTCAGGAGTGGAGACCACAAATGGTTCCTGAGCAGCAGTGGGTAGGGGCAGGACCAGAATACGCATGTCAGAGAAAGGTGGTTCTTGACACTGTAAGGTGTGGTACTGGGAACAGCAGCTTGAGGGGTGTGGATTCCAAAGATTAGTGGGGAAAGGGTTAGTGGTGAGCACCAGCAGCAGTCACAACATGGCACTCAGTTGAGTCTTATTATCAGCAAGCAGCCTCTCCTTGGAATAAGGCTGAAGGGGTCCATAGTAGCCGCTGCAGAACAAAAAGTATTTTGAGCTGAAGGCAACTGAGAATAGGCATTTTTCCCCCTGAACTCCGCTGTCTGCCTAAATGCAGAGCCTCCCCAAAGAACTCAATTGTCATAGAAATTGTGTCTCTAAAAAAATACTCCTTTGCAACCTATTACCTCAATTGAGCATAAATCTCTCTTGATGAATTACCAAAGCTGCTTGTGATCTTATTCTAAGCCAATTGATTTTACAGTTGTTTACATTTACATTTGAGCCACAGTTGGCAGGGAAGAATACCTCAATTCGAAATTTAAATGACAATCACAAAGTGCTTGACCTTTCTTTCCTTCAGGCTCTGTGGGGCAGGGATTCCCACCAGATTCAAAGAAAGGCCACAGCCAAGCATGTGGCATTTCTAGTGAGAAGGGGTAGAGGCAGAAGCTTAGTCCTCACCCATAACCCTTTAGACATTGCGAGGCTTTAGGAAAATAACTAGCCAGCTCTTTTCCACAAAAGGGTTGGGGACTCCTCACTGAAAATACAAAGAAGAGGGGCGCCTGGGTGGCTCAGTAGGTTAAGCATCTGCTTTCGGCTCAGGTCATGATTCCGGAGTCCCGGGATCGGGATCAAGCCCCACATTGGACTCCCAGCTCAGCGGGGAGTCTGCTTTTCCCCCTGCCCTTCACCCCACTTGTGCTCTCTGGCTCTCGTTCTTGCTCTCTCTCAAATAAATAAATGAAATCTTAAAAAAAGAAAGAAAGAAAGATAATACAAAGAAGAGAAAATCTTTTGCTTGGTACTTACTGTTCCTGGATTCTCTGCTTCCACTGATTGTGTGTTCAGGCGGAAAATGGCTTTCCTGAAGCCAGGGGACCACGTGGGGGTTTCTCTCTGCCAAAGAAAGTAGTAGTGGAAGGACAGAAAGGGAATGATGTGACTGGGAAAGACAGCTGGAGGGCTCTTAGTCATAAAGGCAGTTGGTAGAATAATAACCATTTAGTGAGGAATAAGATCACCATTCAGAGGCCTGACATTAATTACAAGGAATGTTAACAACTGAGGCGGAAAACATGAATCTAGCATCCCCTTTCATTGAAGAAACAATGCTTTTCAAGGTTGAATAACTGTTAATATGTATTTGCATAATGACTTTCTTTTTATTCTCTAAATTGCCCCCAACTAATTGCTTTAGAATACCTGTACTATTTCTTGTGAGTGAACAAAGAGAGTAAGAAAGTCCAGTGGTAAAAAAATATAGTCAGAAAATGTTCTGTGATGTGAGGAACAGATTTGGGAGAAGCGGCCATTTAAAAAAAATTTTTTTTTTTTTAAAGATCCATTTATTCACCTGACACACACAAAGTCCAAGCAGGGGGACTGGGAGAGGGAGAAGCAGGCTCCCCGCTGAGCAAGGAGCGGAACGCGGGGCTCGATCCCAGGACCCCGGGATCACGACCCGGGCCGAAGGCAGACGCCCCAGAAGCGGCCATTTTTGTTGGAGGGAACTTGGGCATTTTCTGATTCCCATGACATGAGACTGGCATCATCCTAAGATTCTGCAACCAGATATTCTTCTATCTGCTTAAGTTACCTTAGCTCCTCTATAAGACACATTCACTCATGTAAGGGGAGTAGATCCTGGAAATGGTATAAAATGACTGAAGGCTAGGTGTGTGGGATCAGATCATGAAATACTCTCTGACACAAGATTCTGCCTTCATCTTGGATGAAAACATCTTTTCCCTCTCTTCCCCCCTCCATACTCCACAATAAAGGCTCCTGCCCGTATTTCCCCCCTGCTCACTCTGGCTCCCAGTCTGCGCTGGTGCTTTCTTGTGTGGCCCCTATGGGGTGGCTTGCCCCACCTCTCAGGAACTGTGTGCAACATTGTCTTCCACTCCCACTTGTCTCCTGCTCTGTTAGCCTTCACCATACACGAATAACAATAAAACCTACATTTTAAAAGTACTGACTTGTTCTGTTGCTGAAACAGTTCTCGCTTTGGCCATGGGAAGCTCTTCCGGGTTGTGTCTCCCGGGTCCCTTTCCAACAGGTTCCTTGTCTTCTTGTTTTCTGAGCACTCCCTTACCTTCTGGCACTACAAGATACTCCTGACTCATGGATTCCCTGCCCAGTGTCTAGAATGAGCCATTTCTCCAAGGAGCCCTGGTTTTGTTTTGTTTTTTTTAAACCGGAGAATGGTATTGTGATTGGGTTTTGTAAATAAAGTTTTATTGGAACATGGTCGTGCTTATTCATCTTCACATAGCCTGTGGCTGCTTTTACCTACAATAGCAGAGTTGAGTGGTTGCCAGAGGCTTGTATGGGCTGCAGAGCCTGAAATCTTTACTATCTGGTCGTTTACAGAAAGTTGCTGACCCCTTTTCTAGATGAAGGTGGTTGCTGTACTTATTTTTAGAAATACATGTAGAGGTTTTATGGAAGTCCAAAACATAGGATCTGATACTAGGAATCAACACTACATTTTCTCTCATGGTTTTTTGGCTTTTATTGTGCACTTCTCCATTGCTTTCCTTTCTATCAGGTGGTTCTCACTGCCTCTCTCTGTAGACTGCTAAATTGTCGGAAGAACCTTCACCTTCTAGCTAGGTTAGAAGGCAGGAGATATGTAATAAAGAAGAATCTATTTAGAGCTGGCACCATCCCCTAGGATGGTAAAGAGAGCCATATACACCTCTGGTCATGTGAGCTAGACCCAGGGAAAAGAAACTGGTTTTTTTTTCTTCCTCAGAGAGCCTGAGTGGCTCAGTTGGTTAAGCGTCTGCTTTCAGCTCAGGTCATGATCCCAGGGTCCTGGGGATCAAGCCCTCAGGGAGCCTGTGTCTCCCTCTCCCTCTGCCTGCCACTCCCCCCCCTTGCTTGTGTGCATGCTCTCTCTCTGTCAAATAAGTAAAATAAAAAGAAGCTATTCTTCTCAACACAATTACTCTTGCAACTTGCCAAAGAAGTACGATTTTCAGGAAGAATATCCTTCCCTTGTCTGTGATTAGACATTGTAGCTGAGAAAAAACTACTCTCCTTAGAGAGGTGTGCCTGGCTTGTTAGGTACATTTCTAAGGACGTCAAGTACATCAAACACTGGGGATGATCCTTACCCTCCCAGAAGTCAGCTGTGAGTAAGCAAAGTGCAACCTCTCA
This sequence comes from Phoca vitulina, assembly GCF_004348235.1. Taxonomy (NCBI): domain Eukaryota; kingdom Metazoa; phylum Chordata; class Mammalia; order Carnivora; family Phocidae; genus Phoca; species Phoca vitulina. The sequence goes on from NW_022589770.1 coordinate 5,116,680, forward strand.
CGTGCTCAAGTTTGCAAGTCCGCACAAAAGCCCGAGGGGAGGAATGTCCTCCGACAGGGAGGGCAGGGGTTTTCTGAGGGAGTGGGAAGGGCATGGGGGCACCTAATCTGGGGCTTCAAAGAGAGGCTATATTAGCTGGAGAGGGTTTGAAGAAGGACGGAGAGAGGAGACATATACATCAGATGCCCTCTTTTTGAAGACCTGGTCTGGAAGGCTCTCCCTGGTATGAAGGAGGATAAAGAATAAAGTCCAATACAGTTACAGCCTGACTCCTTGGTGTTGGTAGCCTATCCCTCACTCCTAGGACACTGTGTGTCTGGTCAGGGAAGATGGGGCAGCTAAGATTCCCAGGAAGGAACTATAAGTGCTCTCCAATGGCTTAGTGGGGCTCCAGCAGAGAGAGGACGAAAGACCCACCAGCAGCATGGGGCAGATGCTCCCAGTATCAGAGACAGCTGGACTGCCTTCCCCCTTAGGGCAGAAAAAGACAGATCTACACTGCTTTGCTCCCTGTTAAAAAGAAAACCACATGCGGTGACTGGGTGGCTCAGTCTGTTAAGTGTCTGCCTTTGGCTCAGATCACGATCTTGGGGTCCTGGGATCGAGCCCCGCATCGGGCTCCCAGCTCAACAAGGAGTCTGCTTCTCCCTCTGCCTCTGCTCCTTCCCCCACCCACCCTCATCTCTGTTCTCAATTTCTTTCTCATAAATAAATAAATAAATAGATAAGTAGATGCTTAAAAGAAGAAGAAGAAGGGGCGCCTGGGTGGCTCAGTGGGTTATTTTAACTTTTTAGTATAAATATGTCTCATACACTGCCTGGGACATACTTATAAAAACATGGTCGTTGTTATGGTTAATCTGAAATTCAGATTTAACTGTTCTTTATTCTATCTGGCAAACCTATGCCTGGCCTCCAGTCTACTTCATAAAATTTCACATCAGCCCCTAGAGTTATAAGAAACTTTTCTCTGCCTCTCCTGAGAGAGAGAAAGCAAAAGCCAGAGGGAGAAGGAAAGGCGAGAGGATTGGCCCAGTTCTCCCTTTTTGGGAAAAGCCCCGCACACCAGCTCATGCTAGGCCATTGGTCAGCATGCAGACAGCCCTGTCCTTTCTCTATTTCTGTTCTAACCTGTTGTGGCCATGGTGATGGGCTGCTGGGGGGTGTAAGGTTACACACAGTTTGTTTATGTAGATAGCAGGAGTTAGGAATGTAATTATGGGGGCGCCTGGGTTGTTCAGTCGGTTAAGCATCTGCCTTCAGCTCAGGTCGTGATCCCAGGGTCCTGGGATGGAGTCCCCCATCAGGCTTCCTGTTCAGAAGGGATCCTGCTTCTCCCTCTCTCTCTGCCCCTTCCCCCACTCGTGCTCTCTCTCTCTCTCTCTGTCACTCACTCTCTCAAATAAATAAAATCTTAAAAATTAAAAAAAAAAAGGAATGTAGGGGCACCTGGGTGGCTCAGTTGGTTGGGCGACTGCCTTCGGCTCAGGTCATGATCCTGGAGTCCCAGGATCGGGTCCTGCATTGGGCTCCCTGCTCGGTGGGGAGTCTGCTTCTCCCTCTGACCCTCCCCCTTCTCGTGCTCTCTCTCTCTCTCTCTCATTCTCTCTCTCAAATAAATAAAATCTTTAAAAAATAAATAAACAAACAAACAAACAAATAAATAAATAAATAAATAAAAGAAGGAATGTAGTTATGTCTAGTGCATGTAAGTCTGAGATAGGCACCTCACTCCCGTCCTGCTCCTTGGCACCTTTTCTACCTCAGGCTGGAAGAGGCTCCTTTTCTAGTACCCCTTACCTCAACTCAGTGCTGGTCTTTCTCCTCCCTTAGTTTTGAGACTCTCGGATACTCAGGTATTTTGGCCCATTTCACTACTACTGACACCCACTCCTTGCTCTTATTAGGTCTATCTTCTTGCTTGCTCTCTTTGCTGCACAAAATTTGGTCACCATTCCTCTGTTCATCCAGATCATGTAAGATTCAACTAAAGTGCTTTAGTCCTGTGAAGTCTTTCCCACTCCAATCTGTACTGCTCTATCCAAACTCTATAAGGTGTCCTGTATACTTTACCACCTCAAAAGTTTAATCGGCCTGTTTCTTTTGTGTGTGTGTTTGTGTGTGTTTCACTGAAGTATAATTGACATACAATATCCTATTAGTTTCAGGTATACATCACAGTGATTTGATATTTTTATACATCCCCATGATTTTTTTTTAAGATTTATTCATTCATTTGAAAGGGGAGGGGCAGAGGAAGAGGGAGAGAGAGAGAGAATCCCAAGCAGACTCCCTGCTGGGTGCAGAGCCTGATGCTGGGCTGGATCCCAGGACCCTGAGACCACGACCTGAGCAGGAACTAAGAGCCAGGCGTCTAACCGACTGAGCCACCCAGGCAAAACCCCCATGATTTTTTTTTTTTAATTGCAAAGCAAAATCATAGCACTAAACATTTTTTAATCACACATAATGGCAACAATGCAAATGACTTAAAAAAATTGAGTAGCTTTCCAAATTTTATAATATTCACATATAGTTCATATGGCTGCTGGCTTTTGTGATCTGAGAGGTAAGGCCCCCTCTCATCTAGCTCCAGAGCAACAACCCAAGAGGGTGATTAATCCAGCTTGGAATACATGCCCACCACAGAGTGTCCCATTCCTTGGAACCAATGACTGAGGCTAGAGGAATGAGCTACTATGTTTGGCCAGATGTAGGTCACCCTGTGGCCACATGATTAGATACTGTGAATGACAGCTCCACCGAAATCCAAATCAGAGTTGGCAAGTGGACCGGAGAAGAATAATCTCCCAAAGAAAGGCAGTCAGCAATGGGCAGGCAAAAACAACAGCTGTCTGCAACAACCAAGATTCTCCTGAATTTTGGTAGAATGACCCAATCCCCTCAAATTTGGTCATCCTTTAGGGAACTGAAAACAAAGGTTTTGAAACTATTAAATTGAGGACTGAACTCTCATTACCAGGTAATGGTAAATGTTAGGCAAGACTCTAATTTGAATGACACTGATTTTACTTAATTATATCTTCTTTCATTTGAGTGTCCGAATGAACATTATAATAATCAGGTGGTATGAAATGGCTAAGAGGGAATTATTGTTCTTCTTTTATTTTTCTTTATTTTTTTATTTTTTAAGATTTTATTTATTTATTTGCCAGGGAGAGAGCACGCACAAGCAGGGACAGCGGCAGGCAGAGGGAGAAGCAGGCTCCCCTCTGAGCGAGGAGCCCGATGCGGGACTCAGTCCCAGGACCCTGGGTTCATGACCTGAGCCGAAGGCAGGCACTTAACCGACTGAGCCACCCAGGCATCCCTATTGTTCTTCTTTTAAAGAGGGGTGCACCGAGGCTTGAAAGGATGGAAAAAATATATAAAAAGCCTGTTTAAGGCAGAACCTGGCTCAGTCGGTTAAGCGTCTGCCTCAGAGTCTTGCATCAGGCTCCCTGCTCAGCAGGGAGTCTGCTTCCCCCTCTGCCCCTTCTCCCCATTCGTGCTCCCTCTTCCTCTCTCTCTCAAAAATAAACAAATATAATCTTAAAAAAAAAAAAAAAAGCCTGTCGGATGACATTCACTGGCCCATTGCCTGGAGTAGGTAAAGACTTTTTAGCCTTGTAACCTCCCCTCTCCACAAGGGAGGCTTCTAAAGCCCAAACTTTCGGTGGATTTTTTTTTTTAATTGGGAGATTATTTCAGCATATACAGTTTTATTTGTTTTATTTTCCCAGTGTTTTAAATGAAAAGCCTTCACATCCTTTCAGGAATAAGGCAGAAGGAATGTTGTTTAAACGGAATGAATACACCCACATAAGAAGGAATCAAAATTCTGCTTCCAAATCTAGATGGTAGGCCTCCCTGCCAACAATGTTTTGCTTTCTCACCAGCCATAAGTCTCCACTCATGTTTGTGTTTTTAAAGGTGCCTATTCTCATATTATGTAATTGCTGTTAGAGTATTACTACCCACATAAGAGGGAGATGAAATAAGACATTCTTTTTTGATTTCCTTTTGCCAGAAAGTTTCTGACTCATGGAGCAGTTAAAAAAAAAAAAAAAAGTAGTCTTCTGAGCCTTATATCCAACTTCAGTGTTTCCCTGTAATGTATTCTTTGAAAAATTATTCACATTTTTTTAAAGATTTTTTATTTTATTTATTTATTTTTTTAAAGATTTTATTTATTTATTTGACAGAGAGAGACACAGTGAGAGAGGCAACACAAGCCGGGAGAGTGGGAGAGGGAGAAGCAGGCTCGCCGAGCGGGGAGCCTGATGCGGGGCTTGATCCCAGGACCCTGGGATCATGACCTGAGCCGAAGGCAGACACTTAACAATCAGCCACCCAGGTGCCCCAAATTATTCACATTTTTATTTTTTTTTTATTTTTTTATTTTTTTTATTTTTTTTTTAAAGATTTTATTTATTTATTTGACAGAGAGAGATACAGCAAGAGAGGGAACACAAGCAGGGGGAGTGGGAGAGGGAGAAGCAGGCTTCCCGCGGAGCAGGGAGCCCGATGCGGGGCTCGATCCCAGGACCCTGGGATCATGACCTGAGCTGAAGGCAGACGCTTAACGACTGAGCCACCCAGGCGCCCCTTATTCACATTTTTAATAGATAATATTTTAGTTAAAAAAAAAAAGTGTTCAATGAAAAGTCTCATTCTCACCCCTTCCACTGTCCCCAGACCCAATAGTAACCACTTTTATCAGATGTATATTATGTGTACAGCTTTTTCATATAAATGTGAATATGAATGTGTATTTTTCTTTTACCCCATTTAAAACAAAAACAGTATTATACTAAATGTTGCTTTTTTTTTTTTTTTAACTTAACGCTGTATCTTAAAAATCTCTCATATTAGGGGAGCCTGGGTGACTCAGTTAAGTGGTGGCCTTTTGCTCAGGTCATGATCTCAGAGTTCTGGGATCCAGCCCTGCATCAGGCTCTGTGTTCAGCAGGGAGTCTGCTTCTCCCACCCCTTCTCCTTCTGCCCCTCTCCCTGCTCGTGCTCTCCCTCAGATAAATAAAAAAATCTCAAAGAAAAAGATCTCTCATTATCATAGAGCTTTCATAAATAGAGAGCTTCTTCATTATTTTTTACAGCTTCATAGTCTTCCACCAAGTGGCTATACCATATTTATTTAAGCAGTGCTCATTAATTAACATGTGGATTGCTTTTAATCTCAAACTCTTACAAACAATGCTGCATTTGTTAATCTTTTTTTTTTTTTTTAAGATTTTATTTATTTATTTGACACAGAGAGAGAGGGAAGACAAGCAGGGGGAATGGGAGAGGGAGAAGCAGGCTTCCCGCCGAGCAGGGAGCCCGATGTGGGGCTCGATCCCAGGACCCTGGGATCATGACCTGAGCCGAAGGCAGACGCCCAATGACTGAGCCACCCAGGAGCCCCTGCAATTGTTAATCTTATATGTAAGTCATTTGTTACAAGTACATATATTTCTGTAGGGTAAATCTCCAAAATGGGATTGCAAAGTTAAATGGTTAACACATTTGTCATTCTTACAGTGTTTTCCTAAAGCAGTACTACCCTTCTTCTCTTGGTGAATTTGTTCTTTCTCCAATACTCATTTTAAACATTAGCTACTCTGTGAAGACTTTCTGACCCCTTTCATGAAGACAGACATTCATTTCCAGCTTGGTGCTTTCACTGCCCATGTTTGTACCTCCGCTACAGTCCTTAGCCCTTTGTCCTGAGATTATTTATTGTTACAGCAGTTACCTTCACTGGTCTATAATGGTGAAAAACAGGAATGCTATAGATAAATATGGATATCTATATCTGTATTTTTTAAGTAGGCTCCACACCCAGCGTGGAGCCCAAGGTGGGGCTTAAACTCAAGAACCTCAGATCAAGACCTGAGCTGAGATCAAGAGTGGGAGGCTCAATCGCCTGAGTCACTCAGGTGCCCCAGTATTTTTGTAACCCCAGAACCATGGACAGTGCCTTGTGTGCAATAGATGCTCCATACAGAGGGATGGATGGATGGATGGATGGATGGGTGGGTGGATGAATAAATGAATATGACCAAAGAAATTGCTATTACTAAAGTAAGTTCCCAAAAATTATGATCCTATGGAGAAGCTGGGGCAAATATCAGTGTGAAATACTAGTGTGTATTTTTATGCTTTAAGATTTGGCCTGGCTGGGACAGTTGACTGAAGGAGAAGTCCTGGGCTCACAGCAGAACACACTGCATTCAGATAAATAGTCAATAGCTGAGATGTGTACTGGTTAAAGCTCATATGGAGGCAAGCATCAGAAACTGATCTTCTATCACTTAAACAGAAATTAGATTCATTGTGCAAGCTCCCAAGAGAAGGCAAAGCTAAAAGGCCAAGTCTCAGGAAGGGTAGTCACATGTTTGGTCCTTCAGAAACAGGAAGAGCTTGTGGGCTTTTCTCCCAAACATTGCCAGGGTGACTCAGCTCCTACCATATTCTGTCTCTAAGTTCTCAGAGTTTGCAGGCAAGAACCTGTTAGGTTACCGCTCCCTTTCCTTGGATCATTTAGATGTAGCTTAAGGACAAGATGATGGCATGGTAACATAGACATGGCCTTTTGGGTAACCATGATGTTTTAGGCAGCCATTATAATTTTTGGCTGCAAGAGCAGCCAAGGTGACAAGGTAGTGGGCTTTCTATCAGATGTGTACAGCAAAATTATAAAGAGGCCAGGGACAAGTAGAAATCAGGTCAGTAGGGCCAGGAATCCAATAGGAGCACACACAGAAGTCCAGCCATCAAGACTTGGGCAGTAGGTCAGAATTAGACTGGCAGCCAAATACGGAGTTGGAGTCATCTGAGCACTTCTGGCCCCAGGTCAAGATTGGTTCTGGGAACTAGAAGAGGATTGAGTCTGCCCTTGGGATATGAATGGGAAGCCAGTAAGAAGGATGTACAGACTGGAAACCAGGCTGGGCCTGGCATGCACCATTGCTCCATGCAGATCTCAGAACAGTTACCTAGGCATTTCTCTTCATTCATCAGCCAACTGACACTATGAAGGACAAGCCCAGCCTATCTTGATCCCAACAAAGTGTACCAACAACTTATGTATTTCATTGTCTCTCAACTATGGGGGCTTGTTGGGATTTTTTGTTCATGTTATTTGGCCTTGAATCCAACTTGCGTGCTAGTGTGACTAAGAAAAGGGAGGATACTAGTGTTCATTTGTGCCCCCTGTGTCCCAGACATAGTGACAGTGATCTCATATGCATTATTACATTTAAAAATATCCTCAAAATAGCCACTTGAGGGAAGAATTAGTCCTCTTTTTATAGATGAATTAACTTAGGCCAAGGAAGATAAGTTGTTTTTGTTTGAGCTGACATAACAAAATACCACAGAGGGGCGCCTGGGTGGCTCAGTCGCTTAAGCATCTGACTTCGGCTCACGTCACGATCTCAGGGTCCTGGGATCAAGTCCCACATTGGGCTTTCTGCTCAGCGGGGAGTCTGCTTCTCCCTCTCCCTCTGTGCTCTCCCTCTCTCTCTCAAATAAATAAATGAAACTCTTTAAAAATATCACAGAATGAGTGACTTTTAAACCATAAGCATTTATTTCTCACAGCTCTAGAGGCTAGGAAGTCCAAGATCACGGCACCAGATTAGGTATCTAGTGAGGGTCCACTTCCTAGATAGTCATCTTTTCACTGTTAACTTCACGTGGCGGGAAAACTTTCCCTCTGAGGTCTCTTTCATAAGGTCACTAATCCCATTCATAAAGGCTTTGCTGCAACACCTAGTCCTTCCCAGGGCTCCCCCACCTAATACCATCACTTTGGGGGGCAGTTTCCAACATATGGGGGGTACGCAAACATTCAGACTATAGCAGAGGGCATAGTAACTTGAACAAAGTGTTCTCAGACCCAACGCTCATTTTTCCCTCTTCATAGCAACTTCTAGATTCTCTTAGGTCTCATCACGTGCTCCTGGAGGCCTGTATTGATATGGACTATAAGGCCGCCATGATGTCATGGACTACAGAATGCACTTGGAGTCAGGAAACCTCAACTCTGAGCTCAGCTGTGTTATTAATTAAGTGGTGGCTTAGTTTACTCACCTATAAAGTGAGGAGATTGAATTAGCTTACGATGGAGGCCCTTTCATTGTTCTAAAAATGCCATGCCTCTGATTTCATAGCCTTTGAGGCCATTGCAAATCACTTTTGCTTTAGAGAACTTCAATTAGCTCTGTAGCTATGGTTTCACAAGATGATGCCACATTTTGTTGGCCTCTTTAAAGATTATGGTATTATTCTTGACCTTCTTTATTCCTTTGCTAATTTTTTTCACATGATGTATGATTCAATGGAGCAGAACTGAATACCAATCAGTATGGTCTGGCATTCTCAGGAAACTTTGAACTTAACCTACACAGTTGTTCCTTGAAAGGGAGGTGTATGCAAAATGACCTCCAAAGGCCAAAGGAGTTGGAAGACTGAAGAAAAGGGCTGACAAGAAATGGTTTATGTAGGGCACTTACATACAAAAGCAGGTCTTGGGCAGCTACAAGATGAGTAGTAGATCTCCAAAACCCCATCTCCTGTAAGAACTGCTATCTCCAGAGCGGATCAAGGATGCTATGCCCCGAAGGTGTACTTAAGGGTATGGTTAAACAAAAAGAAAGAATGTGGAGGGCAGGACCTGTGCTCCAGAAGGTTCCAGGTCACAGAGCCATTGCCAATTTGTGTAACATGGGTGTTAGTCTGGTTCACGCGACAATTTCTCAGACATAAGGTATATTGCCTTCTTTACTTTTTAGGATTGGCCCATAAAAGTTACTTTAAATCTTTCTCCCCTATTTTTAGTAGTGAATATCATTCTTCAAATTGAAATTCTTATTTAGAATTCCAAAATGTAAACCAAATGTAACTGGGTGTGAAAAAAGTTAACTACATCAACAGCAGAGAAAAGAAATCCTATTGGGAAAAAAGTGGTTTTTGTATTGGGAAAGACTTCTATGGGTAGAAAGTGTGGTTTAAACTTCTGTGCACTAGAAAAAGAACAGAAAATTTGGAGGTGGAGGGATTGATGAAAGAGAGTGGCGTAAGGGCTCAGTAACAGAGTCGTAGGCTGGGGCTCAAGGCCCCTGAAATTGACTGAAGGAATTTTTTAAGAGTGGAGTGTATCTAATATTCAGTTTTATAGTGTTAGTTTTCTGTGATGAAATCTGTATTCTAAGTGCCTGACATTAAGCTTTCTGATCATAATGTAAGTGCCTGACTTTATGCTTTTGACTGCTGAGGCATCCATTCCAAAGACGTCACTCTAGAATAAACATATTTCCAGCTTTGTCACAGCTATGAGCAAAACAACTAGGGAAGAAACTCTGTTGGCCCCACCCATGAAGTTTCTTATGAGAAAACCCTGGGTAGGGGCGCCTGGGTGGCTCAGACAGTTAAGCATCTGCTTTCAGCTCAGGTCATGATCCTGGGGTCCTGGGATCGAGAGCCTGCTTCTCCCTCTCCCTCTGTCTGCCGCTCTGCTTACTTGTGCTGTCTCTTTCTATCTCTGTCAAATAAATAAATAAAATCTTTAAAAATAAAGATAAGTAAATAAATAAAAAGAAAGCCCTGGGTAACCCAGATAACTGACCACTCAAGGGATCCAGCTTCTCCCTTCCTGCACCCTACTTTTTGCTCTTATGTTTCATTTATTTTTTATTTTTTTTAAAGATTTTATTTATTTATTTGACAAAGACATATGAGAGAGGGAACACAAGCAGGGGGAGTGGGAGAGGGAGAAGCAGGCTTCCCGCGGAGCAGGGAGCCCGATGTGGGGCTGGATCCCAGGACCCTGGCATCATGACCTGAGCTGAAGGCACACGCTTAACTGACTGAGCCACCCAGGCGCCCCAGCTCTTATGTTTTAAATTCACCAATAGAGTGAATCTCAAAACTGTGGGCACCTCACCTTCCACCTTAATAAAGGCAGAGCCCCAGATCTTTGCTTGCCCCCCCACCCCCGTCTTGCTACCTGTGACCTCACTGTGGCCTTCAGACACACCATGTACCCTCTCAGATTTGTAATACATCTTGTTTCTCAAAGTTTCCTGATGGTTTTTTGCTTAGACGCATCTTGCAATCACAATAAGAACCACCAGGGCCAGTCCAGCCACAATATTGGCTCTGATAGGGAAATATCTGCTGGGGGTCACCACAAGTAGTATGGGCAATGGTGAATTCCCACGCATTCCTAGCAGATAGTGTCACTATCAACAGGGTGAGGCCAATAGAACAAAATCTTAAACAACTCTACAACTTCCCAACACACACACACCCTTGTATGAGTGGGGCTTTTGTCTGGTAGGTAGATGGGGGTAAAAAATAAGGAATAGAACTAAGTTCTACGTAAACTAAATTAATTTACTGGGAGCAGAAACAATCATTTATCAAGTGCTTCTAAGTCCCAGGCACTATATTTGGTACATTTAGTCTTCTAGACAACCCTAGGGACTAGGTACTTTTGTTACCCAACGATCGATCATAGCCACTAACTCAGGAAACGAACGGGTTATTCCTGACGCACTGCTGTGGCCAACTGCTCCATCCAGGGGAAGTCCAAGGGGGCTGCACAAATCAAAAGCATAGCTCCTGGCTGAGTTTGCTGACACCATTGCCAAACAAACTTGGATAAACTCATTGCAAGAGAAGCCAATAACTCAAGAGATGAAGGTTTGGAAAGAGAAAGGGAGAGATTGATATTGGGTGCTGACAGCCAGGGGAGGTGGCAGGCTCAAGCCTTAACAACTGACCTCTCTGCTGGCAAGATGGACACCTAGGGTCCTTACAGGAAGCTGTTTAGGGGTGTGTGTGCAAGAGAGCAAGCAGAGAGCAAGTGATCACAGGTGGGGGTTGGTATGTGTTTAGCACATGATGGGCAGGGAAAGGGGTGTGGAAAGGGGTGTGGTCTTCTAGGTATTCTGTTGCTATCAGGGCTTTTCTGGCCTGGGAGTTGGAATATTCCAGTCATTATAAAACATCTTCCTCAATGTCTCAAGAAAGTATGGTAAGAAATAACTGCTGGTGTCTATAGTTGAACAAGAGGGCTTGTTGACACTATTATTAATCTCTGTTTTAGAGATATTAAAAGTAAAGTCTAGGGGCACCCTCGTGGCTCAGTGGGTTAAGCGACTGACTGACTCTTGAGTTTGGCTCGGGTCATGATCTCAGGGTCATGAGATCAAGCCCTGTGTCAGCCGCTGCACTCACCGGGGAGTCTGCTTGAGATTCTCTTCCTCTCCCTTTGCCCCGCCCACCCACAAGCTCACGTGTGCGCTCTCTCAAATATATAAATCTTTAAAAACAACAACGACAACAACAACAACAAAAACTAAAGTCTAGAGAAAATTCATATCTTACACAAAGTTACCCAGGGAGCTAGTAGTGAAGGTAGGAGTTGAATTCAGATTTGCCTGATCCTACAGCCCATTTCTTACTCAGCCACTGTCCTATATGGCTGCTCATGTCGAATAGGAGTCTAATCATTGGGGTGACAACTTGGAACTAGTAGCAAGCTATGCTTTCTCTTCTTTGTCTTCCTCCTGAATTTGTTTTAGTTTTGCTATTAAAAGATGTTATATTTAATAAACAAACAAACAAATAAACAAACCCCTAAATGTAAATGTAGCATTAACTTCTGCTGGTAATAATATGCAGTATTTATGTGTTATTACATAATTTACAGTCTGGAGGAGTAACTGGTTCTTTTTTTTTTTTTTTTTAATTTTATTTATTTATTTGACAGAGAGAGAGGCAGCGAGAGAGGGAACACAAGCAAGGGGAGTGTGAGAGGGAGAAGCAGGCTTCCTGCGGAGCAGGGAGCCCGATGCGGGGCTCGATCCCAGGACCCTGGGATCATGACCTGAGCCGAAGGCAGATGCTTAACGACTGAGCCACCCAGGCGCCCTGGAGTAACTGGTTCTATACTTTCCCTTCCACCATAAACAATTCTAAGGTTGGGGGCGCCTGGTTGGCTCAGTCGGTTAAGCGGCTGCCTTTGGCTCAGGTCATGATCCCAGGGTCCTGGGATCGAGACCCGCATTGGGCTCCCTGCTCAACAGGAAGCCTGCTTCTCCCTCTCCCACTCCCTCTGCTTGTGTTCCCTCTCTCACTGTGTCTCTCTCTGTCAAATAAATAAATAAAATCTTTTGAAAAAAATAGGAAAAACTGAGAGCTTTTCCTCTATGGTCAGGAACAAGACAGGGATGTACATGGTCACCACTTTTATTCAACATAGAACTGGAAGTCCTAGCCACAGCAATCAGACAAAAAAATGAAATAAAAGGCATCCAAATCAGCAAGGAAAAAACCAAACTTTCACTACTTGCAGATGAAATGATACCTTACGTAGAAAACCTGAAAGACTCCACCAAAAAACTACTAGAACTGATAAATGAATTCAGTTAAGTCATAGGATACAAAATCAACGTTCAGAAATCTGTTGCCTTTCTATACACTAATAATGAAGCAGCATAAAGAGAAATCGAGAAAAAATCCCATGTACAATTGCACCAAAAATGATATGATACCTAGAAATAAACCTAACCAGGGGCGCCTGGGTGGCTCAGTCGTTAAACGTCTGCCTTCGGCTCAGGTCATGATCCTGGGGTCCTGGGATCGAGCCCCGCATCGGGTTCCCTGCTCCGCAGGAAGCCTGCTTCTCCCTCTCCCACTCCCCCTGCTTGTGATCCTGCTCTCACTGTGTCTCTCTCTGTCAAATAAATAAAATCTTTAAAAAAAAAAAAAAAAAGAAATAAACCTAACCAAAGAGGTGAAAGACTTGTACTCTGAAAACTTTAAAACACTGATGAAAGAAATTGAAGATGACACACACAAAGAAATGGAAAGACATTCCATGCTCTTGGATTGGAAGAATAAATATTGTTAAAATGTCTGTACTACCCAAAGCAATCTACACATTTAATGCAATCCCCATCAAAACACCACCAGCATTTTTCAGAGTTAAACAAACAATCCTAAAATTTGTATGGAACCACAAAAGACCCTGAATAGCCAAAGCAATCTTGAAAAAGAAAAGCAAAGCTGGAGGCATCACAGTATCACAATTCTGGACTTCAAGTTATATTACAAAGCTGTAGTAATCAAAACAGTATGGGACCAGCACAGAAATAGACACATAAATCAATAGAACAGAATAGAAAACCCAGAAATGAACCCTCAATAATATGGTCAATTAATCTTCAACAAAGCAGAAAGAATATCAAACAGGAAAAAGAATGTCTCTTCAATAAATGCTGTTGGGAAAACAGGACAGCAACATGCAAAAAAATGAAACTCTACCACTTTCTTACACCATTCACAAAAATAAATTCAAAATGGATGAAAGACAATAAAAATGCTAGAAGACAACACAGGCAGTAACCTCTTTGATTTCGGCCATTCTTTCTAGCTATGTCTCCTGAGGCAAGGGAAAGAAAAGCAAAAATAAGCTATTGGGACTTCATCAAAATAAAAAGCTTCCACAAGGTGAAGGAAACAATCAACAAAGCTAAAAGGCAACCTATGAAATGGGAGAAGATATTTGCAATTGACATATCTGATAAAGCATTAGTATTTAAAATCTATAAAGAATGTATAAAACTCAACACCCAGATACTAAATAATCCAATTAAAAAATGGGCAGAAGACATGAACAGATATTTTTCCAAAGAAGACATCCAGATGGCCAACAGACACATGAAAAGATGCTCAACATCACCCATCATCAAGGAAATGCAAATCAGTGCTACAGTGAAATAGCACCTCACACCTGTCAGAATGGCTAAACTCAACAATACAAGAAATAACAGGTGTTGGCGAGGATGTGCAGAAAGGGGAACCGTTCTGCACTGTTGGTAGGAATGCAAACTGGTGCAGCCACTCTGGAAAACAGTATGGAGTTTCTTCAAAAAGTTAAAAATAGAACTTCCCTATGGTCCAGCAATTGCACTACTAGGTAGAATACAAAATATACAAAAGAATACAAAAACACTAACTCAAAGACATACATGCACCCTGATGTTTATAGCAGCATTATCTACAATAGCCATATTATGGAAACAGCCCCAAGTGTCCATTGACTGATGAATGGATAAAAAGGAGGTCGTATGTATATATATAATGGAATATTACTCAGCCATCAAAATGAATGAAATCTTGCCATTTGCAATGACGTGGATAGAGCTAGAGAGTATTATGCTAATCGAAATAAGTCAGTCAGAGAAAGACAAATACCATATGATTTTACTCATATGTGTAATTTAAGAAACAAAGCAAATGAGGAATGGAAAAAAAGAAAAGAGAGAAAGAGACAAACCAAGAAACAGACTCTTAACTATAGAGAACAAACTGAGGGTTACTGGAGGGAGGTGGGGGAGATGGGTGAAATAGGTGATGGGGATTAAGGAGGGCACTTGCTGTGATGAGCACCAGGAGTTGTATGTAAGTGTTGAATCACTGTATTATACACCTGAAACTAATATTACACTGTATATTAACTAACTAGAGTTTAAATAAAAGCTTTAAAAAAATCATAGAAGATTTGAACAGTGCTATCACCCAACTTGTCAATTAGCCTATTAGTCAATGACCTAATTGATATTTAGAGAACAATAACCCAACAACTACAAAGTACACATTCAAATGTACATGGAATGTTCACCAAGACAGACTTTATGTTGAGCCATAAGATATGTCTCCATAACAGATTGTTTTATGAGGCCAACTAAACCCTGGGAACAAAGCCTGACCAGATCATTTTAAGAAGCCAAACCTACAGACCAATATCTCTCATGAAGAAAACAAAAACCTCAACTAAATATGAGGAAATTGAATCAAGAAACATACATAAGAGGAAAATACATCATTACCATGTGAAGCTTATGTAGAAATGGAAGGTTGGTTGGTTGAACATTCAAAAATCAATCAATATAATTTATTGCATTGACAGAATAAAGGGGAAAAAGTTATAGCATCTCAATTCATACAGAAAAAGCATATCACAGAATTCAACATCGATTTATGACAAGTTTCAGGTAGCTACAAAAAGAAGGGAATTCCCTTCATCTGATAAAGAACATTTACAAACAATTATCGCTGACTTTAACTTCATAGTAAAAGACTGAATGCTTTCCCCTTAAGGTTATGAACAAGGCAAGGATGCTGCTATGGAATGAATGCTTCTATTGAAACTCTACTCTCCAATGTGATGGTATTAAGCGGCGAGGTCTTTGGGAGGTAATTAGGATTAGATGAAGCCCTGAGGGTGGAGCCCTCATGTATGGGGCTAGTGTCCTTATAAAGAATCATGAGACCTTGCTTCCTCTTTTTCACCATGTGAGATACAAGAAGTCAGCCATCTGCAACCCAAAAGCGGGTTCTCACCAGAACTCAGCCGTGCTGAAACCATGATCTCAGACTTCCAGCCCCCAGAACTGTGAGAAATACATTTCTATTGCTGATAAGCAATTCAGTTTATGGTATTTTGGTATAGCAGCCCAAACTGACTAAGGCAGATGCCCACTCCTACCACCTTTTTTTTTCCTTATTATTTATTTATTTGAGTGTGCGTGTGCACGCACACACACACGCGCACACGTGCAGGAAGGGGGAGAGGGAGAGAATCTCAAGCAGACTTGCACTGAGCACAGACGCTGACAGGGGGCTCTAGCTCATGACCCTGAGTCATGACCTGAGCCAAAATCAAGAGTCAGGCACTTAACTGAACCATCCAGGCGCCCACTCCTACCACTTCTATTCAATATTGTATTAGATGTCTTATCTAGTTTAATAAAGCAAGAAAAAGGAATATAAGGTGTAAAGACTGGAAAATAAGTAGTAAAAGTGCCACAAAGAACATGATTGTCTACATAGGAATTTCTAAGGAATCTTAGAAATAAATGAGTTGGCGAGATTGTAGGACACAAGATGAATAATAAAAAATAAACTATATTTCCACATATAGCAAAGAATAATTGGAAGTTAAAATTAAAAATCAATGATTTAAAGTATCATCAAAAAATATGAATTACTTAGGGATGAATTTAATAAAATTAGACCTAAACACTGAAAACTACAAAACATTGCTAAGAGAAATTAAAGAAGACACATTTAGGAGATGTATACCTATTCAGAGATTGGCAGATTCAGTATTCTTAAAATGTTAATCCCACTTCCCCTCAAATTATCTGTAGATTGAATGAAATCCCTATGAAAATCCCAGCAGCTTTTTTGTAGAAAATAATTTTGTTCTCAAATATATGTGCAAATGCAAAGGACTTATGATAGCCAAAATAATCTTGAGAATGAAGGACAAAGTTGGAGGACTTGTACTTTCTGATTTTAAGACCCAACAATACACCTGCAGTAATTAAGACAGTGTAATATTTGTATAATGATAGCAGTTGAATAGACTATCAAGTTCAGAAATAGACCCACACATATATGGTCATTGATCTTTAACGAAAGTGCCAAGGTTCAGTGCAGGAAAGGATAGTCTTAAAGGTGCTAGATGAACTTGAAAATATATACATATAAAAAAAGAACTTGACCTTTACACCATTCATAAAAAATTAACCTGAAATGCATCATAAATATAAACATTTTAAAATTATAAAATTCCTAGGTGAAAACAAGGGAGAAAATCTTTGCAGTGTTGGGTTAGGCAATGTTTTCTTAGGTAGAACACAAAAGCATGAACCCTAAAAAGAAAAGTTAATAAGCTGGATTTCATCAAAACGAAAAGCTTTTGCTCTTCCAAAGACACTGTTAAGAAAATTAACGACAAGTCTCACAGAGAAAATATTTATGAAATGCACGTCTTATAAAAAAAAACTTGTATATGGGTGTGCCTGGGTGGCTCAGTCGTTAAGCATCTGCCTTCGGCTCAGGTCATGATCCCGGGGTCCTGGGATTGAGCCCCGCATCAGGTTCCTTGCTCGGCAGCGAGTCTGCTTCTCCCTCTCCCACTCCCCCTGCTTGTGTTCCCTCTCTTGCTGTGTCTCTCTCTGTCAAATAAATAAATAAAATCTTAAAAAAAAAAAAACTTGTATATGTATTTTACAATTCAACAATAAGTTAAGCAATGCAATTAAAATGGGAAGAAATATTAGAACAGACATCTCGCTACTAAAAAAACTGGCAAATAAGTACATGGAAAGATGCTCAACATCATTATTCACTAGGGAAACACAAATTAAAACCATGATAAGATAACGCTACAGACCACTAGAATGATAAATTTCAATGACTGATAATACTAATTTTTGGCATGTATATGAAGTGACTGCTACTCTGAAAAACAGTTGGACATTGAAAAAATAAAGTTAAAATACGCTTACCATGCATCCCAACAATCTCAATACTAAATATTTACCCAAGAGCTGTGAAACATTTGTCCACTCGAAGACTTATACCCAGATGTTCACAAGAGCTTTATTCAAAATAGCCCCAAACTAGAAATAATCCAAATGTCCACCAACTGATGAATGGATAAACAAATTGTGATAAAAAATATCACAGGGTGCCTGGATGGCTCAGTCGGTTAAGCAGCTTACTCTTTTTTTTTTTTTTAAGATTTTATTTATTTATTTGACAGAGAGAGAGAGAGATTACAAGTAGGCAGACAGGCAGCAGAGGGAGAGGGAGAAGCAGGCTCCCAGCTGAGCATGGAGCCTGATGCGGGGCTCGACCCCAGGATGCTGGGATCATGACCTGAGCCGATGGCAGACACTTAACTGACTGAGCCACCCAAGTATCCCAAGCATCTTATTCTTGATTTCGGCTCTGTCATGATCTTGGGGTCCTGGGATCAAGCCCTGTGTCAGACTCCCTGCTCAGCGGGGGTTTGCTTGTCTCCCTCTCCAATAAATAAATAAATCTTTAATTAAAAAAAATCACAAAACCCAGTTCCATTTCATGTAATGGGATATTACTCGTCAATAAGATGGAACAGACTGCCAATACAAGCAAAGACATTGATGGATCTCAACAGCATTATGCTGGTAAAAGAATTCCTATTTCTAAACCACTGTTGAAGAAAACAGATCAGTTGTTGCCTGGGCTTGGGGTGGGGGGGGGTGGGAGTGACCGCAAACTGGCACGAGGGTGATGGAATGTTCTTTATCTTTTTTGGGGTCATGATTACAAGACTGTCTACATTTGTCAAAACTTACCAAACTATACACTTGAAATGGGTGAGTTTTCTTGTATGTAAATTACATCTCAGTAAAACTAATTCGTAGGTAAAAAATACTGCCCTTACAGAAAGAAGTAGTCCTATTTCCTTTTTTTTTTAAAGTAGGCTCCATGCCTAATGTGCAGCTTGAACCCATGACCCTGAGATCAAGAGTCGCATGCTGAGCCAGCCAGTTAGCCCTATTTACTTATTTACTTACTATATCAAATAAAGCACTACACATTTTCTTAAAAAATAAAAAAGAAAGAAAGGGAAGAAGCAAGCAAGCTTCAATTTGTGTTTAATAATGCTCAGAGTGAAACTCTGTAAGGCTTACTAAAGAGACAGACTTAAAAAGAGACTGTTTAGATAGAGGGTTCTAGGGGCCAACCGGCTGGTTTAACCACTATCACAATCGGTGTGTTATTATTCATACCCGGCAGTCAAGGTAAGGCTGCTTTTTGAAGTTAAGATATTGGAAGAGGGTTGCCAGTGATGAGTCACTCCACACTGGGAACAGTCCCAGGGAGCATTATTCTAAGTGGAACACAGGCTGGCCCTGGCGTGTTTCCTTAGCCGAGCGAAGAAGCCCAGATTCAGGTCCCCTAAAGCTCTGATCAGGAAAGAAGACCGTTTGTGATGAAAACCAATCTCTTTGCAAAGCCGAATTTTCCATTTCAGAATTTTCCAGAATGAAATAACTCTAGAATATGTTGTTCACACCCCTTGGGAGAAACCCTTTAAAAATTATGTCTTAATGCATGAAAGAACTCTTACTCAGGGGAGAAGAAGAGCCGTTGTTCCTTAAAGGACTCCAAATAAAACATCCAGTGAGCTGAAAGCATGAGCCAGCTAATTAAGGAGGGCACATGGGATTTGGTTTCTTGAACCAGCTTGACGTAAAGCAATTCCCAGCGGAAACCTCAGATCTCAGAGCCAAGGTCAGCCGCTTGCAGTGTCCAAGCTAAATATACTGATGCCAACTTCAAGGATGAGAAAGAGGGGTAAAGGGCAAAACACATGATAACAAATAAAGAAGTACGTTTGCTGTTTCTAGAGACAACTTGGTACAGAAAGACGTTTTCAAGGCTTGAGTGAGTCACTTGACCACTCTGGGTCTCTCTCCCTCCTCTCAGTCATTCTCTTTGGTTAGATATTATCTGCTTCCATGAGCTATTATGGGGTGTAAAGAGAACGCACGTAGGGCATCTTAGCACAATGCCTGGCTCAGAGTAGCTCAATGAATAGTAAATATTATATGTAACAGGATGTGTGAGTATTTTCTGTGGTTCTCTACATAGGAGAGTGGTAGCTTCGCTAGGATTAATTCCTAGAGGGTTAGGAAAGAGTAAGCAACTTGTCATCAGCGGACGTGGAGGTGAGGCATCCCCGTGATGGGGGTGGATTGGTTATTTTGTTTGTTTACCTAGCTCCTTCATTGTCCCCAGGAGGCAGTCCCCTGGAGAACTCTAGTACTTGAGCTCTGTTGCTGGCTAGCTCCAGATGGGTTTGGCCAATGTGAAGCCCTGGCAGGAAATCAGAGACCAAGAGGGGGAAGTTCTAGGTGTTTCTTCCCTGCTGCCTCCCTGCACTGGTACTGTGCTATTGGCAGTGTGGGAATCCTTCCAGGACTACGCCACATAACCTCAGCTCTCTCGGGGCTCCAGTGCCGTTCCCTTGTCCTCTCACGCCTGGAGTGGTCACAGCTTGCCACCATGACCTTATGCCTTCTGTGGCCCAGAGCCCAGCACACACCTCTCTCAGCAGGTCGTTTCTTAGAGTCTATTTGAACCATCTGGGGCAAATGCTATTTTCTGGAGTACCTTGACTTAATCAGAGGTGTCACAGAACTCCTAAAAGCACTCACTAGAGAAAGAGAAATACGTAATTGTCCAGCAGTTCCAAAGACTGCCAACTGGTTAAGCATAATGGTGCAAGGAATAATTTCCCTGCTCCCTAATAATTTTTCTGGAGACATTAGGGACACAGATAGTAAGATAGAGGTGGAATAGTAAAAGTAATAAAATATGTAAAAAATAAATAGTTTTTAAAAAATTGACCAGGGTACCTTGTATTATCTGAGAATAATTAGAAAAGCCACAGAACCCGCTTTAAGGGGAAGAGGAAAAATAGCCCCAACAAATATATTTACAAGGAGAGTAGAAGGTAGATTTACTTTCTTCTCCTGTACCGGGGCATGCTACTCAATAGAATGCTTACTTAGCTTCAGTGGTATCAGCATTAGTCACAGCTCTAGAAAGGCTTGTTCGCCTGGCGTAGGTCATGGAGGTGGAGCCCAGCTGAGATTTCAGCTGCACAACTGCTTAACTCCGGCCTTGTTACCAAATCATTAACCTTGTCACACTGGGATGGCAATGAACCTGTTCGTTTCCTTGTCATTTTATGACCAGACAGGTCTTTCCCTTCCCATTTCTTTGCCCTATATCTTTTAGAAGTGCCACACCGCGGACTTGCAGGTGTATAATATTTATACATTTGTGTGGTGCCATAGAACAAATCACCACAACTTCATTAGTTTAATTTTGGTCTGTACACTCTGGTAAGAAAGAAAAAAGAAAGAAAGAAAGAAAGAAAGAAAGAAAGAAAGAAAGAAAGAAAGAAAGAAAGAAAGAAAGAAAGAAAAGAAAGAGAAAGAAAGAAAGAAAAAAAAACAAAAAGAAAGAAGGAAAGAAAGAAAGAAAGAAAGAAAGAAAGAAAGAAAAAAAAAGAAAGAAAGAAAGAAAAAGAAAAAGAGAAAGAAAGAAAGAAAGAAAGAAGATGAGTGTTATTCCTGCTTAGGTGGCTTGCAGAAATCAGTGATGGATTTGTGGGAAGGACATGGACCACAGGAGCATGACCTCGGGAAGGACTGGTGTCAGCCAAATCTAACTTCAAGTGGTGCCAGTATTTTATGCCACTTTCCAGGGGATGATACCTAGCTTTTGAGGCTCTGGAATTCAATTGTGAGGGCATCCAGATGTGTTTGGGTCTGGGAGCCTGACTCTGACCAAATCCATATATAAAAACCTAACATGCCTGTTTGTTAATTAACCAGTACATCTATAATTACCATGACCAAATAGTTGTGTTGCTAACCAACTCATTTTTGTCCTATTTGCAAAATCCACGTGGGAAGCCAGATTCCAGTCGGATTACTAGGGCGAGCACAGAATCAGCACAAGGGAAAGCAGTTGGATGACATGAATGGCTGATGTCATGTAGGTATGATAAAGAGCAGGAATCTGGCTGCATCAGGTTGTCTTGGTCCACGGGCTAGGGACTCGTTCTTACTGAGTGCAACACTTCCACCTTCATTTTAGGCTTCTTCTCCTTTGCTTTTCTTTTTTATTACGTAAACTCTATGCCCAACGTGGGGCTCGAACTCATGACTCTGAGATCAAGAATCATACACTTTAAGGACTGAGCCAGTCAGGTGCCCCTGAGTCTCAGGCTTCCAGGCCAAGATGTATCTCTAAATGATTTCTGTCCTCTGCACCTCATATCAAAGGTTATTGTGGTTGGGTTTTTTTTTTTCCCCAGAGGTTATTGTTTTTTAATGGTCACACGTTGGACCTAATTCCAGCTCTAAAATCTGAAACTCTGAAAGCCCACTCGGACCACAAACCCCATCCTTCTAGCTCTTGCTCTTTCTACAACCCCTAACCCTCCCGCTCAGAGGAACTCTGAAATACCTTCATCCCTCTATCTACCTGTTCACATTTCCTTTCTTATCTCATCTGTCGCCTGATGGACTATCACTTTTGCGACTCTCTCACCAGGCAGCTCCCGGCTGGCGTCCTACTGTTCTTCCCCAGGAACCAAACCAGCACTGACCTCTTTGCTTCCTCACCTGGGCAGCAGAAGGAAAAACCAATCAGTAAGCCGATCAGAACCACTTTCAATTTATAATCTTCAATGATAACTTTACCCATCTTTTAACATATATATATATACACGCACACATATATATATATTTTAACTTGGTGATGGTCAGCTCCCCTTCTATTTAGCAGTTAAAAAATTTCATCATTCTCCGCAAGGCCTCTAACTGACCCTTATAAAAAATAATAAAAGGAAACCTTGTTTAAATCGGAGTCAGGAGCCAGCAGGGGGAGCTCTCCCGCTCCACCACTCTTGGTGAGTTTGCAGACCCAACAGGAAGAGGGGTAGCTTGCAAATGGAAGCTACCTTACTGCTGCTTTACCATCCCAGCAGGACGAAGAAAGTTCTCCTCCTACTCCACCAACAGCCCAGCCAACCGGAGACCATCACACCTCAGCTAAGGAAAAGCCACCATACTTTGAACTCCCAGTTTACTCCTATGGACTTGTTTATAACAGCCTTCCCAGCGCCGCCCCCCCTCCCCCCACTTTCCTCTATAAAAGAGGAGTTCATTGCTTTTGCTCTCTGGACTTACCTCTGAACAAGCTTGCTTGTCCAAGATTGCAATTATCTGCTATTCCAAATAAACCTATTATTTAGTTATTTATTTTTATTTTTATTTTTTTTTAAAGTAGGTTCCACACCCAGTATGGTGTCCAACGCAGGGCTTGAACTCAGAACCCTGAGATGAAGACCTGAACTGAGATCAAGACTCAGACACTTAACCAACTAAGACCCAGGTGCCCCCAGCCCCCGAAACCTATTTTTGCTGGCAAAATAATTGGCAGTTTTATTTTCAAGGTTAACATCCCAAGCTCCGCCTCCCTCAGTTATTCTTGCTTACCTAACAGCCATCTAATAGACACCCCGTGCGCTACCCAACACACAGTTAACTACCACATACTTTTTTTCCCTCACTTTTTTCCTCCTCTTTCAGAGGAGCAGTTGACTCTGCCTAACCCTAGCAACCTTTTTCTGCTAGCTCCTTCCCCTTAGCCTAAAATGTGCTCAGTTCCATTTTATCTTAAAAAATAAAGCCAAATCCCTTCATTAATTCTACTTGTTTTCTACAGATGAACCCCTCTGTCCTTCCATTCACAGTTAAGCTCCTTAGTAGTCGACACTGATTATGTCTTCATCTTACTACCATCTGTCTCTTACCTCTAGCATTCCAGTGAAACAATTCTGGAAAATGTTATCAGTGGCTTTCTAGTTGGAAAGTTCAGTGGACTCTAATTTGAACTCAGTGCAGAAGTTACCATTGTTGGCCATCCTTCCATTAGGAAGCTTTTGCTATCCTTTGACTGAGCATCATAGGACCCCCTTCTACTGAACAATCTCTCTCATTTCTGTGAGTCTTGGAGGGAGGCAGAAACTACATCCCACGTGGGGGAGCTAAAAACAGAGTCATCACCAGCCTCTTTTGTAGATAGGGCACCTCCCGTGACCCAGGCTTGGTCATTCTGATACATCTGCCCCAGACAATGAATCCATAGCTGAATCCATCCTTTGGTACAAAGAATATGGGGCATTGGACTTCCCTCTGAGAAGGGAGAACATGGCCACAGCCTTCAGTTTCTTCTTGTTCAGGCAATACAAGCAGTGTAGTCCTCTAAGACTACAACTGTGGTGGCCTCACCCAACCAATTCCGTGGTGTAATTTGTGGTTATGATTTTTTTTTAAGATTTATTTATTTATTTAGATTTTATTTACTTTAGAGAGAGAGAGAGAGCACAAGCAGAAAGGGCAGAGGGAGAGGGAGAGCGAATCTCAAGCAGACTTAGCCGGGATTGCGGAGCCCCAATTGGGGCCCAATCCCATGACCCCGAAATCACGACCTGAGCTGAAACCAAGAGCCAGCCACTCAACCAAGTGAGCCACCCAGGCACCCAAGATTTATTTATTTTATTTTATTAAGATTTTATTTATTTGTCAGAGAGAGAGAGAGCACAAGCAGAGGGAAAAGCGGGCTCCCTGCCGAGCAAGGAGCCCGATGTGGGACTTGATCACAGGACCTTGGGATCATGACCTGAGCCAAAAGCAGATGCTTAACCAACTGAGTCACCCAGGCATCCTTATTTATTTATTTTAGAGACACAGAGAGAGACAGAGATCATGTGAGCCAGGCGGGGCGGGGGGAAGAAGAGGGAGAGAGAACTTCGAGCAGACTCCCAGCCCAGTACGGGGCTTGATCCCACAACCCTGAGATTGTGACCTGAGTTGAAATCAAGAGTCAGAGGCTCAACAGACTGGGTCACCCAGGCACCCTTGTGGTTATGATTCTGATTGCATAGCCTCTGGGACCTTCAGGTAATTCAGAGAGCTATCCAGTAGCCTTACATGTTTTCCCCTTTTATGTTTAAATCAACCAGAGTTGGTTTCTGTGATTTGCAACTAAGAACTCTGACCAATACAACTTCATTTTTGAAATACCAGCTTTGTCCACCTTTGATGGGTGAATTCTCCACTCTCATTTCCTTCTTCCTCCAACCAGCAACCATTTTAATGTATTAACATGTATCTTTGTTGTTTATTTTTTAAAGATTTATTTATTTTTTTATTTGACAGAGAGAGACACAGCAAGAGAGGGAACACAAGCAGGGGGAGTGGGAGAGGGAGAAGCAGGCTTCCCGCTGAGCAGGGAGCCTGATGTGGGACTCGATCCCAGGACCCTGGGAACATGACCTGAGCCGAAGGTAGATGCTTAATGACTGAGCTACCCAGGCACCCTATGTATTTATTTTTAAAGTAAGTTCCATGCCCAGTGTGGGACTTGAACTCACGACCCTGAGATCAAGAGTCGCATGCTCTCCTGATTGAGCTCGCCAAGTGCCCTTAACATGTATCTTTGAACTTGAATGTATTCTCATATAATATGTGGTGTTTTTGTGTGCATATTTTTCAGTTCACATAAATGCTCTTTTACCAGAAACATTTTTCTTTTCTTTCTTTTTTCTTTTTTTAAAAAATTTTATTTATTTATTTATTTATTTATTTGAGAGGGAAAGAGAGAGAGAGGGAGAGCATAGAGGGAGAAGCAGATCCCCTCCTGAGCAGAGAGCCCTTATGTGGGGCTCGATCCCAGGACCCTGAGATCATAACCTGAGCTGAAGGCAGACGTTTAACTGACTGAGCCACCCAGGTGCCCCACCTTTTTCTTTTCTACCTTTATAAAAACTCAGCCCGTCCCAGGGTCCTGGGATCGAGCCCTGCATCAGGCTCCCTGCTTGGTGGGGAATCTGCTTCTCCCTCTCCCACTCCCCCTGCTTGTGTTCCCTCTCTTGCTGTCTCTCTCTCTGTCAAATAAATAAATTAAAAAAAAATCTTTAAGAACTCAGCCCTAAGTTTTAAAAATCTATGTTGTTGTTTATCTAGCATGTTGCCTTTAATTGCTGCATAGAGTTGTTTCCACTTCAGATCTAGGGTTTAAAATTTCTCTCTACCACATAAGCATTGCAATGAACATCTCTGTCCACATGGCCTCATGTCACCTTTGTGAGAATGTCTCTGGTGTAGTTTACCAGGAGTGGGATTGCTGGGACATAGGGAATATATTTATTAAATTTGATTAAGTACTACCATGTTACCTCCCAGAATGATCATAGGAGTCACCAGTGTAGGGGAGGGAAAAGTTTTCCTTCACCCTCTCAGGACTCCTGGCTGGGTCTGAAAAATAAATTGACAAAGACAAACGAACAGGAGAAAAGCATACACATTTTATTGGATTTTTACATGTACATGGGAGTCTTCACAGGGGAATGAAGATCCAAAGCAGTGACTAGAGCAGGAAGCTTTTATACCTGTTAGACAAATGAACAATTAATTTGTGAAGAATGGACAAGACAAAGGGGTTGGGGCTAGGAGGAGTAAGTCATGAAGAAATAACTGGAAGATAAGGGTTAGTTGCACAAGGTTTGTTTGTCCATATTTGTCAGCCCCAAATTCCCTGTCTCTGGTGATAAGAACGTCTTCCTTCTCCCGGTAGAGAGAAGGCAGCTTTCACATGGGAATTTCATTGATCTGTTTCAAGGGAGAAAGATTCCCAATCTTCTCTATCCTGGCCCCCCAGTACTTCGTAATGTATACCTGCAATATTTGGGCACCATATTGGATTCACAGGCCCCTGGGCTTAGTGCATGGTTCCCATAATGCCTTTCCCTGAATAACACCTCCTCTGCGCCTGTACACCCTGGGAATGCCTTCTTGCCCTTTGAGCTCCAGATCAGATATCACCTCTCTCCATAAGCACAACTTCTTTAATTACCCCCAGGCAGAATAGGTCATCTCCTTTGTGGTTTCCACACCAATTTATTCTCATTCTAATAGCCCTGACCTTAAGATGTTATAATTTTTCTCTTAACATGTTTATTCTGTGTTGAAGGGAGGCTGTCTCATCAATAGGTTTATCCGGATCCTCATTAATTAGCACAGAGTCCAGCGCACAGTGGGTACTTGTGTTAGGGTGCTCCAGAGAAACAGAACCAATAAGAGAACTACATAGCTAACTAGATAGATAGCTGATAGACTTACTTTAAGGGATCGACTCAGATGATTGTGAGGACTGGCAGGTCTGAAATTCGTAGGCTGGAAATTCGGGTAACAGCGCTATTGCAGTCCTGAGTTTGAAATCCGCAGGGCAGGCCAGCAGGCTAGAAACTCAGGCAGTGTCCCTGGGTTGCAGTCTTGAGACAGAAACTGCTTCTTCAGGGAAATTCAGTCTTAGCTCTTAAGGCTCTCAAACTGATTGGATGAGGATTTATCAAGCTAATCTGCTTTACATAAAGCCAACTGATTATAAACATTAATCATATCCATAAATACCTTCACAGCAACATCTAGACAAGCCTCTGACCGTTGGGCACAGAGCCTTGCCAAGCTGACACATAAGGTTAACCATAAATGTAACCATCACAGTGCTCAATAAAGGTTGCAGAAATGAGTAGATGTCTAGTAAGTACTCCAGAAATTCAGAGAAGAGAATAATGGGCTTTAGCAGAGATTTCCAAACTTATGACCATCTTAACAAGTAGTAGAATAATCACATTTTGTTAATCGAGCAGGTAAGCATGAGAACCCCAGAAAGAGAGAATTTGTGAATCAGACAAATCTAGGTACAGGAACACATGCAGGATATCCATCCAATTACTTTTATTGTATGTGGCAAACAAGAATGCTTTGAGTAATTCTTTGTTCATACTGAAACTGGCTAATTCAGAAGTGTAATTTTCAGGGTTTGATGAAGCTGGGAGGCCAGCAGGGCCCAGGAAGGAGCAGGACCGTGGGCCAGTGGGTTGGGGTTAAAGCGGTGGGAACGGCCACCTCTGTACAGAGCCTCCCTTTATAAAACGGTGTTTCCCAGGCTGGACTCTTACCTTCAAGTGACACAGGAGCAAGAGTGGAAAGATTCAGGGCTTTTTCAGGAAAAAAGTTTCCTTCTCTATAGAATAGACATACTAATAATGACAAATATTAGATTGAGCCACATGAAATTATAACTACTCAACCATTTTTGGTTTACAGGAATGGCAATTTCTTTCATATGATTCAGCCAAATCAGCTGATATTAAGTGAGAAGTGGACGGGATGTAGGTAGTTATAGGTTATCAGTCACTGCTGGCTATCATCTTTCCCATCAGGTTTAGGCTTGGGCAGGAGGCTGAGGCTCTCCTGACCAGGAGGAGCCAAAGGCAGCCATGGGGCTTTTAACTCAGCCCCCGCCCCGCACTGGAAGGCACAGAAGCAGCTCCAGCTCTGGGCTTCTGTTGGTAGAGCTGCCTCTTGGTTTTTTTTCCCCCAACCAATATCCTGGTTCAGTACACTGAGTATAAAGAATCTTAGAGGCTTGAAAAAACTGGGAGAGCATGGATAAATGAAATGGGGAGCTCATGGATAAAAGTCCTTATTTGCTCAGTAGTCCTCCCTAATCTGCTGTTGCTGAAGTAGAAGCAAAATTGACTGATTTTCCTACCATCATACCACTGTCTACACACATAGATGGAGAAATGCGAGGGATTGAAGTTATCAGGTCCGACAGTAGGAGGAAAAAATGAGAAGCAAAAGGGTGGGGAATTACCCTATTTAATCAGCTCCTCGATTATTCACATTGAAATTAAATTACTACTAATTGAATACATGGGTGAACATCTCATCTCATTCTTCTAACACCTCTCTTGGTGTTACCATCCCTTCTTTACAGAGGAGGAAGCTGAAGGGAGGAGAGCTAGACATTTCTCTAAAATGATCTCAAATAAAGTCAAGCATGACTTCCCACCGCTGTTTAAGAAAGCTGTGCAGGGTGGAGAGAGCTGGCTTTCAGCATGTTTCTTCTTTGGACTTAAAAAATTCTCTTGTGGGGTCCCCTGGTGGGCTCAGTCTGTGGAGTGTGAGAATCTTGATCTCAGGGCTGTAAATTCGAGCCCCGCATTGGGTTGTAGAGATTACTTAGAAATAAAATTTTTTTCCCCCAAAGATTTCATTTATTTATTTGAGAGAGAGAGAGAGAACACACACAACCAGGGGGAGAGGCAGAGGGAGAGGGAGAAGCAGACTCCCTGCTGAGCAGGGAGCCCCACACTGGGCTCGATCCCAGGACCCCAAGATCATGACCTGAGCTGAAGGCAGATGCTTAACCCACTGAGCCACCCAGGTGCTCCTAAAAATAAAATCTTTTTTTTTTTTTTTTAAAGATTTTATTTATTTATTTATTTGAGAGAGAGAGAGAGAGAAACAGCATGAGAGGGGATAGGGTCAGAGGGAGAAGCAGGCTCCCCGCCGAGCCGGGAGCCCGATGTGGGACTCGATCCCAGGACTCCCGGGTCACGACCTGAGCCGAAGGCAGTCGCCTAACCAACTGAGCCACCCAGGCGCCCCTAAAAATAAAATCTTAAAAAAAAAAAAATCTCTTGTAATAAAAAATGCCTGCCTAGGCCGTCTTAGAAAAGTCTTACAAAGGGGCGCCTGGGTGGCTCAGTCGTTAAGCGTCTGCCTTCGGCTCAGGTCATGATCCCAGGGTCCTGGGATCGAGCCCCGTATCGGGCTCCCTGCTCGGCAGGAAGCCTGCTTCTCTCTCTCCCACTCCCCCTGTTTGTGTTCCCTCTCTCGCTGTGTCTCTGTCAAATACATAAATAAAATCTTAAAAAAAAAAAAAAGAAAAGTCTTACAAACTGTTCCATGTTGTCGAATGCTCAGTTTCTCCAGGATACTGTGTAAGAGCTACTTCGGAGACTGACTTTCTTACTGTAGTCACCACCTGTTTCTTCCAGTCTTAGACTTTTGAATTGTCTGATTTAGATTATTTAGATTATGTTCACAGTGTCTAAAACATTCGTTTTAACAAGTACGCAAAATGGGGGAAGGCAACTCTTTGGTGCTAAGGAGGTTAGAATCCAATGATCATGTTAGCGGTGTTGATAAGTTCCAGCAGCCGCACATCCGTTTTTCCATCTGGGAAGGAAATAATAGAAATGTTTAATAGTTTGAATTAGGTTTTTATAAGATAAATCTGAAAGGAAGACAGATTTTCCTGTGTTTAAAAAAAACAAAAAAGCCAAAAAAACCCCTGCACCTTATTCTTTTTATAGCACACACGTGGTCTCATTATGGAAACCTGAAATTACAGGAAAGTATAAGGAAGAAATAACAATTCACAATCCTTCCTCCATGAGAGAGCCACTGTGAATTTTAGTGTATGTTTCCCTTTAACCTGGAAAAGAGGTTTTTTTTTCAGATGTAAAAAGTCCTGCTGCAAAATAATTAGATGGTGAAGTGATTGCCCAAAACTCAAGAGAGAAAGGTGAACAAACAGGCTAGGAAATTTTTTAATGCTTTCTGCCCTTGCTCTGACAGAATCATTTCTTAGTAACAGAAGACAATGTGGACTTTGAGATTGTTCCAAAATGCTTTCGGGCTCTCACAGATATAACCTTTCCACTAGAGTTACTACATTAACTAGCGATATTGGGCCAATGTCAACTTAGTCTGATCTTTTCAAATCAGGCTTTCTTCTGAATACTATAGTTCAGGTCCTGGTATTTGGAATTTCAGAGAGTTTTGATTTAAGTGCAACTGATTTCCATAAATGCTTCTCCTGGTGCAGACATTCTGGGAAAGAGAAAAGCAAATCAAAGATGACTTTACTTTGTAATTGAAGGGAGGCGTTTGGAAGTTGAAGAGAAGGGCATAAGACCAGAGGATGGTGTGGTGCATGCGCTCCTGCCTGGCTTTCTAAGGTGGGCTAAGCCGGAGGCAGGAAGAGCTGATTTGTTAGAGACTCCAGGGTCATGAGGCACGGTCTTCAGGGCCTAAGGCAGAGGATGGCACAGGGTGGGGGCAGAGGCCACGAGAAGGTTAGATTTGGGAGATAATGCATTTGGGGTTGGTTTCCACTTGCAGTGGCCGTGGGGGAGGTCCTCCGTGTGACCTAACACTCGGGGCTGTCCACAGGGGAAGACAGAAGAGAGGAAGGACCTGGAGCCAGCAGGTTGCTGCATGTGAGGCTTTCTTTTGAGGAGTCCCAGAAAATCAGAGAGGAGGGAGACGGAGGATTTTGCAAGGAAGGCTAGAGATCCGGCTGAGGAAAGAGTACACAGTCGGTAAGCAGGTATGCTCTGCATTTGGCTGCTGATACAAAGATCTGCAACAACAGAGCCGTCGACAATGTAGGCTAGAGTGCTGCATGGTGTCATCCATGTCCTGGCTCCTTTCCAACTTCCTGCCCTACGTTCTGAACAAGAAGCACAAGGTTTTCATGGTTCCACGATGCAGCTGATTCCACTACATCGACTTTGAGGTAGGAAAGTGGAGGAAAGGTGTGTTAGTTTGCTAGGGCTACCCTAACAAAGTACCACAGACTTGGTTGCTTAAACAACAGACATTTAATTTTTGATTTATTTAATTTTTAAAGGTTTAATTTTTTGGGAGGGGGTAGAGGGAGAAGGAGAGTCAGAAGCAGATTCCGAGCTGAGCAGAAAGCCTGGGGGGGGGAGGGCTTGATCCCATGACCCCAAGATCATGACCTGAGCCAAAACCAAGAGTCAGACGCTTAACCGACTTTGCCACCCAGGCGCCCCCCGAAATTTATTTTATCACAGCTGGAGGCCAGAAGTCAGAGATCAGGGTATGGGCAGGGTTAGTTTCTTCTGAGGCCTCTCCTTGGCTTATAGTTGACTGGCTTCTCCCTGTGTCCTCACACGGTCTTCCTTTTTTTTTTTTTTAAAGATTTTATTTATTTATTTGACAGAGAGGGAGAGAGATCACAAGTAGGCAGACAGGCAGGCAGAGGGAGAGGGAGAAGCAGGCTCCCTGCTGAGCACAGAGCCCGATGTGGGGTTCGATCCCAGGACCCTGCGATCATGACCTGAGCTGAAGGCAGATGCTTAACCATCTGAGCCATCCAGGCGTCCCTACGGTCTTCCCTTTTCATCCGTGTTTGTGTCCTAATGTCCTCTTCTTATAAAAACACCAGTCATATTGGATTAGGGGCCACCCTAATAATCCTTGGTTTAACTTAATTACCACTTTAAGACCCTATGCCCAAATACAGTCACTTTTAGGAACTAGGACTTTGACATATGAATGCGGGGATGGGGGTAGGGGGAGCAAAACACAACCCATAGCAAAGGGGGAAAAAAAAGGGTATGTCATGTCTCACCTGATCAGCCTTCTTTAATGGGCTTTCCCTGAAGCCCCAACCCACAATCCCTCACACCTCATTGGTCATCCTTGGTGAAGAAATGTAGTTTTCTATGGCTTGACCCGCTGCTGCCCTTACTAAACTTGGGTGTGGTTGGTGAAGAAGAAGGGGAAATGGGCATGTGAAGGACAAGCCAGACAAGAATACTGAAGTAAATGTGTCTTTATTCGTAGCTACAAACTAGGATGGTTTATGTCTTTGAAGAAGGTACATCTTTTGTGTGTGTGTGTGTGTGTGTGATTTTTTAAAAGATTTTATTTACTTATTTGAGAGAGAGAGAGCAAGAGAGAGAGAGCACGAGTGGGGGGTGAGGTGTGCAGAGGGGGAGAGGGAGAGGGAGCAGGAAGCCCGATGCGGGACTCAATCCCAGGCCCCTGGGATCATGACCTGAGCCGAAGGCAGACACTTAACCGACTGAGCCACCCAGGCGCCCACCCCTCCTTTTTTTTTACTCCAAAGGGTTTATTGAGACAAGTTTCACATCCAAGTCCAGGGCAGAGAGGATGGGGGCTTATAAATAGGAATCTGGAAGTGGACCTGAGGACTCAGGGTGGAACCCAAAAAAGAGAGTGAAATAAATAGAGGAAGAGAGTGGAGGGCCAGGAGAGGAGACACAGACTATCAGACAGTGATAATGACATGGTGGGGGGCAGGGCTCCATTAACATCCCATTTATTTATACAGATATACAGAGAGTTGTGGGGGACCCCCTCTAACCTCCATGTCTCATGGTATTTAAAATAGCTATACCCTTTGACCTAGTACTTTTCTACTTAATTATTAATGTATTCTAAGAAAATAACTAGATTGGTTATTATCAAAAAGACAAAAAATCACAAGTGTTGGTGAGGATGTAGAGAAAAGGGATCCCCCATACACTGTTGGTGGGAATGTAAATTGGTGCAGCTGCCATGGAAAACAGTATGGAGGTTCCTCAAAAAGTTAAAATAGAAATACAGTAAGATCTAGCAATTCTACTTCTGGGTTTTTATACAAAGAAAAGAAAAACACCAACTTGAAGAGATGTATACACCCTTATGTTCATTGCAGCATTATTTATAATACCAAGATATGGAAGCAACCTAAGTGCCATCAATAGATGAACCAATAAAGATGTGTGAAATATTACAATGGAATATTACCCAGCCATAAAAAAGAGTAAAATCTTGCCGTTTGCCACAACATGGATGGGCCTAGAGGGTATGAAGCTAAGTGAAATGGGTCAGACAGAGAAAGACAAATACCATATGATTTCACTTATATGTGGAATCTAAAAAACAAAACAAATGAATAAACAAACAAAAAAACCCAAACAGACTCATAGATACAGGAAATGAACTATTGATTACCAGAGGGAAGAGAGTTAGGGGTGGACAAAATAGATGGAGGGGATTAAGAGGTACAAACTTCCAGTTATAACATGAATAAGTCATGGGGATGCAGTGTACAGCATAGGGAATATAGTCAATACTATTGTAATAACTTTGTATGGTGATAGATGGTGAGTAGATTTATTGTGGGGGTCACTTTGCAATGTATAAAAATATCGAGTTACTATGATGGACACCTGAAACTAATAGGATATTGTATGTCAAATATACTTCAATAAAGACAAAAGAAAACAACTAGACAAGAGCAAAAGACATTCATGGAAATATTACTTATTGTAGTGAAAAACGGGAGATCACCTAAGTAATTATCAATAGAAGATTGGTGATATAAATGATGTCGTATCCACTGAAAAGCTATAGGTTTATATTTATTAACCCAGAAAGAGGGCTGTGATAAGCAGGCTACAAAACAGAATCCATGCTATTATTCCATTTAAAAAACAATGCATGTGAGCGTGTATACTTTGAGAGTATGCTTAGAAAAAAGGCTTGAAAGCCTAGAACAACAAAACATGAACAGTAATAAATTATTCATGGTAGAATTACAGAGCCAAGTTTCCATATTGTCCGCATTAAAAAAATTAAAATATTTTACTTTATAATTAGAAAAAAAAAATTATTTCCTCTTTGTCAAAGGAAACAAGACTCTCGTCTACCATTCCCCACCCATCATCAAGTGGGGATTTGAAACCAGAAACCAGAAAATAATTATTTGGGCATCTTATTTATGCAAAAAAAAAGTAGTGTCATTCATATTAATGTTGCTAGTCCAGGTAGTTTAGCCTTTATAAATATGAAATGTGTAACAATGAAAGAAAAAAATTGGAGAGGGTTGCAAGTTTTCATGGTGTGCAACAAAGATATGTGGAAAATAATGCAATGGTTCAGTGAGAGCTCACCTCAGAAAATGCTAGCAAAAAGAGACTCCCTGAAAGTAATTACTACAAATAGCTGGGCCAGGGAAACTCAACTCATTCCATAATGGGTCACAGAAAGGGAATTGGCATGACACCAAAACCAAGATACTGAAATTATGAAAGGCGAAAAATAGCAGCAAAACTAACCAGAGAAGATGCAACAAAAGATAATGTTGAAAATAGTCAAACATTTTGCTATGAATTTTTTTAAAATACAAGAAATCGCCTCTCTAAAAGAAGACCTAAAGCAGAAATATAAGAACTTATGAAGGAGCTGGATGAGGAAAAGGAGGATGTGGCCAGAAAGCAGAGGAAAAGAAATTTGGGCTAGGGTTTATTCTAGAAATTTCAATATTGGAATATTTTAATATATTTCATTATATTAATTTGAGGAGAAATTTATATAATTATCTTCATAGGTGCTGACAATACGTTTGACCAAATTAAAAAACTATGCTCAATAACAATATTGAATAAATAGATATTTCCTTAACATGGCAAAATGGATTGATCTCAGCTGAAAACCCAACATCATGCTCCATGGCAGAACTTAGAAACATTTCTAATAAAGTCAGGAACAAGATAAGGATGTGCATTATCACTACTGTTATGGAACAGGGTGCCAGAAATTTAGCTAGTGCAGTTAGACAAGAGAAATAAATTAGAGATGTGAAAACTGGAAAAGAAAAAGTAAAACTATCACTGATTGTGGATGTTATGATTGTAAACATGGGAAACCCAGGATAATTGAAAAAGAAACTACCCAATAAAATAAGTTAGGTAAAAGCTTAGTAGCTTTACATATATATATATATATATATAAATCGCAATCCAACAAATGGAAGAAAAACCCCATTTACAATAGCAACAATAACAAAATTAAAATATCTTGGAATAAACTAAACAGAAATGTCTAAGACCTATATGAAGAAAACCTTTTTTTTTTTTTAAGATTTTATTTATTTATTTGTCTCAGAGAGAGAGAACACAAGCAGGGGGAGGAGCAGGCTCCCTGCTAAGCAGCGAGCCCGGTGTGGGATTCAATCCCAGGCCGCTGAGATCATGACCTGAGCTGAAGGCAGACGTTTAACTGACTGAGCCACCCAGGCGCTCCTGAGGAAAATTTTTAAAAATTCTTAAAGATGTAAAAGAAGACTTGGTACCATAAATACCTTAATTCTCCCTAAGGTAGTTTATAAATTTAATTCAGTCCCAACAAACATTTCAATAGGTTTATTTTGTTGAAAATATTTTAGTTTGGAAAACTTGATCCTAATTGTATATAAAAAATAGTAAGAAAAACCTGAAAATAGAAGAAATGATAAAAGATAACAATACAGGATATTAAACATATTATAAAGCCTCATAATACTAGCATCTGAAAAATAATAGTTAGGGCCGTACCTCACAACTTATCCCATGATAAATTCCTAGATATAATATTTAATGGATATAATATTTGTTTATTTGTTAGGGTGAGGAGTGGTAGGGGAAGAGTGAGAGACGATCTTTTTTTTTAAGATTTTATTTATTTATTTGGGAGGGGGAGAGGGAGCATGAGCAGGGGGACGGGTGGGGGTGGGGCAGATTCCTAGCTGAGCAGGGAGGCCGACGCAGGACTTAATCCCAGGACCCTGGGGTCATGACCTGAGCCGAAGGCAGACGCTTAACCGACTGAGCCACCCAGGTGCCCCAGGGAGAGACAATCTTAAGCAGGCTCCACACCCAGCATGGAGTCTGATCTAGGCCCAATCTCGCAACCCTGAGTTCATGACATAAGCTGAAATCAAGAGTCCAACACTTCACCACCCGAGTGCCCTCAGGGATATAATATTTAAATGTGAAAAATAGGGGCGCCTGGGTGGCTCATTAAGCGTCTGCCTTCAGCTCAGGTCGTGATCCCAGGGTCCTGGGATCGAGCCCCGCATTGGGCTCCCTGCTCTGTGGGAAGCCTGCTTCTCCCTCTCCCACTCCCTCTGCTTGTGTTCTCCCTCTCCCTGTGTCTCTCTCTGTCAAATAAATAAATAAAATCTTTAAAAAAAATAATAAATGTGAAAAATAAAACCATGAAAGTTCTAGAAGAAAACAGAAGGGAATCCTTTGAAACCTTGGTGTGAGAAAGGCCTTTTGACCTATGACTTGAAATCCAGAAGATTTCAAGAAAAGTTTCATAAATTGATTACATAAAGGCAAAGTTTACATGAAAATAAAAGCAAAAGCAAAAAAAAAAGTACATAAAATGAAAAGACAGACAACTGGGAATAACATTTGCAACCCTATATTGTAGATAATGGACTGGTGTCCCTAGTACATAAAGACCTGCTAGAAATCGAGAAGATGAAGACTAGTAACACAACAGAAGGAGCAAAGAATGTGAACATCTTTCAGACTGGCAGAACACCCAGGGTCTGGTAACGTGTTCTATGGTGCAACTGTGTGGAAATGGCATTGTGATACAGCCTGGTGGGAGTTGTAAACTGGTACAGTGCCTACGGCGGGATTTGGTAACATCTACCAAAATGACCGACACATAGAGCCACCTACAGCCTTTGACCCAGCATTTCGACTTCTAGAAATTTATGCTACAGATATTCTTACCCATGGGAAAAAAGATGTTTGCACAAGGTTCATTATTGCAGCATTATTTGCTAAAGCAAAGAGTAGAAAACAGCCCAGGGGCACCTGGGTGGCTGTCATTAAGCGTCTGCCTTCAGCTCAGGTCGTGGTCCCAGGGTCCTGGGATTGAGCCCCGCATCGGGCTCCCTGCTCAGCGGGAAGCCTGCTTCTCCCTCTCCCACTCCCCCTGCTTGTATTCCCTCTCTTGCTGTGTCTCTCTCTGTCAAATGAATAAATAAAATCTTAAAAATAAAAAAAAGAAAAGAAAACAGCCCAAAGTCTATCAGTGACAGATTGGCTAACCATACATACGTACGTAGACACACACATAAAATAAGATGACATGTGAAAGTCATCAGGACGTTGTCTATGTGTTGATGTGCAAAGAGCCTTAAATTATTTTTCATATATTGTTTCATATATATTCAATATATTGTTTCATAAATATATTTAATATATTGTTTCATATATTATTTTTCATATATTTTTTCATATATTGTATATGAAAAAAGGTGGAGGATACCTTTTTGAGAAAAAAAGAAAAATAAGATCCATATTTATATTTGTATATGCATAAAGAGATTCTGGAGAGATACAAAGGAGATTAAGAAAAGTAATGACCTATGGACGGGAGGAACCTGGGCAGATGGGGATATGGGAAGGAGACTATGTGCCTTTTTATTTTACTTTGTAGTTTTTGAACCATGTGACTGTATAATCTATGCAGAAACAGAAATTTAGAAATGTCCATAGTTCAGAGAAATAGAACAAGTAAATTTCCTGTCACTGAATTTGAAGAATGAAAGGATAGATTGGCTGGCCACCTCTAAGAACTGCATTCGGTGACAATAAATATCCAAGCTTTTGGCATTCTGCAGAAACAATGTATGACACCTGATGTGATATAAAACTCCAGGATGTAATCTGACTTTGGCAATTGCTTTCCTTATAAAAAAAAATTATTTTTTTAAAAAGATTTTATTTATTTGTTTATTTGAGAGAGAGAGAGAGACTGAATGGGGGAGGAGCAGAGGAGGAGGGACAAGCAAATTCCACACTGAGTGCGGAGCCTGATGCAGGGCTCGATTCCACAACCCTGAGATCATGACCTGAGCCGAAATCAAGAGTCAGATGCTTAACGGACTGAGGCACCCAGGCACCCTCAAAAAAAAAAAAAAAAAAATTAATGTTTTTTGTGGAAGATGAGAGAATTTGTTGCTACTATGTATGAAAGTATGATATTGGCACAAAGATAGACAATTTGGCCAATAGAATGGAAAGTGAGCCTAGAAACAGATCTATTTTCATGAAAACCTGATGTGACAGAGTTACTGTTATAGATCATTGAACTGTTCCATAAATGGTGCTCGAATAATTTGTTACGTATGTGGGAAAAATTAGATCCTCACTTCACACCACAAGCAGTTAAATTATAGAAGGATTGAAGATTTAATTGTTAAGTGCAAAGCTTTAGAAAATTTAGAAGTTAGGAGTGCCTGGGTGGTTCAGATGGTTAAGCATCTGCCCTCAGCTCAAGTCATGATCTCCAGGTCCTGGGATTGAGCCCCATATCTGGCTCCCTGCTTCTCCCTCTTCCTCTGCCTCTCTCCCCTGCTCGTTCTCTCTCTCAAATGAATAAATAAAATCTTTTTTTAAAAAAAAGAAAATTTAGAAGTTAATATAGGAGAATATATTAATGTCCATCAGGGTAGGAAAGGATTTCTTAGATGAGACACAATAAGCATAAAACATATAGGGAAAGACATTTTTGTTTGTTTGTTTAAGATTTTATTTATTTGTCAGAGACAGAGAGAAAGAGACAGCACAAGCAGGGGGAGCGGCAGAGGGAGAAGCAGGCTCCCCACCGAGCAAGGAGCCCGATGCGGGACTCGATCCCAGGACCCCTGTACCATGACCCGAGCTGAAGGCAGACACCCAACCAAATGAGCCACCCAGGCGTCCCAGGGAAAGACTTCTGAAAGAACATTTTGAATATTTTTTAAAAGTTTTAATTTAAATTCCAGTTGGTTGGGGTGCCTGGTGGCTCAGTCCGTTAGGCATCTGCCTTCAGCTGCGGTCAGGATCCCAGAGTCCTGGGATCGAGTCCCACATTGGGCTCCCTGCTCAGTGGGGAGCCTGCTTCTCCCTCTCCCTCTGCTGCTCTGCCTACTTGTGCTCTCTCTCTGTCAAATAAATAAATAAAATCTTCAAAAAAATTTAAAAAAAGGGGCGCCTGCGTGGCTCAGATGGTTAAGCATTTGCCTTCGGCTCAGGTCATGATCCCAGGGTCCTGGGATCGAGCCCCACATCAGGGTCCTGGGATCGAGCCCCACATCGGGCTCCTGGCTCAGTGAGGAACCTGCTTCTCCCTCTCCCTCTGCCTCTCTCCCTGCTCATGCTTTCTCTCTCTCTTTCTCAGTATCTCTGTGTCTCAAATGAATAAATGAAATCTTAAAAAAAAAATTTAAAAAAATTCCAGTTAGTTAATATATAGTGTAATATTTGTATATTTGTTTCAGGTGTACATACAGTGATTCAACACTTCTCTACAACATCCGGTGCTCATCAGGACAAGTACACTCCTTAATCCCGATCACCTATTTTACCCCTGACCCTCCCCTCTGGTAACGATCAGTTTTGAACGTTCTTTTGTTTTGTTTTGTTTAAAGATTTTATTTATTTGACGAGAGAGAGAGTACAAGCAGGGGTAGTGGCAGGCAGAGGGAGAGGGAGAAGCAGGCTCCCGGAGCCCAATGTGGGGCTCGATCAAGGGACCCTGGGATCATGACCTGAGCTGAAGGCAGACGCTTAGATGTCTGAGCCACCCAGGCGCCCCAGTTTTGAATGTTTTGAATATTAAAGTGAAAACTTCTGGACAAAAAAGACCTCAAATATGAATGAAAAGATGTCACAAATAGAACAAAGATATTTACAACTCACACACAATTGAGAAAATGATAATATCCAAAATACGTATTGAACTTCTAGAAATCAATTTAAAAAGGAAAAGAAATCCTATATAAAAATGGGCAAAAATGTAAATAGGTGATTCCTAAAAGAGGAAGCAAGAGAAGCAAATGAATGTATGCAAAGATGACCAGCCTCAGTTGTAAACAGAAAAGTGCAAATTAAAACAAAACAAAACACACACACACACAAAAACAACTGATACTGTTTCAGAGGCAACATTTTTAAAGAGGCAAAATTAGACAAAATTTTTATTTTTATTTATTTGTTTTTATTTTTTTAAAAGATTTTATTTATTTATTTGACAGAGAGACACAGCGAGAGAGGGAACACAGCAGGGGGAGAGGGGGAGGGAGAAGCAGGCTTCCCGCCGAGCAGGGAGCCCGATGCGAGGCTCGACCCCAGGACCCCGGGATTATGACCTGAGCCGAAGGCAGACGCTTAACGACTGAGCCACCCAGGCACCCCAGACAAAGTTTTTCAAGGTTGGTAACTTGCATTGGAACATTAAGTACTCTCACACAGTGCTCAGGCACATGTAAGTTTGTATGACCATTTTGGAGGGTAATTTGGCAATGTCTAGTGGAGTTGAAAATATTCATATCCCTCAACCCAAAAAAATCCATTTCTAGGTATGTGTCATCGAAAAAACTCTCCTTTCTGTGCTCAAGGAGACATGTGCATAAAAGTGCATTAAAGGGTTCCTTGTTAATCACAAAAACCTGGAAAGAATCTGTATACTCATTAACAGGAGAATGGATAAATCATAATACATTCATATAAAAGAATACTGAACAGTGATGAAATGAATGGCCTATAGCTACATGTATCAACATGGATAAATATTTTTTTTAAAGATTTATTTATTTACTTGAGAGAGAGGGAGGGAAAGCAAGTGTGCAAATGCCAGCGCCGCAGGAGGGTCAGGGGGAAAGGGAGAGAGAGAATCTCCAGCAGACTCCCCACTGAGTGCTGAGCCCAACAAGGTGTTCGATCTCACAATCCTGAGATCATGACATGAGCCAAAATCAAGAGTCAGACACTTATCCGACTGAGCCATCCAGGCGCCCCAACGTGGCTAAATCTCAAAGCAATGTTATGAAGAATCATGTACATGTGGCCCATGATACCATTTATATAAAGTTTAAAAGTTACAAAATAATACCAAATATTGTTTATGGATACGTAAACTATAATAAATATAAACAAACAAACAAATAGTAAAAGAATACGAACCTGCCTCAGAAGTGCCTGGGTACAAACATCAAATTTATAATAGTAGTTACATTTTTAGTGGGAGTACCCAGGGGGCCTTAAAAATATCTGTAATATGTCATTTCTTAACAATATTTGAAGTACATATAGTATAAAGTAAAGATTTGATAAATCTGGGAGTTAGATCCACATATATGTTACATTATTCCCCACATTTTTTCTGTATGTTAGGAAGCCTCATAAATGGTAAGTACTTTTTTTTTTTTAAAGATTTTATTTATTTATTTGAGAGAGAGAGAATGAGAGAGAACACATGAGAGGGGATAGGGTCAGAGGGCAAAGCAGACTCTCTGCCGAGCAGGGAGCCCGATGCGGGACTCAATCCAGGGACTCCAGGATCATGACCTGAGCCGAAGGCAGTTGCTTAACCAACTGAGCCACCCAGGCGCCCAATGGTAAGTACATTTTTAAAAACTTTATAAAATGTCTTCCTTCTAACCCACTGTCCATGGAAATAATCGTTCCTTCCTTTTTTACCAATTGGGAGCCTCCTGAGCATAAGAACTGCTTGAACAGCAGTTCTTCCCACTGATTAATGTCTCATGAGTTGAACTCTTTTTTGTCCAAGGGGCTCCATACACTGTTTGCTTTGGTTGTATTAAATCACATGGGTGACTCTAGAAAGCATCCAATTTAGACCTGCTCCCCCCCCAACCCCACAACGCCCGATGCAGACCACTAGGGCCCCTGTATTTAAAACACTTGGAAAAACAAATACCACATTGATTGCCTTTGGTTTTGCAAAAATGACAGATGGTTAAAATCACTTTATTTATTTTTGAAATTTTTATTTAAATTCTAGTTCGTTAACTTACAGTGTAATAGTGGTTTCAGGAGTAGAATTCAGTGATTCATCACTTACATACAATGCCCAGTGCTCATCCTAACTAGCGCCCTCCTTAAAACCCATCACCCATTTCCCTCATCTCCCACCCGCCTCCCTCTGTCAACCCTGAGTTTGTTTTCTATTTTTAAGAGTCTCTATGGTTTATTTCCCTCTCTCTTTTATTCCCCCTCCCATATGTTCATCTGTTTTGTTTCTTAAATTCCATATGAGTGAAATCATATGGTATTTGTCTTTCTCCATCTGACTTATTTCATTTAGCATAATATATTCTAGTTCCGTCCACGTCGTTGCAAATGGCAAGTAAAGTGTCTTTTAAATGGTGGCACCATTGACCAATTTTTTTCCTTCCTAGTTAACAGCTATTCTGTCAGCGGGCCATTTCAACTCTGGCTGCCCTTGGATAGTTACCAAAAAAAGCCAAATCTAGTTCCAACCCAGAACAATTGAATCAGAATCTCTGAGATGGAGTCAGTTTTGGCCCTTTTTCTGTCCCCATAACAAACTCCTCCTTCTTGCTCTTCTCTTTCTTCTCATGGAGCTTAAGAAATAAAAGTTAAGGGGCGCCTGGGTGGCTCAGTCATTAAGCGTCTGCCTTCGGCTCAGGTCATGATCCCAGGGTCCTGGGATCGAGCCCCGCGTCGGGCTCCCTGCTCCGCGGGAAGCCTGCTTCTCCCTCTCCCACTCCCCCTGCTTGTGTTCCCTCTCTCGCTGTGTCTCTCTCTGTCAAATAAATAAAATCTTAAAAAAAAAAAAGTTAAAAAAAAAGAAATAAAAGTTAATAATGCATCTGAAGTTCATTGTGTGGCTCCCTACTCCTACAGAGGTAACCACTATCCTGATTTCTTTTTTAACTTAGTAGATTTATATAAACCTTTTGATTTATGAGACTTGTTCTCCTTCTTGCCACCCTCCAACCACACTTATTAATGCTGCCAACCAAAGAACAGCTGTAAAGTTATTTCTTGTTTTGAGCAATGTCCATAAACAAATGATCATTGTAATCAGGAACTGTTGCTTCTACTACAACTTACTTACAAACTGATTTGCTATGTGCAAATTCAACCCAGGCTAGAGTTGTTATTTTGTCCTTCATGGCTATTTTCGTCCCATAATACTATGTAGTAGGAATGAAATTGAATGAAGATATTTTGAAAGTAAAAAAAGGCTATTGAGAATTGTTGACATAGTCTGAAGTTTCCCAATTTAAGTTGTATCTCTGAAGAAATAATCTTCTAACATGGTTTATAAAAGCCAAGAAGGTGTGGTCACAGTGGGAGTGGGGCACTCCCTGGTTGCTCTGGGTTGTGCTAGAGCCTATGGTGAATGGACATGCATAATTGATATGAGTAATTGAGTTCCATGAGTAATTGATATTTGAATGAAGGAATACACAGTTCTGTGGGAAAGTAACTGCAAGACGCTTGACATTTTAACAGAAGACAATTAAGAATAAAAGCAAAAGTTTGTAGCCAATGTAAATGATTGAAAGAAAATAGGGAACTTCTTTTTAAAAGGGTGATGGGAAAGATGTCTATGACATTGTAGAAAGCCATTCTCTAAGGTTCAGGGTATTCAAATAGATGATTAATTATGAGAGTGAAAGGAATCAGAGTATGCCACCCCCAAGTATGCCATCTTTGCATATTTATTTTGAGCTGAAGACAGCTGAGAATCAATAGATGCAGAGAGAAGCTGTCTCAGAGCTTCCTTTGTCTGAGAACAGAAACTTCTGAGAAATGAGGATTGCCATAAATCCCCTCTCCTGGGGATGTTTTATGGCCATAA
Organism: Phoca vitulina; assembly: GCF_004348235.1. Lineage (NCBI taxonomy): Eukaryota > Metazoa > Chordata > Mammalia > Carnivora > Phocidae > Phoca > Phoca vitulina. Next base: position 5,160,263 of record NW_022589770.1, read on the forward strand.
GAAGATAGAAAGTGGGCACTTAGATGGACCTGCACACACAAATCTTATTAAAATAACTCTTATCGTGGGGCACCTGGGTGGCTCAGTTGTTAAGTGTCTGCCTTCGGCTCAGGTCATGATCCCAGGGTCCTGGAATCAAGCCTCGCATCAGGCTCCCTGCTCAGCCAGGAGCCTACTTCTCCCTCTCCCACTCCTGCTGCTTGTGTTCCCTCTCTCGCTGTCTCTCTGTGTCAAATAAATAAAAAAATCTTAAAAAAATAAAATAACCCTTATCTTCCATTAGTTTCCCTGTATATTTACCTTTTCACAATTTACTGTCCCTAGAAGCAGTCATTTTTTTTGGTCTCTCTTTTTCAAAAATTTATTGCCCTTTGTTAAAATGGTATATAACTGGGGCGCCTGGGTGGCTCAGTCGTTAAAGCGTCTGCCTTCGGCTCAGGTCACGATCCCAGGGTCCTGGGATCGAGCCCCGCATCGGGCTCTCTGCTCCGCGGGAAGCCTGCTTCTCCCTCTCCCACTCCCCCTGCTTGTGTTCCCTCTCTCGCTGTGTCTCTCTGTCAAATAAATAAATAAAATCTTAAAAAAAAAAATGGTATATAACTATCTAGGGCTTTTTGCGGTTTTCATTGCATTCCATAAGACCCATCCCCACATGCATACATAATAAATCTTTTTCTTCTATTAACCTATTTTTTTTCAGTCTAATTTGCAGGGCACCGTTTACTGAACCTAAAAGGAAGAGGGAAAAGTTTTTTTTTCCTCCCCTACAAGAGTGAACACTAAATAATTATAATTTAAAATGAACCATAAGAGCTAAATTTAAAGAAACTTTTTTTTTTTGGAAAAAAAACTTTGAGTGGGAAAATATTTCTCTGAAGATTTGGCCACTCACTTGAGGGATGAACAGAGTAGCCAAGAATATCCTTCTCTTATTCAATTAAATTTATTTATTTATTTATTTGAGCGAGAGAACACATGAGTAGGAGGAGGGGAAGAAGGGAGAGGAAGAGGCTATTAAGGGAGCCTCCTGCTGAGCAGGGAGCCCAACATGCGGCTCAATCCCAGGACCCTGGGATCATGACCTGAGCTGAAGGCAGACGCTTAACCAATTGAGCCACCCAGGCACCCTTCCTTCTCTTATTTTAAAGGAAGGTGGAAAAAAAGGGACTTTTGTTGTTGGTGCTGCTTTTTTTAATAGGAGGCAGTAAGCTTGGGCTTTCTGCCATGACCTGGAAAAAAATATAATGATGTCTGTGGCAGAACACTGTTCCAAATCCCCAAGTTGTCAAAATCATAGGCACAACCTATGTTGAAGAGCTTCTGTGACAATCGAGAATTCATCCCCGTAGCACAAGTGATCCATCAGAACAGACCATCTTGTGTAATCAACCCACTGTTTTCATGTGTGAGTAATGTAATGTACCATGACATTACCGGTAATGCAAAAAAAAAAAAAAAAAAAGCACTGTGGCATCCTGGGCTCATACTGTGGCTTCTCCGAAACTTTTTGGGCCCTTCCAGGATTTTCTAAAATCGGCTATGAGTGACTTTTGGCTTTATCCAAAATGAATAATCCTGAGGCTATGAAATAAAAGACAGAATCTGAAGGGAGTTATCTTGAAAAGAAATTATTATTAAAAGGGTAAGTGGACCAGTGATAACATTATGAGAAATGGTTCATTGTCTCCTAAAACAAACAATTTGGCTAATATTCATGGGACATTTATTGGTGTCTACTATACACCACAAATCGCAAAGTTCTCGAAAAGGCAGACACTCATTTGGATGTCTCTTAACCACTAGTATGCGGCGAAACTGGTCTTGGGACTGATAGCTGTTCTGACGTGTGAGCCAGGACTAGATTCCTAACACATTGCCAGCACACTCACTGCTGAACCTTTATCCCCAGCGTGTTTTTTTTTTTTAAAGATTTTATTTATTTATCTGACAGAGAGAGACACAGGAAGAGAGGGAACACAAGCAGGGGGAGTGGGAGAGGGAGAAGCAGGCTTCCCGCTGAGCAGGGAGCCCGATGCGGGGCTCGATCCCAGGACCCAGACGCCTAATGACTAAGCCACCCAGGCGCCCCTATCCCCAGTGTTTTTTGACAAACATTTCTGTCTATGCCAGCCAGCAGTGTATCTCCATCCCTGCCTCACCGGTTGACCTATTAGCAAGAAGTACAGTTACCTCAAGGGTATTTTTCTTTTCTTCACTTTACTTATCTGCATTTCCAGATTTTTCTATCATGCAAGACATTGCTTTTGTGATAAGAAATAAGGTCATTTTAATTTTAAAAACCTAATGAGAGAAGAGCAATATTTAATCCGCTTGACAGTGATTTATAGGCATGAAAACAGCCTTGTGCCCCGTAGAAGAGCTGTGAAAGGCTCATCACTGAGCAGAGCACATGGTGTTTGTATCTGGGTTTATTTGTTTCCATAGTAGCAGCCAGGGCATCTGAGAACAGGTGGGTTGACTTCTCTGTTGAATATGCACCCATTCTCTTGTAAATTAAATTCTTGCCCTATTTGGCTCTATGGGACCAATGACAGGGAGAATTTGAACCAAATAAAGACTACCCAAAGAGCAAAATCATCAAAGCAAAAATACCCAAAAGTTTGTTTAAAAATCCCTCTGTAAATAATTACATATTCTACCCCTACATTTGTCTAAGTGAAAAGAGATACAAAATGTTATCATGGGTATTTCCCAGAAGAGATGGTCTTATGGCTTCTTGTTCTTTATGTGTTTATGTAAGTAAGAAATGATCTACTAACACCTAGTGAGTTTTCTCTTGGTAAAATTTAAATGACACCTCAACACTTTTAGTAAGTTAATAGAACACTGGTTCACACTCAGCTTTTAGGGGTGTTCATGAGAGAAGGAAGCATGTGGAATTGGTTAAAGTAAATCTATTTAACTGGAATATGTTTATCTTTTGATTCTCTGCCTTTAGTGCTCATACCCCCAGGGCAACATAAACGTTTTTTTTCTTCATTCACTCAGCAACTAACCGGGAGCTTCCTAAATGCAAGATTACATGCCTGTTGAGTATAATAATGGAGTAAGCACTATATTCATTGTGCTTATAAATTTAAAGCAGGTCAGAAGGAATTTGACTCTGACTCGGTTTCCCAAATGGGTGACTAGCCAATTTAGGACTTTTCCTAATAAAATTAATCATGAACCTGTAACTTCATTTGTTAAAGGGTGTGAAACAATGTCAGCTTTTCGGGGACAACTCTACAATTTACCTTTCCTTTCTTCCTTCTATAGAAAAAGTGTCCTTTTATCTCCCTGTTCAAACCCAATCCCTGTACTTCTGGTCTCTTCATGGTAACCAGTTCAATGAGTTTTCATTGATATCCATCACACTTAATGTAATACATGCTATGTACTATATGCACTGGCTGGCGGGGGGGTTCAAAGACAAAGGCACACTCCAGCCCCAGCAGCTCGCACAGGTTTGGCAGGTGTGATGACCAATGTAAACTGGAAGTCAATGGAAGGAGTAGTCAATTGGGAAGAAGGGATGTCGGGAAGGGTTCCTAGAAGAAGACCGGGCTGCTGTATATCAGGTTTTCGTATCTGATTTTTGTACTGATTTCAGGAGGGAGATATGAAACACTTCAAAATTAACACCCCTAAAACTGAACTCATTAACTTCCTCCCCAGATCCGTCCTCCTGTGTTTCCCCTCTGGGGACCCATCATCTCTTGTCACCTCCACACACCTAATCATCTGAGACAGAAACCTGGGCACCACCCTAGGTTCCCCTTTTTCCTCTTCCCTGACCTTCTTCAGGAGCTGGAACCAGCCTGCTGGGATCACCCCGCGAGGGTGGCACTTTGGGCAGGCAGTGGATCTCCGCCCGTTCTCCTATGACGACAGAGCAAGGTGGAGAAAGAGATTCTGTCTAGAGAAGTCCAGTTTGCAGCTAGAAAAACAGGATTGAGCACTGAGGCGGAAGCCCAAGACAATAACGAAAACGGCAAACAAGGATCAGGGTTGGTGACTGGGTGGTTTGAAATCAAGATAGTCTAGGAGGGAACAGTAGGCTGAGAAGAGTGGATCAGAAGTGAGATTTTTTAATGAGGGGGGTGGCACTCCGCTTTCCTTTTAAGTCGGGGTAAACCATATTACCGAGAGGTACAACAGCCTAAACGGAATCTCCATATCCTTAGTTATGATATTTAGAAGAAGCTCTGCACTGGTGATTGATCTATGAACACAAAAAGGTTGTCAGAATTGAGAATCATTAAAAAAAAAAAAAAGACAAGCAGATTTTAAATATTTATTTAAGTTAAAACACTGATTTCTCAAATTTGTAATAGAGGTCCAAAACCTCCCCTTCGGATTTGAGTTTGCCATTGGAATTCCCATCCACTGTCTTGCTTGAACCATCCCCTTAATTTCTACCATTACAAAGTTCTATTAGACAGTGCTGGCTGTCATCCGAACTCCAAAATGTCACGCAAAGGCCCGGACCTTCTGTCAGTCTTTCATGCTCACCACAGGAGAGCTCATACCAATAGTACCGCTTACAGACGTAACCCCCAGCAGCGGTTCATATGTCACTGCATTGCTACATGCTGGTCCCTCAGTGGAAAGCCATCTTCATCGAAGAGGGCCTGGTGAATTCTTCCTACTCAATCTTTTTTTTTTTTTTTTAAGATTTTATTTATTTATTTGACAGAGAGAGAGAGCACACAAGAAGGGGGGGGAGCAGGAGAGGGAGAAGCAGACTTCCTGCTGAGCAGGGAGCTTAAAGTGGGGCTTGATCCCAGAACCCTGGGATCATAACAGGAGCCGAAGGCAGACGCTTAACTGACTGAGCCACCCAGGCGCCCCTTCCTACTCAATCCTTTATGATCAAACACAGTTGACAACTGTCCTTGTCTTTCCTGATTCTCCCTGCCATAAGATAGTTGCTCTGTTCTCTTTGTCCCGACAGCAGTGGGTACATATTCTACAAAAGCACTCTCCACTTTCTTTCTTCTTTGATAGACTGGGTTCATGAGGCTGGGAACCACATATTACCCATCTTCATATTGCTAGTAGTGAACCCAACTCCTGGTACATAGTAAGTTCTTGATTAAGTTTTATTGAGTAAATACTGTCTTACAACAGCTTTCTTTCTTTTTTTTAAAAGATTTTATTTATTTATTTGAGAGAAAGCGAGAGAGAGAGTGTGTGTGTGTGAGCTGGTGGGGGAGGGGCAAAGGGAGAGGGAGAAGCAGACTCTCCACTGAGCAGGGAGCCCGGTGTGGGGCTTGATCCCAGAACCCTGGGATCATGACCTCAGCCAAAGGCAGATGCTTAACCGATTGAGCCACCCAGGTGCCCCCTTCCAGGTGATTCTTTTTGTGTCCAGGATGGCAAAGCACTGAGTTATATCTTGTTCACACCTTGTCATTATCCAGCTCAGATATGAGTTTTTTTCTTAGTTAATTCCATCCAGAACATGATGGTGGAACATATCAACTGGCTCTTATTCCCAGAAAAGTTAGCTGCTTCACTGGTTTTTGTTTGCACAAGTAGCGGCAGTCAGAGAAAATGACAAAGGTGAGCATCTGTAGGCTTGGTATCTTTGATGATAGAAGAGTTAAGGTCAAATTTGGGAAGAGTTCTAGACTATCAGATTGACCATTGATAATAGATGTCCCTACTACTTGCTCACCACTGCCTCAGACTCCAGGGAAAGCAGAAGCGTAGAGATGTGGTCTTTGCGCTCCAGGGAGAGAAGTGAAGGGGAGTGGACAGGTGGTGAAAAGGGTACTCCTGTGTTCCAGGCAGGACGCGAGGCACTTCCTATATGTCATCCTTGTCAGCCTCATGACAACCTGGCCAGTTAGATGAGGCTGTCATCGCTTTACATATATGAAAACTGACCCTCTTATTCTTTCTTCCACAAAATAGGCATATTGATTGTTTTTACCTCTTTTCTTGAAGATTAAATGAGTTAATACATTTTAAGCTTTTAGCATCACTGGAACATACTAAGCCCTCAATAAATGTGAGCAATTATTGTTATCGTTCGAGTTCCCAAAACTAGCAAGTGGCAAGAGAGATAAGACTAAACCCTAAGGCCATCTAATTCCGGAACTCATGTGCAGCCCAAATGGGGATTTAAGAATAATGCCATGAAACTGCAGTATGAGGCTGTAGTAGATGCAGCACAGAATGAAGTGTCAAAGGCAGGGGGAGGAAAGAGCACGAGATCTGCGCATTCGTCCTCAGTGAAGGAAGCCATTGAGTGTGGGGCACGGGATGCGGGAGTAAAAGGTCTGGATTTTTGGGTGGTGGCTGCCGCTGGACTTTGGCTTTTAGTCCATGGAGGGCAAGGCAGCTTGGGCCGCACCCCAGCACCCTGCACCCCAGTGCCGAGGCCCACGTGCAAGCCATCAAGTGTGTGGTGGTGGGAGCTATAGGTAAAACTTGCCTTGATCAACGACATAACCAATGCATTTTCTGCAGAATACATACCCACTGTCTTTGACAACGATTCTGCCAATGTTATGGTAGGTGGAAAACCGGCAAATCTGGGCTTGTGGATATAGCTGGACAAGAAGATGATGACAGATTATGCCCCCATCCTATCCACAAACAGACGTAGTCTTTTTTTTTTTTTTTTTTTAAGATTTTATTTATTTATTTGAGAGCGTGAGAGAGAGAGCACAAGTCAGGGGAAGAGGGAGAGGGACACAAGCAGACTCCCCGCTGAGCAGGGAGCCTGACTGCAGGGCTCAATCCTAGGACCCTGGGATCATGACCTGAGCCGAAGGCAGACGCTTAACAGACTGAGCCACCCACGCGCCCTGACTTGTGTTTAATTAATTTTTTTTTAATTCTCCTTTTTCTACAAATTATTTGAATTCGTTTATAAGGTATGTGCTCATAATGCAGGGGGGCACTTTGCACAGTTCCTGGTCAAGGTGAAGCTCAATGAACCACAGCTAAATGGATGAATGGATCAACTCTAGGTCTCTTCAAACATCAGTGTTTGAAGCGGGTTTGTAGAAACATTGTATGGCCGACTGATGTGTTCTCTAGAACACAGGTATCTGTGTTACTGATTAAGGACAGCTGAAGGGAGTGCGGAGTGGTGAGGGGGAAGGACTTTCCAGGAGAAGGGGACAATTTGGGCAGAAGTTCCTAGGTTGGACGTGGTGGGTCTGAGTGGGTGAGGAGACTCAGCTGAGAGGTGTGAGCACCAGGAAGTGAGGTGAGATTACAGAGGCCCTTGAAGGCTGAGTGGAGAAATGTAAATTTGGTGTTAGAGAGGGAAGTGTTGACGCTCCACTTGCTGACTTCCTGGCTATGGCCCCGACTCACATATTCACGAGAACTTCTTGTACTTCCAAAGCAATTTAAAGGACATATGTGCAGGAGGGGGGAAGAGGAGAGCCCAGGATGCGGGCCATGTTTGTTTTCTTCTGGGGAAGAGAGTAAAGTGTTCAGTGCAGTGTTCCCCTCTGACACAGTGTGTGCCTCTAAAGGGTATGATGAAAATTGTTAGTCATACCTTCCTTCTGTGAATTCATATTGTTGACAAGCCTTATGTCCTACCCCCAAGCTCCCCCCAAATCATGGGAACCCATGACTCTCTAATGGATGCCAGATCCAGGTGCCTGCCCTCAGGCAAAAAACAACTGAGCAATTGTAGGTTATTTTAAGCCAGCTACTGGGAAGAATTTCACTGTTCCACCAGGGAACCCGTTGCAACTTGTGACAAACTTCCACATTGGCCTGATTGTCCTTACCTTTATTTTATTTTTGGGGTGTAGGGGGTGAAGGCAGAGGGAGAGGGAGAGAGACTCTTTTTTGTTGTTGTTTTTTTAATTAAAGATTTCATTTATTGGGCTATTCGAGTCCCTCATCGGGCTCCCTGCTCGGTGGGGAGTCTGCTTCTCCCCCTGTGCCCCCCCACCCCTGGATCGTGCCCTCTCTCTCTCTTTCTCTCTCCCTCTCCCAAAAATAAATACATAAAATCTTTAAAAATCTTTATTTGACAGAGAGAGAGAGAAAGCACAAGCAGGGGGAGCGGCAGGCACGTGGGGCTCGAGCCCAGGACCCTGGGATCATGACCCAAGCCGAAGACAGACGCTTAACTGACTGAGCCACCCGGGTGCCCCGGGAGAGAGAATCTTTTTTTTTTTTTTTTTTGATTTTATTTACTTATTTATTTATTAGAGAGAGAGAGCACACATACCTGAGAGAGAGAGAGAGCAGGAGCAGGGGCAGAGGGAGAGGGAGAAGCAAACTTCCGGCTGAGCAGGGACCCCGATGTGGGGCTTGATCCCAGGATCCTGGGATCATGACCTGAGCCGGAGGCAGAGGCTTCACCGACTGAACCACCCAGGCGCCCCCCGGTAGAGAGAATCTTAAGCAAGCTCCCGGTCCAGCGCATAGCCTCGATCTCAAAACCCTGAGATCATGACCTGAGCTGAAATCAGGAGTTGACTGACTGAGCCACCCAGGTGCCCTGTCCTTACCTTCAAAATGGCATCCTTTGATTATAGTTTGTATTGCTCCAACTCCAGCTATTTCAAATTATTTATATAGTCTGTAGCCACATTAAGCACACATTTAGGGGAGGGTCCCCTGGGCTTTCCACCCCCCCTTTTACCTCTTGGATTCTCATTAGTGTTCAAGAGCCTCGAGGTCAGGGACTGAGCTTCACTCTCCTTTCACCTCCCATGGCACCTGGCCACGATGCTGGCCACCATACTTGGCCTGGACTGTGTATGTAGGATGGGTCAGTGCTTCCCCTGGAAGTCTCACAGGGGGCTCAATTTCATTCAACACAGACAGAACATACTGCTTTGCCATTTATAATAAGCCTCTCTCTTTTTTTTAAATTTTATTTTTAAGTAATCTCTACCCGCAGTGTGGGGCTGGAACTCACAACTCCGATACCAAGAGTGGAGCACTCCACTCACTGAGCCAGCCATCGCTACCCCCCACCCCCGCCTTGCCCCAACTCTGTTTAGAGAGGGAGACTAAATGTGAGTTAGCAGCCAAATGCCTCATCCTGCAGGGTAGTTGCTGTGCTTTTTCTTCTTTGTGAGAGATTGCTCAGAGCAATGCTTTTCCCAAACCATTCCGAATTCTACTCACAAAGCTGTATGGAAATCTAAGAACTGCAAAACAAATGAATGAGTGTGTAAGCTTGTGTGAGTCCTATGTATGTGTAGGTAGCATTCTATGTTCCCTGGCCAAGAGTTTGCGACTGTGCTGGTATTATGTGAGTGTGTAGGTCAGAGGGATGATCAAAACACCTCATTGAAAATATTCCTCTAGGGGTGCCTGGGTGGCTCAGTCGTTAAGCGTCTGCCTTCGGCTCAGGTCATAATCTCAGGGCCTTGGGATCGAGCCCTGCATCGGGCTCCCTGCTCCGCGGGAAGCCTGCTTCTCCCTCTCCCACTCCCCCTGTTTGTGTTCCCTCTCTCACTGTGTCTCTCTGTCAAATAAATAAATAAAACCTTTGAAAAAAAAATATTCTTCTAGCCATACTATGTTCATTCCAAGCCTTAATTAATGAGATAAATTGGAGTGTCACTAAACATTGTAAATAATATTCAGGGATTTATTATTTTTTTCTCTAAAGCCAGGTCGATTTATTTCTCATATCTTCAGGAAGAGTTCTTCTTGACAAGAAAACACAATGTGTCCCTTATTATGTTACCTTTGGTCAGTTTTTGTTATTCTAGTACAGGCAGTCTCTGCTTTTGTACGTAACATGCACTTGGAAATGTGTTTGTAAGTTGAGTACCTGAAAGTCAAGTGAGAGACTCACATGCAATGAAGAGCATTCCACTCCCAGAGACCTACAATATATCAGGTGTATTCAGGGCCTTCTTTCCTTGCAAATAGGCAGGTGGGCACCTTGCCCTGGGGTGAGGGTAAGGGAAGCTGGAAGGTGAAAGGGGGTGCTGGGCTCAGTCAAGGAGTGCTAGATGGACAGCTCCAGGGTTCCAGATGGCAGGCACTGTGGGGTCTGTCATCCTTTTAGGTAAGGTAGGGACAGCAGTGTGACCATGATAAGACCTGGAAGAGGGGAGTCTATGCTGACCTGAATGGTGACACCATGAGTGAAGTCACACATCTTTCTCCGACACTTTGCCTATGACTGATGCTCTACAGTGACAGTAGCTTATAGGTGATGTCATCATGTGAGAACTTGAAATTGTCATCGGCCCACTGAAGTAGGAAGACTACATCCAGGCAGATGCTTTAGCAGTATGAGTATATTAAAATCAAAGACAATCAGGGTGCCTGGGTGGCTCAGTCGGTTAAGCGTCTGTCTTCGGCTCAGGGGTCCTGGGATCGAGCCCCGCATCAGGCTTCCTGGGAGCCTGCTTCTCCCTCTCCCTCTGCCCCTCCCCCTGCTCGTGCTCGCTCTCTCTCTCTCTCGTTCACTCTTGCTCTCAAATAAATAAATAAAATCTTAAAAAAAAAATAAAATCGAAGACAATCGAAGGCTTCCATCTTAGTCTCTTTGGGCTGCTACAACCAAATACCACTATTAACTATTATTGGCCCTGTATGATCTCCCAGGAGTGTTCCTTCTAGTCACGGATGTGCTGATGATTAATTAGCTGAGGACTCAAGGGGGATCTTCTGCAGATTTCCAGATTTCTCTCTCTCTGCCACTCTCCCCTCTCCAGTACTCTGCCCTGTGAACTCCTGCTACCTTCGCCTCCCTGGGATTTCACTCCTTTCCTCCAATCAGGGAGACTCGGGCTTTAACTAATTTCTGCCAGCCTAAGCTGCAGCCTGGAAACTCTTCCTGGGTAGTAGGGGTGGACAGTGATAGGACTTTATTTGGTTTGTTTCCTATCTCTCAGGGACTGCTATCCTGCACTGTTTGATGTACAATATCTGAAAAACACAGCTTCCACCCACAATTATTACACACATTATTTTCTACTCAGGCAGATGGATAGGTCTGAGCCTTGTTACTGTATCTTGTTGAGAAGTGTAAGTCACTTTGTTATTATCTTTGAGGTTGGTATAGATAACGGGACTGTTCCGCTGGAGCTGCAATGCGTGTGTATTTCCGTGTTTGTCGATGAATGTGTGTGACGAGGGGAAGTGATGGGGAAGGTCACAGGGGTTTCCTGTAAAAATGCATCTTCAAATGAATTTTTAAAGAGTGGTTTTCTTTTAAGATAAGAAAATAATATATGTCTAAGTAAATAATGTAAATACAGCACAGATAATATAAAGTGCAAGTTAAGTCTCTTGCCTGACTCATAATTCTATCATTCAGTTCCATCTTAAAAATAAGCCTCAGAATGAGTCACAGCTAAGAGTTTTTGGTATATTCCTACAAAGTTGTTTCTGAATGGGAATGGAGTGTTATGTTCTTGTGAAATAGAATTCAAGCATAGTATAGTATTTTTGACACAAATGATCATAAGAGATATGATTAAAAATTTTAATATTCTATCATTTCTTTAAGAACTAATATATTTAAAATATAATTTTAAGTTTTATCTTTTGAAATTTGTTTTGATTACAGATTTTAAGGAAAGGTGAATAAAGCTAGAGCATTTTCCAGGAGTGCTCTGTTAATATATTGATAAACTAAGATCTTTTTGGGGCGCCTGGGTGGCTTAGTTGTTAAGCATTTGCCCTCGGTTCAGGTCATGATCCCAGGGTCCTGGGATCGAGCCCCACATTGGGCTCCCTGCTCAGTGGGAAGCCTGCTTCTCCCTCTCCCTCTCCCCCTGCTTGTGTTCCCTCTCTCGCTATGTCTCTCTCTGTCAAATAAATAAAATCTTAAAAAAAACCCACTAAGATCTTTTTATTAATATATTAAAATAGTAAAATAGTAATAGGTGCGCATTTTACAATTTTTTAAAAGATTTTATTTTTAAGTAATGTATTTTTTTAATTTTTAATTTTTTTAAGATTTTATTTATTCATTTGACAGAGAGAGAGACAGTGAGAAAGGAAACACGAGCAGGGGGAGTGGGAGAAGAGGAAGCAGCCTTCCCACTGAGCAGGGAGCCCGATGCGGGGCTTGATCCAGGCCCCTGGGATCATGACCTGAGCCAAGGGCAGACGCTTAACACCTGAGCCACCCAAGCGCCCCTGATTTTTAATTTTTAAAAATTTTTAAGTAATTTCTACACCCAACGTGTGGCTTGATTTCATGACTCCAGGATCAAGCACTGCATGCTCTACCGACTGAGCCAGTGAGGCACCCCTCATTTTACAATTTTTGAAAAAGAACAGAGAACTATAAAGAAGAAAATAAGAATGATTTTCAATCCTATTACCCAGAGATGACTTGACCACTATAGTGATTTAATAATTCCTTTATTCATTAAATTAGTAGAAAACATCCTCACCTCTGAGAAAATTATAAGACACAGCACACAAGGATTATTTTGGCTGTCTGCAATATGTACCTAATAAGCATTTGCTCTTGTTTCTGTCTCTCTCTCCCCGTCATTGTCTTAAATGAATTACTGTTCTTTTTTTTTAAAGATTTTATTTATTTATTTGACAGAGAGAGACACAGCGAGAGAGGGAACACAAGCAGGAGGAGTGTGAGAGGGAGAAGCAGGCTTCCCGCTGAGCAGGGAGCCCGACGCGGGGCTCGATCCCAGGACCCTGGGAGCATGACCTGAGCCGAAGGCAGACGCTTAATGACTGAGCCACCCAGGCACCCCTGAATTACTGTTCTGATAAGGTACATGGGATGTTTGGTAAACATATGTTGACAAATGAATTAAGTAGGACAGTTGATTTCATTTATTAAGTATATTTGTTGAACAAAACAATTATAGTCCCTGCCTTCACGCTACGTTTACAGTCTCAGGAGTGACTAACATTAATCAAATAATTATATAAATAAATGTATACCTATAAACTGTGACAAATGCTCCAAAGGAAAAAGGGCACGACGGAGGTATAACAGGGACCTGATCAAGCTAGAGGGGCCGAGAGGGTTTTTCTGGAAAAGTGGCTTTGTCAGTTTAAGAGTCATAGTGACAAAGAATGGGGGAAGGAGTTTGTGGGTATAATGTATGCAAAGGCCCCAAGGCAGATGAATCTGGGAGAATAGGGAAGGCTCATGTGCTGAAGAACAGAGAGTGGGTTGGAATAGGTTTACAAATTAAAGAGAGACCAGAGTAGAGAGGCCACATTCAGGATGTGGGGTTTTAACCTAAGAAGTGGTGTGAAGCGGGGCACCTGAGTGGCTCAGTGAGTCATGAGATCAAGCCCCGCAAACAGCTCTGCTTGGGACTCTCCCTTTCTCTTCCTCTGCCCCCCCAACCCCCCTTCTCTCTCTCTCTCTCTCTCTCAAGTAAGTAAATAAATCTTAAAAAAAAAAAAAAAGAAGTGGCATGAAGCCCTTGAAGGATTTTAAGAAAAGAGGCATTAAAATTAGATTTACGTTATGAGCATATCTTTGACTGCTTTGCAGAAAATGCTTGGAAGGAAGCAAAAATTAAAACAAGGAGACTGTTGAAGTAGAACAAGCAAGAGAGAACAGGGACTTTAACTGGCAGAGTAGTGGTTGAAATGGAGGTAAAAGTCATGGTAATGGGACAATGTGTGAAAGGGCAAGGAAAGCGTTAAGGATGGCATCTTAGCTTTTGGATTTCAAAGGTGGGGGCCAACAATGTATAAAAGGAATTATGCACCATAGCAAAATGGGATCTATTCCAGGCATGCAAAGCTGGTTCTATATTCAAAATCCATCAATGTAATCTACCATATCAACGAGCTAAAGAGAAAAAAATCATATGATCGTATCAGCTGATATAAGAAAAGTATTTGATAACATCGAAAATCTATTCAGGGTGAAAAGTCTCAGCAAGTTAGTCATGAAGGGGAATTACCTCAACCTGATAAAAAGCATCTACAAAAAGCCTACAGCTAAGATCATATTTCATGGTGAAAGGCTGAACGCTTTTCCTCTAAGATTGGCAACAAAGCAATATGTCAGCTTTCACCACTCTTATTCCACATAGTACTGGAAGTTCTGGCCACTGCTATAAGCAAGAAAAACAAATAAAAGGCATACAGGATAGAAAAGAAGAAATAAGCTTATTTCTATTTGCAGAAGACGTGATTGTCTATGTAGAAAATTCCAGGGACACCTGGGTGGCTTAGTCCATTAAGCTTTTGCCTTTGGCTCAGGTCATGATCCTGGGGTCCTGGGATCAAGTCCCATGTCGGGTTCCTTGCTCAGCAGGGAGCCTGCTTCTCCTTCTACCTGCTGCTCCCCCTGCTTGTCCTCTCTCTCTCTCTCTGACAAATGGATAAATAAAATCTTAAAAAAAAAAAAAAATTCCAAGGATTCTACAAAAGACTCCTAGAACTAATAAATGAGTTCAACTAGGTCACAGGATACAAGATCAACACACAACACTCAGAGCATTTCTATATACTAAGAATGAAAATGCAGAAACCAAAATTAAAAATGCAAAACCATTTACAATTGCTCTAAAGAAAATGAAATACTTAGGTATACACTTACCAAAACATGTACAAGTTCTGTATGCTGAAAATTATAAAATACTGATTAAAAAAATGGAGAGACATACTGTGTTATGGATTGGAAGTGTCAACATGGTAAAGATGTCAATTCTTCTCAGATTGATCTATAGGGTTAATGCAATTCCTATCAAAATCCTAGCAAGCTTTTTGTCAGCAGAGATGAGGTTATCCCCAAAGTTGTGGAAAAGTATAGGCCCCCAAATAGGTAAAACATTCTTTTTTTTTTTTTTAAGATTTTATTTATTTATTTGACTGAGAGAGAGACACAGCGAGAGAGGGAACACAAGCAGGGGGAGTGGGAGAGGGAGAAGCAGGCTTCCCGCCGAGCAGGGAGCCCGATGCGGGGCTCGATCCCAGGACGCTGGGATCATGACCTGAGCCGAAGGCAGACGCTTAACGACTGAGCCACCCAGGCGCCCCTAGGTAAATCATTCTTGACAAAAAGATTATGGAGGAGGATTCATTCTTCTTAAGGCTTACTGTATATCTGCAGTAATCAACACATTGTGGTTTTGGTGCAAACATAGACATACAAGTCAACACAACAAGACACAGAACCCAGAAACAGACCCACACAAATGATATTTGAGAAGGTGCAAAAGCAGGCGACTGGGTGGCTCAGTAAGTTCAGCATCTGCCTTCAGCTCAGGTTATGATCCCAGGGTCCTGGAATCAAGTCCCGCATTGAGCTCCCTGCTCAGTGGGGAGTCTGCTTCTTCCTCTACCTCTCCCCCCTGCTCGATCTTTCTCTCTCTCTCAAATAAATAAATAAAATTTAAAAGAAAAAGTGCAAAAGCAATTCAATGGAGGAAGGATAGCCTTTTCAAAAATGGGTTTGAAGCTATGGGACATCCAGAGCCAAAAAATGAAACTCTATCGAAACAAAAGTTGGTCTAATACAAAAATTAATTTAAAATGGGTCACGAACTTAAATGTAAAACTACAAAACTCTGGGAAAAAAATAGGAAAAAAGTTCATGATCTAAGACTAGACAGTTTTCTTAGATGATCCATGAAAGCAAAAACTGATCAATACAAATTTATCAACATGAAGAATTCTGTTTTGTGAACACCCATGTGAAGAGGGTGAAAAGACAGGCTATAGTATGGGAAAAACTATATACAAACTACATATCCAACGAAAGTCAGTATCTAGGATACTCTTAGAACCCAAGAGTAAAGATACAAACAACCCAATTAGGAAATGGGCAAAGGCATGAACAGACATTTCACCAAATACGATATGTAGAGAGGGCAAATAGACCTATGAAAAGATGTTTAACATCACTAGCATTTGGAGGATGCAAGTAAACAGTACGGTGAGTGATGATTAGTGTTAAATAGCAAAAATTCAACTGAATACATTTTAGGGATCTAAATTAATTGATATACGAATCAGGCAATATCTCAACTCACAAATAAAAGGGAGCTCCAAAGGGCTACAGAAAAGGACAGGTTTTTTAAAGGTAGAGACGGAGTGGAGAAAAGGAAATTACTAGCAAAGAAGCCATTGTTTTAGGCAAGGTCGCCCTTCTTTTTTTTTTTTTTTTTAAGATTTTATTTATTTATTTGACTGAGAGAGAGACACAGCGAGAGAGGGAACACAAGCAGGGGGAGTGGGAGAGGGAGAAACAGGCTTCCCGCGGAGCAGGGAGCCCAATGCGGGGTTCGATCCCAGAACCCTGGGATCATGACCTGAGCTGAAGGCAGACGCTTAACGACTGAGCCACCCAGGTGCCCCACAAGGTTGCCCTTCTAAAGGGCCTCTCAGTATATTTCCTAGTGCTAACCAGGAAATTCCCAGGTTGACTGGTTAAAGGTTACATTCCTGGGGGGCTGAAACTGTAGTTAGGGTAGATGTTAAGTCTTGGTTTATTGACTTGGGTGGGGCCTTAACCTAAGGGACAACATTTTGGGCCTGTGGTTTTCTTTTTAAGGGTACATAGCTGTCAGAATGGCTGAAATAAAACATGGTAACACCACTCAAATCCTGGTGAGGGTTTGAAAAAACTGGGTCATGTATACATTACCTGTGGTAATGCAAAATGCCACAGCTGCTGTTTCTTATAAAACTACCATATGACCCAGTTTGCACTTGCGGGCCTGTAACCCAGAGAAATGATAACTTATGTTCATACAAAAACCTGTACATGAATGGTCATAGCAGCCTTATTTGTAATAGCCAAAACTGGAGGTCCTTCACCAGATGAATGGTTAAACAAACTGCAGTTCACATATTCCCTGGAATACTACTTAGCAACAATAGAACAATCGATTCGTACATGCAAGAACTTGGATGAGTCATGAGAACATTATCCTGAGTGAAAAAAGCCAATCCTCCAAAATTACATACTGTATAATCCCATTCATCTAATATTTTTGAAATGACAAAATTTTAGAAATGGAGGACAGATCATTGGTTGTCTGGGGTTAGGGAAGAGGGTTGTGGGTGAGGGGGCATAGCAGGAAGGCAGGTGTAATTATCAAAGGGCAACACGAGGGATCTCTGTGGTGTGGGACTGACTGCTCACAGCTGACTGTGGTGGTTGACCCACAAAACTACACATGTGACAACATTGTAGAGAACAAAATACATAGACATATGTGAGGACAAATGAAATTAGGAACATCTGAATAGGATCAGTGAATTCTACCAATGCCAATATCCTGGATGTGGCTCTATACTCTAGTGTTGTAAAACATTACCATTGAGGGAAACTGAGTAAAGTGCACACAGAATCTCTCAAAAAAAAAAAAAAAAAAAAAAGGAGGGGGGTACGCCTGGGTGGCTCAGTTGGTTAAGCATCTGCCTTTGGCTCAGGTCATGATCCCAGGGTCTTGGGATCGAGCCTTGTATCCACCTCCCTGCTCAGTGGAGAGTCTGCTTCTCCCTCTCCCTCTGCCCCTCCCCCCACACTCATGTTCTCTCTCCTACACTCTGCTCTCTCTCACAAATAAATAAATAATCTTTAAAAAAAAAAAAAAGAGTGGATAGTGGGAGCATTACTGAAAAGAGCCATGGTCTGAGGCTATCAGAATGGTCTGAGTATATCAGACTAAACTCTAAAATTCTTATCACAGCATTTTGCACTTTAGGGTATGACCCGAACTTACATTTTTAGGCTGTCTTCCATGGCAAATTTAGGCAATCCCAGCATCTCAGCCCTTCTGAACTCCTTGCCATTTCCCAAAATGCTTAGAGCATTCCAGCATAATATGGGAAGGTGTATGGCTCAGGGCATTGGCCCCCCAACCTGACTATGTGTCAGAGTCTTACCCAGCCCAGTGTAGGGATCAGGATATTTGCTCAGGTGATGTAGTCGTCCATGAACTTCAAGTTCTCACCCTAAGTGTAGTAGCTTACCAAAGTATTTTTCACAACAAAGAATGTTCTCTCCTATCTGGTGCTAGTGATTAAGATAAAGAATATCACCTTTTTGCCTTCTTTAACTAGCTTTTCTCCTGCCTGGCATTTCCTGCCCCCAGCTCTGCCCCTACCTCTTCTACTTCTCTTAAAGCTACTTCCTTACTAGATTTCTTGTCCATTCAGCTGGATGGAATTGCTTCCTTCTTTGAAATCCCAGTGCCCTTTTGTCAGTGGGTTACACTCCCTGTGCAGTATCTTGGTTATTCATATACCAGTTTTATGTTTCCACTAGATTACTACGAACAATCTGGGGGCAGAGTTCATCATCCTTTAGTCCTTCACACTGCTGGGTGCTGTTGAGCCAGACATTGATAAAATGCACTCCAAGTCCTTGAGGTGCTCACAACCTGGTAAGAGTGATGGTTTTACCCATAAAGCCCCTTGTCTAGCTTCCATAAACTGTGAGGAGCCAAAGATCGGTGTCCCACTTCAATTTCTCCTGAGGCCCCAGTCACAGGAAGGGGTAGATTGAATCTGGGAGGCTTGTTTCTCTCCACACATTACTTTGTGTCTGTTACTGTTTCACTCAAGTTGCTGAAGCCAGAAACTCTCCAGAGGAACAGCCCACTTGGGAGAAGAGGTGTGGAACCTAAAATGGTTGATGTGGGAGTTTCATCCCATCTTCCAAGTGAGCCAGCCTCCAAGGCTTTGATACATGAAGCAAAAAGAAACAAACAAAAAAATGTAAACATGCACAATTATGGGCACACACACACACCTCAAGGACAGGACAGGAAAGAAAACCATATACAGTGTTGCACTTTCTTTTTCCTTTTAGATTTTGCATTTACTAACATGAATCATGTAAAAGTAGTCCAAAGTCACAAAGTTTTGATTAACTTAAGAAGCCTACCACACACAGGCATGGCGGGTAAGGGGAGAGGTACATAGCTGAAAAGTCCTGTTTGAAACTTACAGTGCACTCAGAAGAAAGGTGGTCCTTTCATGGTAAGGCATATAGGTTTTTTTGTTTTTTTTTAAGATTTATTTATTTTAGAGCAGGGAGAGGGGCAAAGGGAGAAGGTGAAAGAGAATCCTCAAGCAGACTCCTGGCTGAGGTGGAGCTAGATGCAGGGCTCTATCTCATGACCCTGAAATCATGACCTGAGCCAAAATCAAGAGGCAGATGCCTAACCAACTGAGCCACCCAGGTGCCCCGGGCATATAGGTCTTTATCTCATTATCAGTACCTTCTTCATAAAGTTCCTTAACTGGCTACATATTTCTAGAAAATTGCTGTATGGATTATATTAATGTCCATAGTGAGCATGTTATTTTTTTCCTCTTCTGTGTCAATTCACCCTTCTTTTGATAGCACTTCCTTGATTTCTCTGGGGGAAACTCCACTCCCCTGTTTTAGTCCATAAATATCTCCATTTCTCCACCCCCTGCCAGAATGAGGGCTCAGTAGACCATGTAGAGCAGCCAATCAGAATATTGTATTCCTCTGGTCACCATCACTGGTTCTGGGTATGTGGCGGGTATGTGACTCAATCTAGTCCAATTAGAGTGAATGCTAAGACTTGACAGACTATTGAGAAAATAATTCTTTATGGGGATGTTACTAAGAAAGAACAGTCTAATACTAGAACTCTTCGCAAAAAGGGGAGACTTTGCCAGGATACATTGTTAACACACACACACACACACACACACACACACACACACACACACACACACCAAAACAAAAACAAAAACAGAGCTGAGCTAGAAAGAGTAAGACTAAGTCCTTGAAACTAGCTTGAGCCTCTGTATCTAGCACATGCAGTGCTTACTCCATTCTTGGACTTTCAACTCATGTAGGTTAATAAATTTCCTATTTTGTTTAAGCTAGCCTCATTTTTTATCACTTTCAAGTAAATATATACAGAGATAATAACTTCAAAAAATAAATCGAAACTGTAGACATTCTTTTCCCATAAATAATTAGAACTTTTGGTGTCTGGTGGTCCATCATAAGGTTTTTCTTTCTTTTCTTTTCTTCTTCTTCTTCTTTTTTTTTTTTTGTAAGATTTTATTTATGGGGCCTCTGGGTGGCTCAGTCGGTTAAGTGTCTACCTTCTGCTCACGTCATGACCCCTTACTTCTACCTCTCCAACCAGCTTGTGCTCTCTCTGTCTCTCTCTCAAAGAAATAGATAAAATCTTTTATTTGAAAGAGGGAGAGAGAAAGCATGGGGCGGGGAGGGGCAGAGGGAGAGGGAGAAGCAAACTCTCTGCTGAACAGGGAGCCTGATGTGGGGCTCCATCCCAGGTCCCTGGGATCACAACCTGAGCCAAAGGCAGATGCTTAACCGACTGAGCTACCCAGGTGCCCCTCATCATCAGGTTTGAGCAGTGGGAAATGTGGTGTCTTATATCAGTCAGGATACAGAGAGCTAGGTTGTTGGTAGATATTAATAACCCCTGAGTCCCCCAAATCTGAGTTGCTCACACTATGTGTCCATTGCAAAGTGGTGCAGGGCTCTGTCTGTGGTTACTCAGATGGACACATCAAAAGCTCATATCTAATTTTCTATATTTTGGCCCACTTGCTAGAGCTAGTCACATGGCCCCATTAACTGGAAGGTGACCAAGAAGCAGTCTCCCACATACCCCAAAGTAGACAAGATCTAGATATAATTTGTACTAGTAATTCTAGCACATGACCAGCCTTGTATTTTTTTAGATCATAACTTTGATAAGAGTTATTATAATATATATTATATATAATCTATATACTAGATATTATATACAATAATATATTATATATAATCTATGTACTAGATATTTTATGTAGATTATTTTTATACTCCTTAGAACATCTGCATGACTTATAATTGCTTTCATTTTCTATATGAAGAAATTGAAGTTTAGTTGTATTATGTGACTTGCTAAGAGTCACAAAGCAAGGGAGCTGAGATTCTTTTTGAACCCAGGTTGGAATCTGGCTGCTTACCCTGTGCCAAACTACCTCTGATGTGAAGGGTCCACTGATGAGCCAAGGAATTGGACCAAGCGAGATCAGCTAAAAATTCAAGATAGAAATGGCAAGATGCTACTACCCAGATTCTAGGTGGGTGGAGAGAAGAGGCATTACAAAGGTGAAATGACAGGACTTGGTGATTGATTAAATGTGGGATTGTGGGGAGGCGCCTGGGTGGCTCAGTCAGGTAAGCATCTGACTCTTGATTTCCACTCAGGTCATAATCTCAGTGTTGTGAGATCAAGCCCCGCATCAGGCTCCACGCTGGGCATGGAGCCTGCTCAAGATCCTCCCTCTCCCTCTGCTGGTTCCCCACACTCTCTCCTTCTTTAAAAAAAAAAAAAATGTGGGATTGTGGGGCAGTAATGGGTCAACAGCGACTCTTGAATGTTGCAGCAGTTTGACTGGGAGGCGTTTGACATGCCCTGAGAAGGTGGGAGGAGACGTCAAGCTGGCTGACAAAGCACAGGTTTGGAACTGGGGTGGAGGTCCGGCTGGAGATGCTGACTTGGGAATTCTACACTTAGATGACAGTTTACATGTGCAGTGGATAAGAACCTCCAGAGAGAAGACAGCATGGGATGAGAAAAGTGTCACGACAACTTTTGGGGTGGGGCCGGGGGAAAGTATGGGATCCTATAGTTCCCAGGGAAGAAAGAGAATGAGGAGTAAGGTATCATAAGGAGCAGAGTGCATCTACCAGGAGGTCTCAGCCCCTGTCTACATGGCAATATGGACATCATCAATAACAAATTCCCTCTTATGAGAGATGTTCATCTCTTCTGGTTAGAGCATGTTCTAACGAGAATTTTACCATTAGACATACTTTTTTTTTTCACAACCTGGATATTAATGAGCTCTGGTGTTCAGTTTTAATCTTTTGGGCTTTAAGAGTGGACATTCAATTAAAAAGATTAAAAACCATTTGGAAGCAGTGAATCTAAAACATAAATGAAAGAGAATATGCCATCTTTAGCATCACAGGAAAGATAAAACCGGGAGGAAGACAGCAATTAAGATAGTTTCAAAATGGGATTGAGGTGGTGCTTTGTAAACTCCAAAATTCTCAACGAGGCTGAAATCCTAGTTCCTCTTCCATTTTTTACCCTTTTCTTTGTTGGGTTTTCTTCAACGTTAACTGCTCTAGGAAGCCTTCCCCAGCTATAGCAAAACCAGTCCTCCTCAAGCTCCTTTGGTACTTTGAACTTACTTTTGGAGAATTTACAAGTGTGCCCAGAGGCAGATTAACTGTTAATACCATGAAGCTAATGAGATTAAACTTCTGGATTCCTCACTTACTCAGGCTGCTGTGGGTGCTGGGAGTTGTTGGGAGTTGTAAGGTATTTCCAAGTGTGGAGGGGAAGCCAGTTGCAACCAGGAACAATTTCTATGAAAGCATTTCTGATTAATTGCCCAAAGAGATGTCAGAAGACAGGGATCTGAATCTCCGTGCCTCTAGCACTTACAATTATTTACTTTCTCATTCTAAATACTCATACCTAATTTCATATTTCTAGTTTTGTACCCCCAATTCCTCTTTTGCTAAATCTTTAAACATTTCGGGCCCACAAAACATGGGTCTGCCCTGTATCATTTTTTATCATTCGTCAATAGTGAGTGAATTGTCCTGATTCAAGCCCCTTCTTGCACCTACAGCTTCAGCATGGTGCCTTGTTCAAGGTAAGCTACAATAGATGTTTGTTGAATGAAGAAATGTGGCAGAATAAATCATGAGTTAAGAAAGTCCCAGAATTTGGGAGACGCAGTGTGGTCATGATTCCTAAGAAACATAACAGGGTATTAATGCACATGAATAGTCTGTGGTGGGGAAGAGGAGATCAGAAGAGGAAAAATTCTCAGGACTTTCAGTTTCATCTGGGGAAGTCAGGCCTAGTAGATGTAGCAGTTTTCTTTTCCAAGATTTTATTTATTTATTTATTTGTCAGAGAGAGAGAGAGAGCAAAAGCAGGGGGAGCGGCAGGCCAAGGGAGAAGCAGGCTCCCCGCTGAGCAAGGAGCCCGATGCGGGGCTCGATCCCGGGACCCTGGGATCATGACCTGAGCCGAAGGCAGACGCTTAACCGACTGAGCCACCCAGGCATCCTGGCAGTTTTCTTTTCTGTTTTTTTTTTTTTTTTTTTTTAAAGATTTCATTTATTTATTTGATAGAGACACAGCGAGAGAGGGAACACAATCAGGGGGAGTGGGAGAGAGAGAAGCAGGCCCCCCGCTGAGCAGGGAGCCCGATGTGGGGCTCAATCCCAGGACCCTGGGACCATGACCTGAGCTGAAGGCAGACGCTTAACGACTGAGCCACCCAGGCGCCCCTTCTTTTCTGTTTTAAATCTCAGTTGTTTCATATAGCAGATGCTTCAAAAATAATTCCTATGTACCTTCCCTCCACTGGCTGCAGAATGCTACACTAAGCATTCATAAAAAGGAGATTATAGTAGAGCTAGGCTCTCTAGTATAAAATTTTACACTCTTCATTCAAGATCAGGTTAGAGAGCTTTGCTTTAAGAATTTTATTTTTTTTATTTATTTTTATTTTTTTTGCTTTAAGAATTTTATGTGATAGGAGCTTAGATCAAGTTTTCTAGTTAAGGCAGCAGGACAAAGATTAAGATATTTTTAATTCTATTTTATATAAAGATATCTGAAAGATGGTGTCTATCAATTTTATGGGAGACAAAAAGTAGATAAAATTTCACTAAAACTGATTTTCTGCTCCAAAAGAATCCTTTAGTTTTAGTTTCTGTAACTGAGCATCTTCTCTCTTGTCTTCCAATTGAGCTTTGTTTTTATTTAGATTTTATTTTTTAAATTTTTAATTTTTTGCTGTTTTTATGTAGATTTTTAAAACTGACTAGTAAAATAAAGTGAGAACCACCCAGAAACATACATTTGAGTTGATTGTAGGTTAAACGCATTTCAGGTCTAGGTATACTTGGGTTAGAGACAAAACCTTATCAAAGAAAACAGAATAAAAATAAGACAAGAAAAAATTCTCCTACATTTACCTTCTTCACTGTTTCATCAACTTTTCACTGTCCATATTCAATTAATTGATAAAAGCATATCTCTAAGTGAATCCTTGTTGGCTTTGGCATGAAAAGTAGTCTATTAACTTGGAGTCTGTTTACTCAAAAAGCATATGATAATGTTACTTTTATTTTAGTTTAGGTGAAGAAAAGGAGGGAAAAAAGCCACTGAGGGTGGAAGTTTGGGAAAGTGAGGAGGAGGAGGAAAGATGAATCCTCTCTTCTCTGCCTTGAGAAAAATAAGAAGATCCCTAGAGCCTAAAATGGAGAAAACACTGCTCCTACCAAGTTCTGAGTGGGGACTAGTCTCCCAGATCCTGGATATAATATAGGACGACACTGATGCAGCATAGCCCAGTAAGGAGAGTGCAGTGGCCAAGGACTCTGGCACTGTTTCATTTCCAATCTTATCAGTAGGTGAGTGATTTGGGGCAAGCTGCCTCTTAAATTTGTTAGCATTCATCTCCAAGCAACAGAAAAATCCAAAGACTGCTTTAAACAAGACAGAGATTTTTTTCTTTAAGGTAAATCCAGACATAGGCAGTAGAGAGCTGATATGGTAGCATGGTCATCGGAAACCTAGGTTGTCTCTATTCTGCTAGTCCAACATCCTTAGTGTGCAAACTCACAGTACAAGAGAGTTGCTTGAGTTCCAGCGATTACGTCTATATTCCAGCAACTTGCAAGGAGGAAGGGGCAAAAGGTAAAGGCCAACTACCTTTTAAGGAATTTTTCAGAAGTACCCATACAATGCTAATGTGTACATATTATTGGATATATCTTAATATTAACATTGTCACAGTTGGAGAAAATGTGTCTGAGAAATGTAAATCTCTATTTTGGGTACTTATGCACAGCTAAAAACTGGACTTTCTCTTGCTAAGGAGGAAGGGGAGAATAGCTATAGGGGTCGTGACCACAGTCTCTACCACATGTCTTTAAGCTTCAGTTTCCTTATTTGTCAAGTGGGCATCAAAACAGAATCCACCACATACCGTATATCAGACAATGTAAGTGAAGTGCCTGGCACATTGTGCATGCTCACCAAATGTTAGCAGTTTATTGTGGAATATAAATATATAATCAAAACTGCAGATTGCCCCCCAGTATTAATTCCCAACTTCATCCTTTTATACAACCCTCTGAGTTTTGCCCAGCTAGAGACTACATCTCTCATTTTCTCTTGTATGTGACTCAATTATGGCTAATGAGAAGTGAGAACTGATGTGGACAGTTGTAGGGCATATACTTAGAAGGTTACTGTTTGCTCTCCACCTCTTCTGTTCCCATCCTGCAGGCTGAAATGTGTTTGATAGTGCCAGTCCGGCTTTGACTGTGGACTAGAGGGAAGAACAGAATAGAAGGAAGCTGGGTCCCTAAGTGACCTTGAGGATGTGTGTCTCTCGCACTTGCTGGACCACCTTCTAACCTTGACCTTTTGTCAGAAAGTAGCAAACCTTCTATACTATTTAATCTGCTGTAATTTTGCACTCTGCTAACGCTGTGGATGGGGCGCCTGGGTGGCTCTGTCAGTGAAGCATCTGACTCTTGGTTTCGGCTCAGCTCATGATCTCAGGGTCCTAAGATCGAGCCCTGTGTCGGAATCCACGTGGAGTCTCGTTGTCTACCACCAAAAACAATGCCCATTATCATGCCACGGTGCAGGTGCCACCGCACCTGGTGTTGCTAATGCTAGTGACAGTGGATAGATACCGACCACCTCCACTAGGACTGTTGCTACAGCTGATTCTGGAAATGGCTTGTAGCAGCTCCCACGATCACTGCCCCTCTCCAAGATGGGTTCTGAAGGTTGCTGCTGGTTCATGTACAAGTTTCTAATTGAACGCCGGGGTTGTACACTTGTAATTGATAGCATCTTCGCTCCAGAGGTGGTTGGGAAAGCAAGTCACTGGCATTTTAGCTTTTTAAAGTAGGAGGTAAACTTTGCCTGATAGGTGGGGGTTCTCTGAACCCAGTCGGAGTTTTACATGCTGGCTAGCTAAAAACAATGACAGGTGTCTCCTCTAGTGGTTCATGCTTCCACCTGGTGATCTCCAAACAGCAGAACTTCATTATAGGATTAAAGATCAATCTTTGTATGCCCTTAAGTTTGTCATTCAGAGAAATGGTGATGGTGAGAAAAGGATATTTATTAAGTACAAGCTATAGCGACTCAGGGAGCTGTTGGGAGTTTAGCAGTGAATAAGGAATGAGCTCTGTCTTCTAAAACTCAGATTCCGGTACCTGAGGCAAAACTTACATAGGTGAGTTTAAAAATTTTTTGTATTGTAGTTTCAAATGGTGAAAATAGCTCTACAGTCAATCTGCATTGTTTGTGGATTTGGTATTTTTTTCCCCCAAGATTCTATTCATTTATTTCAGGGGGGGGAGGGGAAAAGGGAGAGGGAGAGAATCTAAAATCTGGACAAAGAATGTTGAACTTTTTAGAAAAAGCCTACACAGGATTTTGTTGTTTCTTCCTAATACATTAACAAACCTAATAATAAGGAGGAAAGAAAAACTTTTAAAACAGTATCGCTCCAGTTTGTCTGCAGTTATGGGATTTAAAATATTCCTGTTCTATTGAGGTAAAAGCTGCAAACTTTGGTAAAGTTAGGAAAAAAAAATCAACAAATCATTCCAAAAAAAAAAACCAAAACCAAAAAAAGAAAAAAAATAACAAAAAACAAAAACACAACCAAACCCTAAGTTACAGCTTTCTTGGTACATATACAGTAACTACAAAAAAATTTCATTAAAAAAAGTACTTAAATTCCCCTCTTATAATTCTCAGTTGGTGAGCTGACAATTCAATTGAAAGGATCCACAGAAATGATATCACCCCCAAACACTCACCCAGTATCAGGAAGAACTGGCTAACCCCAGTTTTAGAAATGAGCTGAGCAGGGAGCCTCGTGGGACTCGATTCCAGGACTCCGGGATCACGACCTGAGCCGAAGGCAGACGCCCAACCAACTGAGCCACCCAGGAGCCCTGTGGATTTGGTATTTTGATTCACCTACAGACTAAAATTTATTTCTAACCCCTAAACCAATACTCATGGTGCTTTTGAGGTCTCTCCTATGCTCTTTTGAACAAGCAGTACTATTCTGTTGCTTCCCTTATTGATGAACGAAATAGATTTTGAGCATGTGTTCATGGTATTTTGTATTAGAGTCAGGTTTTTAACTTTCTGACATTCTAAAATTAGAATTTTAGAATTTTAATGTTATGTGTTCTAAAGCATGACGTGCAAAGCGGTGGAACGTTTGAGTCATCCAATGCTCACGTTCCCAGGCGGCATCAGACAAGGCAATGCTCTGCCTTCTTGTTTCGTTCTCCTGTTGGAAACCCCTAGCCTTTTTGTAGTCCATTTAGTGCTGTGTATTTTTGTATTTTTGTGCTTTTTGTTGCCGAATTTACTGCTTAAAATGGTCCCCAAACATCGTGCTGAAGTGCTGTCTAATTCCTAAGTGCAAGAAGACTGTTGTGCCTCCCAGAGAAAATACACGTGTGGATAAGCTTTGTTTAAGCATACATCATAGCGTTATTGGTCGTGAATCAAAACAATGAGCCAACAATGTATATTAAATAAATACATGTCTTTGGACAGAAACACATATAAAACACTGTTATGTATGCATCAGTTGACAAAAATGTGTGGCCAAAGCTTGCAGGAAAGGAACCCTGTATTTCTCCTAGGAGCCATGGTTCAGCATTTGCTAATTTGCTGTTTGTCAACTTTATCGAATCCAACTACCATGAATAATGGGGATGAATTGTGTTATCATTTTTTTCTAATTTTAAGACATACAAGTTCATTGTAAAATAATGTAAACAATAGAGGAATGCATGAAAAAGAAAGTAAAAAACACTGCGTCCTGCCACAGAGAAAACATGAATGTTACCATTTTGATAAAAAATGATTTCAAATATTTCTTTTTACATATACATATACATATACATGCATCATTTTATATAAATGTCATGATATGATTGTGATTCTCTAATTTCTTTATTCAACATGTAAATTATAATTTTAGAGTTTTCAGAAAGTTAAAAACAGGACTCATATATACATATGGAGAGCATGTGCTAAAAAAAAATGTATCTAATTCATTAAAAAGAGAACCAGTAGGAGAGTAACACTGGTTCAGAGGCCAGTAAGAGAAACATATGTTTCTATAGCCATTGAAAGAAAGAATATAAAATGAGGTTGGTAAGTGGAAGCAACACTGCTTAAGGTACCACAGGATAGTAAAACCTTAACCTTTGGGGAAACCTTTTCTTTCTGGACAGAACTTGTTTGCAACAAGCTAATATTTAACTTTACAGAGTCTGGGGACAAATCATTAGTCAAATAAGTTGAATAAAGTCAAATAAAACTTACACAAAGCCTAATGCTTCTTTGGTAGTATTAAGAGACAATGCTGTAGTAAATACATTAAGTGAGAAAAATTATAATGCATTAAATATCGACCCCAACTGCCCTAAATTTCTTAAAATGTAATCAAAACACAGTTAAACAAACAATTTTGTTAGGATGGAAAATGCTCCATCTCACGAAACAATCTAGTTGTAAACGATAATTGTTTAGCAGAAGGTCATGTCTCTGGATCAGCAACATCTTTGGGGCACAACCCTGTTGTTGACACTCAGTAGATGTTCCAAAAGCATCTAAATGAGATTCTGATATTCTACCAATTGTATTTGGAGTAGACTTTTTCCTGAAAAATACTTGGGGGATGTCAATATAATTGTTTTCTTATGTAAATGTTGAATGAAAATGTATTGAGAAATATGTGTGTTCTGATAAGTTTGGTTATTTATTTATTTTTAAAGATTTTATTTATTTATTTGAAAGAGAGAGTGTGAGTGAGAGAGAGAGCATGAGCAGGGGGAGAGGCAGAGGCAGAGGGAGAAGCAGGCTCCTCTGCTGAGCGGGCAGCCCGGCAAGGGTCTCCATCCCAGGACCCTGGAATCATGACCTGAGCTGAAGGCAGATGCTTAATTGACTGAGCCAGTCAGGCGCCCCTGATAAGCTTGGTTATTTAAAACTAAGAGATAGTCTACCAGAAAAGCAGTGGAGACATTTTGGCAGGGTATCTCTAGTGTATTCTGAAAATTCTTCTGTCCACCCCTCTGTTCTCTAACAGTTTCTCTCCCCAGAGGCAAACAGTGTTTTTTGTTTTTGTTTTGTTTTGTTTTTTTTTAAGATTTTATTTATTTATTTGAGGGGGAGAGTAGGAGGGGTGGAGAGAGAGCACAAGCAGGGGGAGGGGCAGAGGGGCAGAAGGAGAAGCAGACTTCCCGCTGAGCAGGGAGCCTGATGCGGGGCTCAATTCCAGGACCCTGGGATCATGACCTGAGCTGAAGGCAGACGCTTAACCCGCTTAACCGGCTGAGCCACCCAGGAGCCCCCAGAGGCAAACAGTGTTACCTGTTTCTTCTGTATCCTTCTAGATTATTGTCTGCATATATGACTAATATGTATCTAGAAGATGCTGAACGTGATACTTCTTGTTGCCTTTCGGTTTGGGAAGCCCCAAAGGCCTATAAAACAGTGTGTGCCAAAGGCACAACACTTACAGGCAAGGCAGAGACTAGACCAACTCTGCAGCACATGCAAAGGGAGCAAGTTCCCAAATCTGCTCTGTGACCTTAGATTATTACCCACTTCAAGGTGATGCAAGAGAAGGCTAGGAATTCATTACCAGTCACTGGAGTAATAAGAGTAAAGCTGATTGGAGGAGAGGGTTGTTGTTTCCTGTGCAGTTCTCCCTCTACCCCACTCTGGCAGAAGAGAGTAGGCAGCTGGGGACTGTGCCTTTTCTTCTATGCCAGCAAAGGAGTTTTCAATAGGACCACTCAGAAAACGTGGTAGGCATCCTTTGGAGCTTGGGGCATAAGCATTGGTATCTGCCTATGCTGGGGGAGGTCTAGGTGAAGCCTGGCTGGGGACTGAGCCGAAGGAAGGGCTTCACTGGGGGCAAGCTGGGCTTCTTCTTCTTCTTCTTCTTTTTTTTTTTTTGAAGATTTTATATATTTATTTGACAGAGAGAGAGATCGCACAAGCGGGGGGAGGGGCAGAAGGAGAGGGAGAAGCAGGCTCCCCACTGACCAGGGAGCCGGACATGGGCTCGATTCCAGGACCCTGGGATCATGACTTGAGCCAAAGGCAGACATTTAACTGACTGAGCCACCCCAGCACCCCAAGCTGGGCATCTTCTGACCTTAGGGACAAGTGTGTATTTCTCAGACACCATTAGATGAGGCCTTCATGATAGAGCTGATGGTAGGTTGTCGTTAATGAGACCCTCAGACATTTTCCAAGAACACTGGAAGAGGTGAAGAGCCCCCCTCACCCCGACTGCATCCCCGAAAGAAGCATCTTTTGTCGGAAGCATTGGGGATGAGGAAAATTAAAACCCATACCTTCAGAAGTTTCCACAGAATCTGCAAAGGCCCCCTGTGAGAGAAAGGATCAACATTTGCAATCTCTCACACAAAGAGGGCACCTGACTAGTCAAGTAAGAATTTTTGTGCCCTTTATTCCTGTTATTCCAACCCTGGAGGGTCCCCCAATTTTAAATTTTTACTATTTTTATTTTTAATGGAAATGCATTTAAAATCTAATATTAAATTTTTACTATTTTTATTTTTAATGGAAATGCATTTAAAATCTAATATCATAAATTGAAGGTGTACAACATATTAGTTTGATACATGTATATATTATCATATGATTGCCATTGTAGCAGTCAATAATTCACATTATATAATTATCATTCTTTTAGTGGTTGGAATAATTAAGTTCTAGTCTCTTAGCAAATTTGATGATTGTCATATAATATTGTTGTTTATATTCACTATACTGTGCATTAGATCTCTAGGACTTGCTTACCAGTTTGTACCCTCCAATATCTGTCCAATGAGGGTCCCAAAACTGTAGCTAGTGACAGAGGTAGGGAGGAAGAGTGAGAAAGAGAAAAGAAACAAGCTGTTTTCTCCTTCCCCGCTGCAAAAGCTGGATACAGGGTGGGAGGAAGTTTTAAACTGAATGACATTTGGAGTTTTATGGTTATTAGGCTGGACTGTACTCTAGCATATCTCTAAGTGATGTTACAAGCTATGGCACCTGCCTGATTCCACGCAGGAGCAGAAAATAACATAAGCAGAAAGAAGGGGCAATGGGAGAAAGAATTAAATTGCTTCCTACTTGTCTGTATCTTACTTTTCCTACTTGTCTTATATATGGGTCAGGACTGTGGATCTGAGAGCCTCACCCTGCTGGCCAGTGCCAGACTCGGGGGGGCAGGAAGTAGACACGGGGGCCCCTGGGAGCAGGGGAGGAAAGGCTATTGTTCTTTCCTGCTCTATTTGAGGGGCAGGCATCCAAATTCTTAGTTTTCCACTGGGGAATGGGTCTGCGCATCAGGTAACACAGGAGACTCAGAATAGAAGAAAACAACAACAACAGAATAGGAGAGGACAAAGAGCTCTGGCATCTGCAGAGAGTGGAAGAGAGAGGGTTTGGTGAAAACAGTGTCAGGAAAGAAAGCCTGGACCTCTGAAGTTCCTTCGTGCTGATATTGGTGCCCCTGCCTGTCCTGGCATCCGGCTCACATCTGTGGATCCTTTTTTTTTAGAGGGAGAACAAGCACAGAGGGAGAGGGAGGAGCAGACTCCCTGCTGAGCAGGGAGCCCGATGTGGGGCTCGATCCCAGGACGCTGGGATCATGACCTGAGCTGGAGGCAGACGCTTAACCGACTGAGCCAGCCAGGCGCCCGTTGTTGTTCCTTTCTGTCTGTCTCTGGACCCAGAAGACAGCTGATCTCTGGCATCTGAGAGGTAGCACAGTGCAGCAAAGAGAGCCCTCTAGCCATCCGTATAGTACTCCGTGCCGCATCACTTGGCACAGTCTCTCTGGAGGGCAGTTTAGCCATAGCTAATAGAAGCCTTGCAATGTTTATACCTGTGTAAGAGTTAGGATGAGGGTCAACGTCACGTAACACCAAAACCCACAGTAGTTAGGACTTACACAAGATGTAAGTTTATTTCTCTTTTGTGTAAAATTCCAAGAGAATGTGGTCTAGAGCTGGTCCTTGCCTCAGCTCCAAGAAGGATTCAAGTTCTTTCCAGCAAAGCCATGAACCAGCATGAGACAAGCCACGTTCCAGGCAGCAGGATGGAGTGTAGCCAATGAAGGATGTTTCCAAGAAGAAAAAGGGGGAGAGTCACAGAACACCTGTGCCTAAGGAAGGGTCCTGAAAGCTGCCACATAACTGTCTTGCTCATATCTCATTGAGGAGACCTCAAGCACAGGGCCGTGCCCAGCTGTAAGGGACACTGGAAAAAACAATGGATTCCAGATGACTAAATACCTGACTAAAAATTTTGGCAGAAGAGTGAAAGAATATTGGGGAACAATTAACACTGTTCCGTGACTCACTTATTTCACTGACTAATATGTCTTGGATGCGATTCTGTATCAGTACTTAGAGTGCTTCCTTATTCTTATGTATTTTCTCTTTTAAGACTCAATAACACTTCATTATTTGGAAGTATCATGAAGTATTTACTAATCTCCGTTGATGGGTAGTTAGATCTCAAACTTATATTATTACAAATACTGTTGCAGCGAGTAACCTTGAACATAGGTAGTTTTTATTTTTTTTAAGATTTTATTTATTTATTTGACAGAGAAAGACACAGCAAGAGAGGGAACACAAGCAGGGGGAGAGGGAGAGGGAGAAGCAGGCTTCCCGCTGAGCAGGGAGCCCGATGCGGGACTCGATCCCAGGACGCTGGGATCATGACCTGAGCCGAAGCCAGATGTTTAACGACTGAGCCACCCAGGTGCCCCTGAACATAGGTAGTTCTGCATATATGTGAGTGTAACTGTAAGATAAATTCCCAGATGTGGGGTTGTTGGGATTTTGTAATTTTGGTAAATTATTGCCAACTTCTCCTCCCTAGAGTTGTAACCACGAGAGTCGCACTATCAGTAAAAACCCTTTCCAACACAGCATTTTATCAAACTTTTTGATCTTTGCCTATCTGATAGTTAATAAGCAATTTAAAAATTTTAAAGCAGTGTTACAATTCATTTTTTTCATATATCTTTGTGCTCTTGTCTGCTTGTCTCTAAAAGATAAGATCCTAGAGAGGAATTATTGAGTCCAAAGTTATACACAATTTTAAACTCTTGATCTTTGTGGCCAAACTTTTTAAGGAGAATGTGCTAATTTTGCCATTTGCAACCTACAATGCTTGAAAAGAGAAGAAGATAGTTTTTAGAATCAAGCATGCCGGAGTTTGAATTGGATTCTTTTAGATCCTCTGAAGAGGATTGAATTATGATTATTTAATGAAGTATAGTTGATACATAGGATTATACTTGTTTCAGGTGTACAACATAGCGATTCGACATTTATAGACATTATGAAGTGATCTCTACGGTCCCTTATTATCTTTTAATAGGTTAATTTGGTTGAACACAAGCATAAACACTCTTTCCTCATTGGTGAGTGGCTGCTGAAATTTCCTTTTTGTTCTTTTAAGCTTAGCTGGGTTGCTTGGAGTTGGCCTCACTTATGCATGGCTTGGGGGTCAGCCAGAGATTTGGGCAAGAGTTTATGCCCCCAGAACTTGGAGCTTTCCCCACTACCTCTTCCCTTCCCTGGGTATCTCTTCTCAACTTCCAGCTGCTCTGGTTGCCCCGTACTCTGTCCTTGCGTTCTTTGAATCAATTCAACTGCACAGACTGTCCTTTGGCTAATGCCTTAAGAAACAAGAAAGTCACAGAGTAAGTTAGTAAATTCTCTCTCTAGTGTGAGACCCCAACTGTCTTCAGAATTTACCTTCTTTGGGTCTCTCTTCAGTGCCTTTGGGCAGGTTTTTTTGGGTCAAGAGTTGTTAGCTACAGGGGCGCCTGGGTGGCTCAGTCGGTTAAGCATCTGTCTTCAGCTCAGGTCATGATCTCAGGACCCTGGGATCGAGCCCCGCATCAGGCTTCCCACTCAGTGGGTGTCTGCTTCTCCCTCTGTCCATTCCCCCATTAGTGCTTGCACTCTCTCTCTCTCTGAAATAAATAAAATCTTAAAAAAAAAAAAACCTTTTAGTAAAGGGCCCATCCCCACTCAGTAGTGACTTTGGGCAAGTCATCTGAGAGCCTCAGCGTTCTCATGTGTAATGGGAGCCCTGCCTACCTCACAGGGCTGTCATGAAAGTGCTTAGGAGACAAGAGAACAGTCCAGACATGCAGAAATAATACTGTGCTGACTCTCACCCTAGGTGCACTGTTGAGTGGGTCAGAGGCTCCCCGGTTGCACCCGAGGACCGTCACCCTGGAGCCTACTTTATTTTCTTATAATTTCTTTCTTTTTCCCTTCCTTCCTTCCTTCCTTCCTTCCTTCCTTCCTTCCTTCCTTCCTTCCTTCCTTCCTTCCTTCCTTCCTCTCTCTTTTTATTTATTTATTCATCTACTTGAAGTATAATTGACATATAATATCCCATTAGTTTCAGGTGTACATCATAGTGATTCGATATTTTTTAGACATTATGAAGTGATCCCCAGTGTAAGCCTAGTTACCATCTGTCTCCATACAAAGTTATTACAATATTATTGACTATATGAGCCTAACTTTCAATATTTAACTATGTTTCCAGATAAAGCTATCCATTGGGAAACCAATGGGGATTCCAAGTCAGCTGGAAACATCAAAAATAAGAGACAATATATAGGTAGTACAAAGTATATCAAATAGCATAAATGATTTCACCTTACAAGGCTTTTTTTTTTCCTCTCAAGCACAATGGCTAGTTTGTGGGAGAAATTACTTGAGATACCTGGGAATTTGGGAATATGGAAAATTATCTACTTGGCTACTTCCATTCACCACCCACATGCCATCATAACTGTAAGTGAAGGAGTGCTTCTTTCTTTCTTTCTTTCCTTTTTTTTTTTTTTTAAAGATTTTATTTCTTTATTTGACAGAGAAAGAGAGAGAGAGTGAGAGAGCACAAGCAGGGGGAGGGGCAGATGGAGAAGCAGACTCCGGTAGGGCTCAATCCCAGAACTCCAGGATCATGACCTGAGCCAAAGGCAGATGCTTAACCAACTGAGCCACCCTACCCCAAGTGCTTCTTTCTTTTATTTTTTTAGAGAGAGAGAGAGTATACATGTGAGGGGGGTGGGGGGAGGGACAGAGGGAGAGGGAGAGAGAGAAGAATCCTAAGCAGACTCCCCGCTAAGTGCTGAGCCCAACGCCGGGTTGGATCTCATGACCCTGAGATCATGACTTGAGTTGAAATCAAGAGTTGGACGCTTAACCAACTGAGACATCCAGTTGCCCCTAGAAAGGCTTTTTTCAGTCCAACAATAAGCATCCCAGCATTTATATACTTTAACCCCTTATTCTATATTTGACATGTCCCCAAAGACATGAAAGAATTGAAGTGGATTGTTCAAAGGTCACAAATCCAGGTCTCAAGGAGCTAGGAGATGAGACTTTACTACTGGTGGTCTGATAATCTGCCTGGAAGTCAGGCTCACTTGGAACACTGAGGATCTACCTTTTTTTCGCATTGGTCAACCAGACAAAAATAAAAGTGTATGAAAATGAAGTGAAAGTAGTTTTATTGAATCACATGGAAAATAAAGATATATTCTTACCACTTAGATTTTATTGTTGTTGTTGGAAGAATATCAAGGAGAAAACTGTCACAGCCCTTCATTGAAATGGAATGTTCATGTCAGACCTTGTACGTTAGCAGCACAATAGCCCTTTTCTCGTTTCTCATCCTGAACTCTTGGTGAGCTCTATCTGGCAGGTAGGCTGCTTTTGCCCGGAGGACTCAAGGTGCTTGCCGTAATTCAGACTAGTGGTTCTCAAGGCATGGTTCTTGAATTAGCAGCCCCAGCAGCAGCCAACAGCCATAGCAACAAACAAGTGGGCCTCATCCCGAGCCTACCTAATCGGAAACTGGGGGTTGGGCCAGTAACTGTGTTTTAACAAGCCTTCTAGATGATTCTGATGCATGCTCAAGTTTGAGAATCACTGCTTTTGAGACACTTGAGCTAATTATTACAGTGGTAAGTCAAAACTGATTTCAGAATATAGATGTTATGACCTGTAAGTCTGATGGAGAAGGTTTGTCTCTGTGACGCCTCCTATAGGTGAGCTTAGGAACTGACTTTTTTTTTTTAAAAAAAAGATTATTTATTTATTTATTTGAGAGAGAGAGAGAGAGAGAGAGAGAGAGAGAGAGAGAGAGCATGAGAGGGGGGAGGGTCAGAGGGAGAAGCAGACTCCCTGCCGAGCAGGGAGCCCGATGTGGGACTCAATCCTGGGACTCCAGGATCCTGACCTGAGCTGAAGGCAGTCGCTTAACCAACAGAGCCACCCAGGCACCCAGGAACTGCTTTGATATAAACCCAAAGTGTCCAACCAGAAGTGTTGCAGATACTGGGCCTAAAAGAGGCTATGAGAATAGAATTGATGATGGTTAAAGACAATTATGGGTTTACTAAACCTATGCATGAAATACAATGGGAAGATCACTGAAAAAAGATGCTAGTATCCTTCAGAATGTGGAAAATATTTGGACTTGTAAGACAATATAAGACTCTAGCAATGTGAAGGGAAACTTGCCAGGGGCGCCTGGGGGGCTCAGTCAGTTAAGCATCTGCCTTGGGCTGGGGTTGTGATCCCAGGGTCCTGGGAATGAGCCCCGCATCGGGCTCCCTGCTCAGCAGGAAGTCTGCTTCTCCCTCCCCCACTGTTGCTCCCCTGCTTCTGCTCTCTCTCTCTCTCTCAAATAAATAAATAAAATCTTCAAACAACCACCACAACAAAAACATGCCAGAAAAGAAGGCCCAATATTGCCCAGAGAAAGAGGACTTGCGGGAGGTATCCTCAGGAGAGAAGGTATTACAGGACTACTAAACGGCTCCAAGTCACCTCCTCCAATCCAACGCCTATTAGAAGCTATACATGCTTTAGCTGGGTGAGTGGGAAGGTATACGGGAACCCAGAACATCTAATAACACCTTGAATTAGATATGTATACCTTTAGATTTAAGTCTGTTTGCATATCATGGAAAATTCAGTATAATGGTGGGTTAAACAAGATAATAATTGATTTGTCATTCATGTGATATAAATGTAGGATTGGTAGTTAAGTACTTGTGAGGCAGCTGTGCTGTTATCAGGACTCCAGGTTCCTTTGTCTCTTTGATCCACTATACTAGTTCATGGTTTCCATTCTCAAGGTATTAATTCATGGTCCAATGGGATGGCAGGAGCTCCAGCCATCACATCTCCTCTAGGCTGTGAGAAGGAGGAGAGGCAGAAGGGAGAAGGGCACATGCCTCTGTTGAGTCATTTCCCTTTAAGCAGCTTTCCTGGAAGTTAAATATAATATATTAAATATAATATATTTTCTTGGCCAGAATTTAATAATATCAGCCATTCCTAGTTGTAAGGAAGTCCTTGAAAATATAGTCCTTTAGCTGGGTACCGGGCTGCTTTATATAAAATCAGGTTCTGGTGTGCTTGGGCGGCTCAGGGGTTTTGTGTCTGCCTTTGGCTCAGGTCATGATCCCAGGGTCCTGGGATTGAGCCCCATGTGGAGACCCATGGGGAGCCCCACACTGAGTCCCACATCAGGATCCCTGCTCAGTGGGAAGCCTGCTTCTCCCTCTCCCTCTGCAGCTCCCCATGCTTATGCTCTCTCTCTCTGTCAAATAAATAAAATCTTTAAAAAAAAAATCAGGTTCTCTTACTGATGGAACAAAGGGACACTGAACAGCAGGTGGCAATGAGCAGTCTCTGTCACAGATTCCATAGTTATTCTTGGTTTTAAATCTTCAACACTACTCTAGGCCTCATATTGCCAATTAGTCTTTATTTTGCTTTTCTCTTCTCTGGGTCTCACTTTCCTCATCTGAAAAAATGAGATTAATGTAATTTAAAGACATATAGGGGAAATAAATAGGAAGGTGACTGGAAAGATTTTATATATATATATAATTTATAAATATATATTTACATACAAATATGTATTTATAACAAAGAACTGATAAACTGGGCAAAATGAATGTTTACCCAGCTCCAAATGCCTAGAATAGGGATATTCTTAAGGGAGGATTTCAGCCTCCACCAAATGATGAGGTTTTTCCCCTAGTATTTAAGCTTCTCCCAGAGACATGAATTAATCCCTTTTAGGTCATTGAGGGAACTCTAAGTGCTTAGCTCTTGTATAATTTTGAAAAAAATGAGTTGGCATTAAAGACAGTTATCATGCCTTGCACATTATCCTAAGAAAAACAGTATGTACTTTTTGGACTTCATGTAACTTGCCATCTTTAATCTCCCTCATTATTATTGGTTCGCTCCTTTTTTTTTTTTTTTTTACAGATTTTATTTATTTATTTGACAGAGAGAGACACAGCGAGAGAGGGAATACAAGCAGGGGGAGTGGGAGAGGGAGAAGCAGGCTTCCCGCGGAGCAGGGAGCCCGATGCGGGGCTCCATCCCAGGACCCTGGGATCATGACCTGAGCCGAAGGCAGACGCTTAATGACTGAGCCTCCCAGGCGCCCCAAGGGCACTGGGGTTTTATTAGAAACACAAAACACAGCGTTTTTTCCCTGATGGAGTTCACATTATAGTGTGTGTGAGGGGGTGTTGTTGTTGAGGGAGATAGCCCATGAACATGTAAACAAATGAACAAGATAGTTCAGATAGGAAAAAGTGCTATGAAGGTAGTAGGAGGACATGGAAGCATGTAAGTGGGAGGGAAAGGCTATGTTAGAGGGGAAAGTTCTTGAGGAGCTAAGATACGAATGTGAGACAAAGCCATTGACAAATGCATAATTTACAATGAGCACTTATTTCATGGATACAAGCATCTAAAAATTTTTGTTTCTAAATGGAAAACCATTCTCTCTCCCACTACGCAAATGATGAAGATGCAACTTTTATTTAAATGGAGTATCAACAAAAAGCCCTAGTCAGCTAAGGGTAACAGTTTCAGGAATACTAAAGATAAGAGGGTGAGTAGTATTAGAATTATTTTGAAATCCAAACAGATCCCAGTAGATGCGCTTTCAAAATTAAAGAAAAAATGAGGCACTCACTCTTGCTTAATTCCTATGTTAGTTACTTTGGGGAAATGAAATATTTGAGTAATTTCACTTCACTGTTAAGAGTACCTTGTCATGGGGCGCCTGGGTGGCTCAGTCGTTAAGCGTCTGCCTTCGGCTCAGGTCATGATCCCAGGGCCCTGGGATCGAGCCCCACATCGAGCCCCACATCGAGCCCCACATCGGGCTCCCCGCTCCGCGGGAGGCCTGCTTCTCCCTCTCCCACTCCCCCTGCTTGTGTTCCCTCTCTCGCTGTGTCTCTCTCTGTCAAATAAATAAATAAAATCTTAAAAAAAAAAAAAAAAAAAAGAGTACCTTATCAGCAAACTGGCAATGAATTCTGTTGCAAAAATGAATCCATTCTAATTGTTTTGTTTTTTTTTAAAGATTTTATTTATTTATTTGACAGAGAGAGACAGCGAGAGAGGGAACACAAGCAGGGGGAGTGGGAGAGGGAGAAGCAGGCTTCCTGCAGAGCAGGGAGCCAGATGCGGGGTTCGATGCGGGGCTCGATGCGGGGCTCGATGCGGGGCTCGATGCGGGGCTCCATACGGGGCTCGATGTGGGGCTTGATCCCAGGACCCTGGGATCACGACCTGAGCCGAAGGCAGACGCTTAACGACTGAGCCACCCAGGCGCCCCCTAATTGTTTTTTGAAAAAAGCTGTTTTATATTTGTGATTCATGATCTTGCAAAATCATACGTGTGCAGAGAAAGTCAGCATCTGCCAGGAGCAAAGCAAATTTGATTAGATGTTCCAGTGGCTAGAACATATACATTCAGTGTTTACAATTGGCTTCCTTAGAAATAGGAGTGTTGCTTACCTAGTGACATGAATTTAAGACATACAGAGCTTCAGATTTGATCCCTGATAAAAAAAACAAAAAAACAAAAAAAAACCCTGCAGGACTTTATCTATAAGAATAGATTCCTGAAAAATTAGACTTGATTCTCATTATAACATCATTATGCCACTAATTAGAGCCAATTCTTTTGTATCTCTTCAAAATTTGATATGAAATTTGTAAGACAATAACAAAGCATACATAAGAGGAAGAAGCCACCAATACGATGGTTTCACATCAAAAAGATGTGATATTAATTTAGGAAACAATGAACTTTGAAAAGCGGAATCATCTGTGAGTAATACAGAGTAGAATCTGGACCCAGGCAGGAAATCTAGCCTCAGAAAGTGAATCATAAACAGAAAAGGGAGTGGAGGGGAGGAGGAATGGAAATTTTCAGGGGTATTGGAATTAAAAGACCTTTAGTTCCCTTCTAGCCCCGTTTATTTGCTTCTAAGAGCATCCAAAGAATGTGTTAACCAGTGAAAAAAAGGCCTTATTGAGATATTATGTAGATAACCAAAAAATTCACCCATAAGCATACAGTTCAATGATTTGTAGAAAATTCACAGAGTTATGTAACCATCACCCTATTTTTTCATGTTGTTTATGGGATAGGAACCACTTTATTTTTCTTTTATAAAGTTACATAATGATTTGTTAAAATCTTAGAGCAAGTTTCAAGGATGCAAAGAGGACTCATTGAAAATGTGTGTAATAGACATGTGTAGGCAGTTGGTTTACTGAAACAAGGAGAAAGAGAGGCAGAGTGGCTGGAGGCCAGACAGGACAATGGTTATCAGCCACCCCCTATAGTCAGTCTGCTGGAGTTCAGATTCAGGCATCCTTATTTGCTTTATAGCTGTCTGACCCCAAACAAGTTACTTGAACTCTCTGAGCCTCAGTTTACTGATAATAGTACCTATTTCATGGGATTATGAAGGATAAATGAGATAATATGTATGTGGTGCTCAGCATAGTCCTGACATATAGTAAGTACTCAATAAATATTAGCTATTTTTATAATTATCACTGGATGGCCATTAAATAGCCTTTCATGAGCTAGACACAAAGACCACATGCTCTCTGATTCAATTTATGTGAAATTCTAGAGAAGGCAAAACGATGGTGATAGAAAGTACATCAGTGGTTGACAGAGGCAAGGGAGTGGGGGTAGGAAATTGATAGCAGAGGGACACAGGGAGCTTTTTAGGGTGCTCTATATTATGATTGGGATGGTGTTTTGTAAACATTTGTCATGGAATTACACACTTAAACTTGGTGAATTTTATTGTGTGTAAAATAAAGTGGACAAAAAATACCCCAACCCTAAAAAACATAGCTTTTAACTTCCTAGTTAGATAGTTTAATTATTTTACATGTTAGAAGCACGAATAAATTTCTAGCGGAACCTGAGCGGCTCAGTCAGATAAAGGGGAGGGGGGGGACTCTGGATTTCAGCTTAGGTCGACATCGAGCCCCGCCCCCATCCCGCTGGGGGTGGAGCCTGCTTAAGATTCTCTGTCTCCCTTTCCCTCTGCCCCTCTCCCTCTCTCTCAAAAAAATTTTTAAAAAATTAAAAAAAAGAATAAATTTCTAAACTCAGTCCCTATTATGTGCAAGACACTGTTCTAGGTGCTGGGGATGCAGCCTTGAAGAGGACAGCATCTCTACCTTCATAGAGCTCACAGTTCAAGCACGAATTAGATACATATGTTTGGGGTTACACGAGGGGTCAGTGTGGGATGCTATGGGGACATAACCGTGACAGGGGAATGGGAGGAGGGGTAGAGGAGCTCCAAGTTGTATAAATATCTGTCCCGTGGATTTTCTTTAATTTTTCAAACATACACAGAAGCAAACACAGCGTACCTCTAACCGCCATGGTGTTTGGGAACGTGGCGTGACAGAGGTTTCTGGGTGACGGGTGATCCTGAGTGACCCAGGGTTGCCCTCTGGTCCCACTATCTGTGAGACGGGGTGTCCACCTGGCGAGGGAAGCGGACTGGCATTGGCCCAAGGACCAGGTAGATGCTTCCATCCGCCTCAGGGGTAGCGTGGCCTTGACCTTGATCTCAACCCGGCGTTCTCTCGGCTGCAGGCTAGCACTAGCCCTCAGCACAGCGCAGGAAGCGGATTCCCTCAAGTACTCTCCCAGAAGGTGGGCCAAACTACCGAAGTCCCAGTCTGCGAGATGACCCCGCCCGCGAGATGACCACGCCCACGATATGGCCCCGCCCACTGGTGGCCCCGCCCACACGGGAGTCCGAGGCTGATGCCGGCTCGGGGAGGAGACGCGTTGAGGGAACCTGGTTGGCTCTTCAGTTTGGGCCGCGTGGGGGGCGGGGCGAGGCCTGAGGGGGCGGGGCTTGCGGTCCTCCGGGCCGCTTGGCGCCAGCTGGGGAAATGGATGCTCTGCAGGTCCGCGGGCGCCGGGGGCGGGGAAAGTACTCGCTCGGCTGCGCGCTGGCCCCGCCCGGGACCCGGCCGGAGCGCGGGGCCGCCCCCTTCCTCCTTCGCTGGCGCTGGGCTGAGCCCCGAGCCGAGAAACGGAGTCGGCCCTGAGCTCCCTGTTTGGTTTTTGGGTGGCGGCAGCCTGAGGAGGAACATGGCGCTCGTAGGCAACGGAGCAGAGCTGGAGGCGGACGAGGTACTGGCTCGTGGGGGTGCGGGCATTGCCCCTGGAGTCCCGGAGGGATGAGCGAGCCCGGCAGGGACGGGCAAGGTCCCGCCCCCTGGTCCCCAGTCCGTGACTAGGCAACCTCCCGTCCGGAGGAAGGGGCAGGGGCTGCGGGTGGGGGCACCCGGCCTGGGAGGTCTGTCCGGACGCGAGCGTGGAGGGCGCTCGGAGCGGAGGCGCTGTGGAGGTTCTGGGCGCCGGCACCGTGGGGTCGTGGTGATAGAGGACACCACGTCGGGTCTGCGGGTGGATGGGTGCCAGCGCGCGGGAGCGCGGGACTCTGAGCTTCTTCAGGAGCGCTTGGGCTTTTTGAGGTCTGACCCTGAAGTCCCGACACTGGCCCTCTGGGGTTTGTGGAATATCATTTCTATGGAAGTTTCCAAGTGGCAGAACCGACAGGCTTACAGTTGGTGACAGGAGGGGGCTAGCCGGGGTGTGGGTGAGGGAGAAGGACCCCGAGGCGTGTCTGCACGAGCGGGCAGGGTAGGGGCTGCCGAGGGGGCTGGAGGGCTAGAGGACCAGAGCAGCAGCCCAGGAATTGGTGCTTTCTCCTCCGTCCATAGGGCACAGGCCTTTCCCATGCAGGTCCGCAGTGTCGGTGGTGGACTGGGGCGGGGGGGGGGGCGGGGGAAGGCGCTTCGAGAACTGACTCCGGCTTCCCGACTTCTCGACTGTATTTAAGTAATTAGTCACTTCTTCCTGCGGCCGGCGCGCGGGGGTCTGAGCACCCTAGGGCGCGCGCGCTGTACCTGTTGATTTATTGACTGTTCTTTCCAGCACTTAGGAGCACCGGAGAGACGCTCCCTCTTGCGCTGGAAGTTGAGGCCGGCGGCAGGAGCGGCCAGCGGCAGGAGCAGCTTCCGCAGCACCCACAGTTGCTGCTGCTGCCATTTTACCTGACTTGAATTTTACAAGTCGCTGCCGGAGGAGGTTTAGTTTCAAATGATGCAATAGTGGAAGATCTGGAGGAGGCGGGTTAAGATTCCTGTCCATCTCTTTAATGTTGGGAAACTCCTGACAACGAATACTGTGTTTTCAGTGTAGCCCTTAAAATCAAAGCGAAACAAAAACCAAACTACAGCTCCTTTACACGATTGACAGGCAAGAGGGCAAGCCAGGCTGTTTAAAACCTTCCTTACAGCCAGTCCCTTGCAGTGAGGACCCCCAAGACCACAAGCCAATGAACTAGAGCTTGCTAAGTTGCATCTTTTTATTGTTGAAACTTTTACACTACACGTAAAGGCGGATGATGAAATAGCGTATTTGTTGCGATTTTCATCCATGACAACCTTTCTTTATTTATAGCTTTAGATTGTCTTTTGGTATGACCTGGAGGCTTCTGTTTTTTTCTTTCCACCTGTCTTAGTTCTTTTCTGTAATCGAGGTAGTAAACCTTTCATCGTGCTTTGACTATACATACATTACCTTCCTCAAAAGTTTTTATGGCTGTCTGTTGTATATTAAGTTAAGTATTCATATGTGTGACATCCAAGGCCCTCTACGGTATGATCTAAATATGATGTTCCAGCCCATCCCCAACTGCTTCCCTATGTATAATCAGTTAGTTTAATCCATGTTATACTGGTATTATAAATGAGGAAACAAGACTGGCAGTACCTAGTAAATGTGGATTGAAATTTTTGAATCCCTAGTCTGCTTGTCTAAAAAGATTAGGGCTATATAATTGTCATGTCAGGGCATTGTTGAGAGAGAAATGGGATGCTATTAATAATTAACACTTGGACAAAAGGTGTAAACTGGGACTGTCCTGAGCATACTGAGACCTATAGCCACCATAGCCATACCCACTGTCTACAAGATGAACTGAAGTGTTGAGATGCATTAGCTAGGGAGGAGGACTCTAGGTCTGTGGAGGAAGTTAGGTTTTGAACAGCAGAGAGCTTGGCACACAGATTCTTGGTAAATACACATTTGTTGAATGAATGAATAAAAGCATAAATGATGTCACTTAATGACTTCTCAGTGTTTGCTCTATCTTTCATTTATTAAATTCAATAACTGCTAGGTTCCTGTTGCATGTAAGGTACTACATTGGTCCTAGGAGATGAGCAAAATACAAACAGAATTTTTTGCTCATGCCAAATTCTCTTTTGTCCCTCCATGGTACACCATTCCTATTGGTAGAAATTTTGCAAACAT
Source organism: Phoca vitulina (assembly GCF_004348235.1). Lineage (NCBI taxonomy): Eukaryota > Metazoa > Chordata > Mammalia > Carnivora > Phocidae > Phoca > Phoca vitulina. The sequence continues at coordinate 5,205,055 of NW_022589770.1, forward strand.
TTATTGAACATTTGCTCTGTGCTCAAACTTGGTAGGTGCCTTAGAAGGAGAAGACACAGTTTTAGCTCTCTAGGATTCTCTGGCTAGGTAGGGAGATAGGACATGTGTATAAGAACTCTGGAATAGGGGTGCCTGGGTGGCTCAGTCATTAAGCATCTGCCTTCAGCTCAGGTCATGATCCCAGGGTCCTGGGATCGAGCCCCACATCGGGCTCCCTGCTAGCCGGGAAGACTGCTTCTCCCTCTCCTCCCCCTGCTTGTGTTCCTGCTCTCGCTATCTCTGTCTCTGTCAAATATATAAAATCTTAAAAAAAAAAAAAAAGAACTCTGGAATAGAGCTCAAGGCAGGGTAAGCAAGTAGGAAGTACTGCATTGTGGACTGGGTACACTTGACTTCCTTGTAGAAAGTCCCTAATCCTGCAGTGGGCTGAAGTGCTATACCATGAGTGAACGAGACCCTGTTTGTCAGTTCTACTGGGCGTGTGAGGCTAAAATGGCTTATTTCAGCTGGGGAACTTTTTAAACACTTAATATGCATTTGGTAGTCTGTGTGGCCATTATTTTATATTCTAGGGAAGTAAAAGGGACACAGCTGTGTAGTTGGAAAAGTAGTAGGCTAGGGATTAGATGAACTGGGCTCTTTGTCACTAATTTGTCCAGTAACCATTTATTCATTATGTGTGCAAACATCTGCCTGCAGATACAGCAATGAACCAGACTGATCAGGTGTCTGTCTTTAACTAGTGATTTCATTGAGCAAGTCTCTCATTCTCTTAGGGTTCTTTTAAGTTTCCTCATATGAAGAAGGAGAGGCTGGATGAGCCCTTAAGTGTTCTTCCAGTTCTAGAAGTCTAGAACCCTCCTCTTTGGGGGAGGCTCTGTTTTGGGAGAAGAGCTAATAATATGGTAATTTTCTTTCGAAGTTTCTAAGGAGATGATTGTAGTAGAGATGCTGTCATAACAGCTGGTGGATGGGGTGCTTTCCTGAGTGAACTGGTGTTTGTTGTTGTTGTTTCATTTTTGTTTTTTTCCTGTTTAGTTTCTAGGAGGATAAATGTGGGAACGTAGAGGTTAGGGCTTATGACCTCAAGGGTGGCAAAAGTTGTTTCTGGAGGGAGGCAGAAGCATCTTAGATATTGCAATGGTTTTGTAGCCCTTCAGAGCTTGGTCAAGAATATCTTATTAACATTAAAATTTCTCTCTTTGAGTTTTCTTGGGTATTATGTAAGCAATGTTGACATCAAGTTCTTGGGAGAGATACAGGATGTATGCAAGGTCAATGCTATAAGCCTGTGGCAAATAGGTGGCTAGGATTGGAAGACTTTCTATCAGTTACTTGATCTTGAAGTCATCTCTTTCTGGGTGACTTCCTCATATGTGCAGGCTGCCCATTGGCTGCCTTGTGGATGTTGCTTCTGTTTGGCCCTGAGTGTTTTTGTGCATGACTTGGTATTTGAGAATTAAATAGGAATAGTTTATATTTTATTATTTAATCCTACTAAAGTTATTCAGTCCACCAATAGTTGTCAAGTACTGAAAAGAGAAGATATTGGTAGTATCTGAATGAATATCTAGCAGCTACTTAAGTTAAAAATTGTTTTCTCATATGAAACAAAATTAAGTTCACTAAAATTAACTTTTTTTTGGAGTTTATTTTTATTTATTTATCTAAGTAATTTCTACACCCTATGAGGGGTGTGAACTCACAACCCTGAGATCAAGGGTTGTGATGCTCTTCCAACTGAGCCAGCCAGGCACCCCAAAAAATAACTTAAAAAAATACAATTTTTTGGGGTGCTTGGGTGGCTCAGTCGTTAAGCGTTTGCCTTCGGTTCAGGTCATGATCTCAGGGTCCTGGGATCGAGCCCTGCATTGGGCCCCCTGCTCCGCGGGAAGCCTGCTTCTCCCTCTCCCACTCCCCCTGCTTGTGTTCCCTCTCTCGCTGTCTCTCTCTCTCTGTCAAATAAATAAATAAAAAAAAATCTTAAAAAAAAGAAAAAATTTTTTAAAGTAGGCTCCATGCCCGGCGTGGAGCCTGACGTGGGGAGCTGAGATCAAGAGTTGGACACTTAACTGAATGAGCCGCCTAGGCATCCCTAAAAAATAACTTTTTTTTTTTAAAGATTTTATTTATTTGACAGAGAGAGACACAGCGAGAGAGGGAACACAAGCAGGGGGAGTGGGAGAGGGAGAAGCAGGCTTCCCGCCGAGCAGGGAGCCCGATGCGGGGCTCGATCCCAGGACCCTGGGATCATGACCTGAGTCGAAGGCAGACACTTAACGACTGAGCCACCCAGGCACCCCTAAAAAATAATTTTTAAGAAGATAATTTTTCAATTGTTTTACTTTTGCTGGAGAAATTGCAGTGTTGAATGTCTTTTAAAAATTTGGTTACATTGCTATTATTATGTAGAAATTGGAAATTTGCATGTGTAATATGGTATATTACATTAAAAGCTACTCAGCAAATAGTTATAAAGTTAAATATTAATAGCTTTAAAATTTTTATTTTTTATTTTTTTAAAGATTTTATTTATTTATTTATTTTATTTTATTTTTTTAAGATTTTATTTATTTATTCATAAGAGACAGAGAGAGAGAGAGGCAGAGGGAGAAGCAGGCTCCCTGCTGAGCAGGGAGCCCGATGTGGGGCTCCATCCCAGGACCCTGGGATCATGACCTGAGCCGAAGGCAGATGCTTAACGACTGAGCCACCCAGGCGCCCAGCTTTAAAATTTTTAATTTGACTTAAAATATTTATTCAGTTATTCCAAATTCATTATTGAATAAAAAGAATAAACTTTATACTTGTTCTTTTAATGTATAAAGCACACATATATATATCTCTCAGTGCTTTTAAAATTTCATGGTGGCTGTGGTTAGGAAAAAATGTCTAATAGGGCTCCTTAAGAGGGCAATAATGAAAAAAGTTGAGAAACACTGAGTTAGAGAAAGAAATAGCTCATTTGGCAGATGCTTTCATGGTCTGCCTTTTTGGCCCAGGATTTTTAAAATTTTTTAATTTAAACTTTTATTTTTTTTTTGGCTCAGGATTCTTTTTAGATCTAATTTTTTTTTAAAGATTTTATTTATTTGAGAGAGAGAGAGAGTGCAAGCGTGTGCGAGCGAGCACACACAAGCAGGGATGGGGTGGTGGGCGGGGGGCAGAGGGAGAGGAAAAGGGACAAGCAGATGCCCTGCTGAGCGTGGAGCCTGACTTGGGCTCAGTCCCAGGACCCTGAGATCATGACCTGAGCTGAAATCAAGAGTCAGACCTTTAACCGACTGAGCCATCCAGGAGCCCCAGATCTAATTCTAATTTAGAAAATTTATCCATTGGAATTTTAGATGAAGTTTAGATAAGATTGATTGCTATAATTTTTAAAATTTTTTTTAGAAGATTTTATTTATTTATTTGACAGAGAGAGAGTGAGTGAGAGAGAGAGCAAGAACAAGCAAGCACAAGGAGGGGGAGCAGCAGAGGGAGAGGGAGAAGCAGGCTTCCCGCGGAGCAGGGAGCCCGATGTGGGGCTCAATCCCAGGACCCTGGGATCATGAGCTGAGTCGAAGGCAGACGCTTAACCGACTGAGCCACTCAGGTGCCCTGCTTGCTACAATTTTTTTAAGAATCAGATTTGTTCTTTCATTGCACCAGTGTTCACTGAGCACCTGAGAGGTGCTACCAGTCCATAGATGCTGGAAGTACACACTAAGTGCACACTAAGATAAGACCGCATTACTGCCCTTGAGGAACATACACTCTAGCAAAAGACAAAGTTACACAAGTAACTAGTCTATCTTTGGGTCAAGGTAGAAAGCCATGTGATTTATCATCCATAGCACGGCAGTATGAGAGTAAATGGATGCTTTCCGTAATTACCCTAGGACAACAGGTGCAACACAGGGATGCCACCCTAGTTTAGGGGCTGGCAGGGCCTTTAAGGAGGAGATGATATTTGAATGGGGTCTTGAATGGTGAGCAAGCTTGTGCTGGGCAGAGCAAGTGGGATAAGGCGCAGGCTTGGTGGAAGTTGAGATGGGTGCGGATGAGAGCACACCTGGGTTCAGCAGGGCACACACTCAGCACGTGGGAGGGAGAGCTGGTGAGGGCTGAGACTGCAAAGTCCAGCTTGGATCATGTGGTGCAGCATCCGGAACATCATGCTAAGGAGTTTTTAGGAGTTAAATCTCCTAAAAAATGGGAGTCTGGGAGGTTTTTTAGCTAGGCAAGTGGGGTAAGGTTATTTATTTTAGGAAAATAAATGTGGTGAAGTTGATGCAGCCAGATTGTGGAGGTGGCAGCTGGAAGGGCGAGTGGCTGTTGCAACAGTTAATGTGGGCGGAGGTGAGAACTGAAGTGGAGCAGAGACCACAGGCTTCCAGAGAAGAGGCCAGATGTCAGGGAGAACCTGGAGGAGGAACGGGCTTGGCGACCTTTTCCCCAGTTTGAGGGTCAGTGGATGGGGAGAGGTGGGGAGCTGCTCAGTGATAATCCTGGGTTCCTTGTGTGGCTGGGCGGTCATGCTGTTAACACAGGAGGAGTGGGTGTAGAGGATGGGGGAGGACCTCACATAGAATATGCTCACCTTTGTGGCTCGCTGTGACTTTCCTTACCAAGGGGAGCATGAACCCTTTGTAAGGGCATGAGTTTGGGCCAGGTTAAGAAAGCGTGTTTGTAAATTGGTTCTGCAGGTTAGTGGGAGGAAAAAATAGCATCAGTTTATACCCTCAACCTCTCATTCCTGCTCAGGTTAACCAACAGGCAATTTTCCTGAAATGTTCATTCTTGAGTCTCCTGAGACGCCATCTATACTTGGAATGCCACCTTCTCAGGGAAACTTGCCTTCATTTTCTCTTCCCCTTCCCTTCGTACTTGGATACCCCTTTCCTTCCTTTCAAGTCCAGTAGCAGAGGTATGCTCTCTCTCGAGGCAGGTCTCAGATCTTCCTGGCATTAGCTGTTTGCCTTCTTACCTTGGTTCTGTGCCCAAGGGTCCTGTTACTGATTATCCACAGTGCGAATCTGATACTGTGAATTCTGTGAGGCTCACGGTTTCCACCTAACCATCTGTTGACATCTAGTCAACAACAGTGGCCTTCTCAGGTGGGTCTCCTGAAGTCACTATGTGCTCACTTTCCAGAAGATGTATACATGGACTGCCCGGGTGCTTGTGAGGCTTCCTGGGGAGAGTTTGCTGCTGGTCCCTGCCTGTGGCAGATCTCTCTTCTTCCACTCACATGCTTAGTGGGTATTGGTCATACACTCTCACCGGTTGGCTGTATTGGTTGGGTCATCACACCTCTCTAAAGGGACTCCTCAAGTGTGGAATGCCTGGCAGTTCATAATGCCGTTATGCAACTTACACTCTTTATTTAAAGACTTTGGGTATGTAGTAAGTTCTTCTTTGCCGAGATCTGAGGACATGTCCCCTTAGTACTGCTGATATTATGCTGACATGTATATAGGGCCTACATATTTTTAAATATTTTAATGAAATAATACCACATATATGTATTTGTTGGGTCTGATTGCAGCTAGTAAATAAGAATTATTCAGTCTAATGTGTTGGATATTATTGCATTAGGTGCTGTAGGGGCAAACACAGCTCCAGCTCTAAGTTATGACCTAGTGGGGAACGGGAGCAGGTGTAGACAAATAGACATAATACTCTGGGCTGAGAACCATAAAGGAGGGATACCAGGGTGCTTTGGGAACACAGAGGAGGGCACCTCATCCGAAGGAGGGGATTGGGTGTCAGGGATGGTTTCCTGGAGGAGGCCACTTCTTAGAAAATCTGGATCTTACAGGATGAATAGGGGTCGGCTGCATAGGAGAGAGTTGGGAACCAGGGGAACTCTTGAAGTGTGTCCCAGGGAGAAGCAACGGCAGGCATAATATAGAGAGGTGAGGGAGAGTTGGTGGTGTTCTGGGTGGCAGGGAACGAGTCTGGAAGGGTAGGAAGGGCTGTCTGAGTCTTCCATGCCAAATTGTGGATCCCTTGTGTGCACTTAAGGGTTTAATCGAGGAGCGGTATGGAGAGATCAGCAGGTGGTTGGGGGGGTGCTCTCTCTGGCAGTGCATGAAGGCTGGTGAGAGGGAGACGGGACCTGAGGTGGGGAGGCAGGTAGTTTTCTGGTGTTTTGTTTTGTTTGTCCAGTGCCTGTTAGAGCCCACTGAAGGCCGACTGTATGCCGGGGTAACTAAGCAGCGGGATAACACGATGGGTAAGATACGGAGCAGATACCTGGGAATACAGACACATGCACACAACTCTGACCTGAAATGGGGGAGAGTCTAGACAGGGTGTAAGCACCCTGGCACTCCTAGGAAGAGGTGAGGACTTTTCACAGGGCAGTCATCAGGATGTCATGGGGATGCTATGCCCCATACCCGCGAGTCAGCTGAGTTGGCTTCCTGACCAAATCTTTGTGTGACTTGGAGCTACCCAGCTGGGTGACTTAGAGCAAGTCCCTTAAGCCTTTTGGGCTCCGGTTTCCTCATAGGTAATGGAAAAGAGTTGACATTGACCATCTTTTTCTGAAGTTCTTTGGAACTTTGACATCTGTGATCTAGACGGTGGCTGTTGATCTGGATGGTGAGGGGTGGATTTCAGTAGGCAGCAGTGGAACGGATCACACCTTCATTCCTTCAAGCAGAGGGAGCAGCAGAGGAAACATGCTCGGGCATGGATGAAGCATGACGGAGGTGCTGCAGCAGAGGGTGAGTGAGAGCTGTGGGCCGAGGCAGGGGAGCCGTCCTGTGTGTTGTAGCAGGTTCTGATAGACCTTCAGTGCTCAGCTAAGGAGCTTGGGTTTGGTTTTTTTCTCATTTCTTTTTTGACAGTGGGGAGACACATGTATCCTTCCATATTTGGGGAAGGTCTTTCCTTCTATTTTCTTCCCTCCCTTCCTCCCTCCCTCCCTTCCTTCTTTCTCTCTCTCTCCGCCTTCCGGTAAAGGAAGCAATGATGATTCTGCAGTTCTATCTTAGTTTCCCTTTCTCCTTTCCCAACTCATTCTTGAAATTTTAAACTAATGACTGTCAACTGCAGTGCAGTGGTTAAAGAGGCAGCCAAGTCAGACGTGCCTGAGTAATTCCATAGGCTTATGTTTCGTCACATAGATTCTTACAAAGTTCTGAGATGCAGAACCACATGACCCACCACTCTGGTGCACTCAGCAGGACCAGTCCAGGTTTCTCGGGGAGTCCCCTTAGTCCTTTTCTCCCTCTCTGCTTCCTTAGACCGCTCTGTTCCAGAGTTCTGGGGGTCCTGGTCTGTTTTCAACTCATGAGCCACAGTTCCTTCCATTCAGAACTAAAGGAAACAAACCTCAGATTCTCACATCATTTTTCAGGCCAAATGGGGTGTGATCTTTTCGAAAGGAAGTGGGCAAGACAGATGACCGAGTGGGAGATTCCTGAAGAGAGAGGGGTGGGGCCTGACTCCAAAACCTCTCCCAGAAGCACTCATGTGTCATCATCTGTGCGGAATCATCAATGGGGTGCTCATTGCCCAAGAGCAGCTACTCCCTATGCAGAGTAGTATTGAGCTTCTGAAGAGGGCCAGCTTCCCATTTGCTGTGTGACTGGGCATGCTGTTTAACCTGTCTGATGCTCTTCATTTATAAAATGGGGATAATGATACCTACCCTATAAGGTTGCTGATGAGGTTGAAATAAGAGTCTACTTGACAAAGCACTTGGCATATAGAATTACTCCAAAAATGGTAGTTCTCTTTTTCCATATGCTTTTACCTTAAGACCTTGCTGCCACTGTTCATTATTTATGGGTTTAATGAAGAATCTACCCAAATGTGTGTTCAAATATAGTTTTACCTTATTTTTGCAGCCAACTGAGAAGGAAATTCTGTGTAAGCCCATGTCCGAGAAACAGGAAGTGACTGGCCCAGGGTCACTCAACTCACTCAGGCACAGAATTGGCATTAGAAGCCAAGTGCTCTAACTCTACATTCAGTACCCTTCCCACTAGGTCAGAGAGTGGCAGACTTTGTCAGAAGGACAAATGCACTCTGCCCCCTTCCTGCCTGTTTTTGTAAATAAAGTTTTTTTGTTTTGTTTTGTTTTGTTTGTTTTTTTTTTAGAGGGAGAGAGTTTAAGAGAGAGAGAGAACGTGGAGGGGCAGAGGAAGAGGGAGAGAGAATCCTCAAGCAGACTCCCCACCGAGCACAGAGCCTGACTCAAGGCTCGATCCCACATCCCTGAGATCATGACCTGAGCCCAAATCAAGAGTCGGACACTTAACCAACTAAGCCACCCACGTGCCCCACAAATAAAGTTTTATTGGGACACAGCCATGCCTGATTGTTTAGGTGTTGCCTGTGACTGCTTTCACACTATAATCACAGAGTTGAATAGTTGGGACGCGGACTATATGGCCCAGATGGCCTAAATATAATTATCAGTTCTTTATGGAAAACGTTTGCTGACCCTTGTACTAGGTGATTTCAGGGGCTATGTGTAAGTTTATAATGTGTTGTAAGCCTTATGAATTAAATTTGCTTATTTCCTTAATACTCATATAGGCATCAAAAACTAGGAAAAAATATAAATCTGGTTGACGCATCCCATGAGGTGGTATGGTACAAGTTCTGGAGTTAGATGGACATGGGTTTGAAGCCCTGCTCCTCCATGTACAGCCTTGGATAAATTAAGCTTCAGTTTCATCTGTAAAATGAAGAGAATATAACCTACTTCCGTGGGTTGTTGTGGGGGTTAAAGCCCTATAAAGTGCTTAGCTTATGGGGTGCAAAGGTTGGCTCTTAGCTCTATTGTGGTGGAGACCGCGCATGCAGATGCTTGACATTGTTTTCCGAGCAGGGTAAGGAACTGGCTGTGTGAAGGTCGGCCCCTCCGGGCTCCAGCGCAACTCCCATCCAGCAGGTGGATCCCTTTAGGATAGAAGCAGTTAGCTCTCAGGTCAATCCCAAGACTCCAGCCGGGTCAATTCTGTGAGTTTATAGTCTTCACACTCTCCTGAGGAGGGATCAGAAACCACTTACCACAAAGGAGAGTGGTCAACAGGGGCTCGGTGCAGAACAGTGTTAATATTTGTCAGGGAGGCATTTGGCAGTCTCAGTTATATTTTGAAAATGGCATTTCCCCATCGACACATAAATGTTATGTAACCTTTGGTTCTTCCAAACATTTTGCTGTGCAGGATGGTCCCCCCTTTAACACTGGAGAATGTTGTAACAGTCTTTGCAGGCTTCTCATGTAGCACCTCGATGTTAGCAGGAGACTGTGACTTGTGTTCCGTTACTTAGTGTAAGAAGTTAAAAGGTAAAGGAGGTGACAGTGTGTGTGCGAGCACTCTTGGCCCTGGAGGGGGTTCTAGGGTTCTTGCTCAACCCCACGGCAATGTGCCATGCCAGACTGCTCTTCCTAAAGTTCAAGTCCTGTTTAAAATCTGTTCACAGCTTCTCATTGCCTTTGAGGTATTATGCAGACACCTTAGCATGGTAATATAAGACCTTCCCTAGAACCTAGCTCACGGTTCTCACACTTTAGTGTGCATAGGTCCCCAGGTTAAGGGAGCGAGTGACTTGTTAAGATGCACACTCCGAGGCCCCCCCAGGCCCCCGAACCAGTCCTATTCAGTAGGTCTGGGGTGGCTCCCAGAAGCTTGCATTCCTAACGAGACTGACAGTGCTGAAGTGCTTGTAGCATCCCATGTACTCCCCAGCTCCCAAAAGGTCAGTCCCCGCTTTTAAGATGCTGTCCCTCACCTGGCCAGTTCCTCTTCACTGGTTAAGACCTGTGGGCACCTCTCCTCCTCCAACCTTTCTAGATATTCCCTCCTTCCCTCCCCTCCAGGTGCTCAATAACTATGTAGCATTCTTGGCTGCCAGGGATGGGACAGAACCGTCCCCTTGTTCCTAAGGGAAAGGGTGGTTCTTCTTTCCAGCGGAGAACAGAAAAGGAACTCCCTTCAGGGGTTTCTAACAAAGTGGTATTTTTATCTTAACCAGGAAGGAGAATTTGCCTCCACAGTCTATTGGCCTGATTTCAGTACACTTGAAAAACAAAACAGCTTTATTGAGGTGTAAATACATACCATAAAACTGACTCCTTTTAAGTGTACAATTCAGTGATTGTTACTAGATTTATAGAATTATGCACAAATCATCACAATTGAGTTTTTTTGAAATTGAGGTATAATTAACATAAACCTTTATATTCATTTTAGGTATACAACATAATGATTTGATAATTTGTATGTATTGTAGAATGATTGCCACAATGAGCCTAGTTAACATCTGTCACCATACATTAGTGACATTTTTTTCCTTGCGTTGAGAACCTTTAAGATCTACTCTCTTAGCAACTTTCAAATATGCAATATATTATTATTAGCCATAGTCACCATGGTGTACCTCACATCCCCAGGACTTATTTATTTTTTAACTGGAAGTTTGTACCTTTTGACTCCCTTCATCCATTTTGCCCCCCAATCCAATTTAAGAATATTTCTATCACCCCATAAAGATTCCTCGTACCCATTTGCTCTTATCTCAATACACTTTTAACATTTAAAATAATTGAACAATTTAAAATCACCAGAAGTAGATAAAATTTCTCAGGCAGAAATAAAAATGAGATGCCAGTATATAGGATAAGGATAATGCAAAAGTGTTAGGCATCAAAAAACAGGACTGGAGAACAGGATGCATTTTTTTAAAAAGATTTTATTTATTTATTTGAGGGAGAGAGAACAAGCTGGGGAGAGGGGCAGAAGCAGAGGGAGAAGCAGACTCCCCGCTGAGCAGGGAGCCCAACATGGGGCTCAGGGCTCCATCTCGGGTTCTGGGATCATGACCTGGGCCAAAGGCAGATGCTTAACCAACTGAGCCACCCAGGCGCCCCTAACAGGGCACATTTTGGTCAGCACTTGACGTGGCTCTTACACTGTGACATCATCAGAAGAGAGGTTCGAGGGCTGCATGAATTACCCCTGTCCAAATGAAGAATTTGTGCTGTTTGCAGGAAAGCAGATGTGTAGTGTACATGGATAAAGTTTTTTCCCTATTTTCTAGTTCATTCCCCAAGGCAGATGCTATTTATGCAATACGTTTAACTCCTGCTAGAGGAATAAACAAGCAATTGCATTTCTAAGCCATTAAGCAGTTGAATAAAAGGGACTGTCCCCATAGCTGAAGTCTCAAGTGGGACAGAGAGTCAAATGAAATCAGCCTCTTTTTAGGTGTCCCTGAATTTCAGATTTGTGTGTCTCTTCTTAGGAAGGCATGTGAGAGGGTGCCTGGGTGGCTCAGTCGGTTAAGTGTCTGCCTTTGGCTCAGGTCATGATCCCAGGGTCCTGGATAGAGTCCCGCATCGGGCTCCCTGCTCAGTGGGGAGTCTGCTTCTCCCTCTGTTACCCACCCACCCCCGCCGGCTCGGGCCCTCTCTCTCTTTCAAAAATAAATAAATAAAATCTTAAAAAAAAAAAAAAAGGAATGCATGTGAGAGAGAGGGGAAAGAATACAGGTGGGCTTGCAGGTTAGCAGACATCACCCGAGAGAGTTCTGCCCGTGGCTGGCAGCGTGACCTTGGGCAAGTGACTTAATCTGATTCTCTGTGAGCTTCAGTTTCTCATCAGCAAATGGGGATTCTAATGCCCACCTCACAGAGGTGCTGGGTGGGGCCTTGGAGAAGTGGCTCAAGCCGGGTAACCAAGGGCAAGGCACTTGGAGCCATAGTTTCCTGCTCCCACAGTGGGGCTGAGCGAAATAACACATGCTGTCTGGTTGGGGTAGATAGGGAATGTTCACAAAATGAGGATGACTATAATTTATTCGTACACTTAATGCTCTTAGAAGCTTGAGCTGTTCACATTTCTAACAGTTTGCTAATTTAGTAATAATAGCATGTATGTGTGTGTGTGTGAGTGTGTGTGTGTGTGTGTGTGTGTGTGCATGGTATTCCTTCCAGCTTTTCCAAATGGAAAACATTGAGATCCATGGAATTCTTTTTCATCAAACTTAAAGCACATCTACTCTAATTTCATAAATAGTTGAGATGACTTTACTAAGACATGAGGCTCCATAAATCAAAATATATCTAATTATATTTGGCATTTAAAAAAGTAAAGCTACTATCTTAGAAAGAATCATTTTCTTCTTCGAAAGGCTTACCTGTTTTTTACCTCCCTTTGTAGTTTGCAGAGGAGGAGGTTGCATTTGAATTTAAGTAAGGGTCCCCCCTTTAGATATACACAAGCCCAGTCCCACTTGGGGTCTGCATGCCTGGGGAAGCAGTTTTCACGGGACAGGCGATTAGGCTCCCCTCAGGGACATGTGACATGCTTAAATGAACTCCTGTCCCTTTATTAAAGACCACAAAGCATTCCATTTCAATTGTGGCAATGTGGAGACAGTTGTCCTTTCTGTAATTATTTCAAGAGCAAACACAAGGCTTTGGGGGAACAATTTAAAACGGCATTGTCCAACCAAACCAGCCCTCCCTCTGCCTCATCCACGATTCCCCATCTCTGTTCCTCTCACTTTCCCCTTCTTTTACTTCCACATTTCTGTCATCAGTTAGTCCTGTCAAATCTAGCTCCAGAACATGGCTCCTTACTGCAGGCTGGCTCCTTCTCTCTATCCACACCACCATCTTCTCGTGCCCTCCCTTCTTGGACAGCATCCTAACTGGTCTGCCTGCTCCCTCTGCCTTCTGCAGCCCACTCCACTCTGCAGCCCTCATACTCATTCACAAACATTAATACGTGTTACCAACCTGCTTAAAACTTCCGTGGCTTTCTAGAATGTTTAGAATACAGTGCATGCTCCTTCCTGTGGTTTGTGTGGTCAGGCTTTTGCCTTCCTCTGGCTCACCTGCTGTTCTACCCACCCTAGCTTCCAGTAGATCTGAACATGCCCCGTTCTTTCCCACCATGGTGCTCTTGCATGTTTCTCCAGCCTGGCAGGCTTCAACCAGGCCTTCACATGACCGGCTCCTTCTTACTTTCCATCCTCACTTTAAAGATCACGTTCCAAGTGCGGCTTTCCTGAGGTTCTGTCTTCAAAGCAGCCTTTCTCTTTCTCTATTACGCATCCTGAGTATTTCCTATTTGATATGATCACAGTCTGTATTATCTTGTTTATTTTCTTCTGTGTCATCTGTCTCCATCAGGTTTCAGCACCGGAAGCAGAAACTGCTGTGGGTCATTTAAGTAACATGAGTTTAAGAAGGGAAGTTTGTGTTTATAAACTGCGCAGAGGGGCTGAAGGAGCAGCTCTAGGCTGAGCCTCCAGGAATGACCTTCAGTCCCATCCAGAGCTGACTCACTAGGGGAGGTGCTCATACTCCTTGGCTGACGATTCTAGAGCTAAATGTTCATGGCACTTTGAAGTAGCTGTTATTCAGGGATCAAGAAGCCAGAATCCAGAAGCTTTGATTGTCACTGCTTTTTATACACAGGAAGCTGGAAAATGGACGCTGGAGCATTGCTTTTGAAACTACCTCAGCTTCTAGGATGCCTGGATAGCTCAGTTGGTTGAGTGTCCGACTCTTGATCTCAGGGTCGTGAGTTCAAGCCCTGCAATGGGCTGTGCACTGGATGTGGAGCCTACTAAAAAAAAAGGTGTATAAACTACCTCAGCTTCCTCACTTGTGTTTGACAGCAGAAAAGGTCAGAAAGGGGCGGGAAAATGCCCTCAGCCTTCTGCCTCCTGTACAGGTGTATCTCAGTTAGTACAGCTTAATTTTCACCCAGAGTCGCTTCCCTTCCTCTGTAGCTGCAAATCTACAAGGCTCTCAGCAGCTCCTGTCTGTAAAGTGTATTGAGGTTCCTCGAATGTCTGTTATGACCCAGGCAAAACTGTTACGATTGGTTTCTTCTGTTGTCTCTAGCTGCTTCTCAGCCTCTTAATTTTTCTTTTTTTTAAAGATTTAAAAAAAATTATTTATTCATTTGAGACAGAGAGAGAGAGAGAGAGCATGAGCAGGGGGAGAGGCAGAGGGAGAGGGAGAGGGAGAAGCAGGCTCCCTGCTGAGTCAGGAGCCCGATGAGGGACTCGATCCCAGGACCCTGGGATCATGACCTGAGCCGAAGGCAGACGCTTAACCATCTGAGCCACCCAGGCGCCCCATCAGCCTGTTAATTTTGGCAGTTTTTTGGTTCCAGATTGGCTGCACATTTTTGCCAGTTTTCACTATAGATAGCTCTCTCTTAATTAAAAAATGATTTAAAGAGACCTTTAGAGTTTAGAGGTGTATTATTCTGATGTAAATGCCGAGGTTCTTTAGCTTCCCCTCCACGTATTTGGAGCAATGAGTAAACAGCTAAGAATTGGTAATGAAACAGCTTCAGGTGGCAGCAAATTAGGCAGACCTTTAATATTCTCATTGTAATAAAGTCCATTTTGTAATGTACATTGGTGTGTAAGTCAGTGGCTATATACCTCAGTTGTCATTAGGAGAATCAGAAAAATAACTGAATATTATGGCTAAAATTTAGATGTGCCCTAACCTTGTAAGATTCCTTAGCAAAACAGAATTCTTATTATAAGCAAGTTCTAAGTATTAGAATATGCTTGGAGGGGATAAAGAGTGAGAAGCTTAAAAGTTGCCTAGGCCAAATTTGGGACAATTTGAGCACAAAAATAATTAGGGGCAGTGATGTGTACAGTTCATTTTAAATAATAGGACTCCATGAGCCCATATTAATGATAACTAACTAGATAGATAAATGGGGGATATGGGAGGGCTTTCACTTTCAGTAAAAGGAGGGAGTGCTGGAGTTGGAAAATCAATCTGTAGCCATCATAGTAAAGATTGAGTCAGGCAGCTGTCACCATAGGTGCTGAATCTAGGGGTAAATAGATTTTACGTGGTAAAAAGACTACGTAGATATTCTCTAGGATATTTTGGTCTTTTTTTTTTTTAAGATTTATTTTAGAGAGAGAGAGCCAGCGCAATCATGAGTGGGGGGAGGGACAGAGAGAGAGAGAGAGAGAGAATATCAGGCAGTCTCCTCCCCTGAGCCCGGAGCCCAATCCAGGGCTCGATCTCACAATCCTGAGAGATCATGACCTGAGCTGAAAACCAAGAGTTGAATGCTCAACCGACTGAGCCACCCAGGCGCCCCTATTTACATGGTCTTACACTGTCTCACCACAAACTCATTAATTGCAAGACAAAATAGTAACTGTGCGGTGGAGAAATCAAACACCTTGGCTGGGTGATCAAAATTAGTATCACCAGTGATGGCAGATGAACGAACATCTGTGCCTCTGGATATAAATGACCTGACAAGGACACAGTGTCCCTTCTGCAGTAGCCTAACCTGGATCTAATTGTGGGGAAACATCAGAGAAACTTTATCCTTTTATTTTTATTGTTTAAAAAAGATTTTATTTATTCGTTTGACACAGAGAGAGCACAAGCAGGGGGAGCGGCAGAGGGAGAGGGGAGCCCGATGTGGGGCTCAATCCCAGGACCCTGGGATCTTGACCTGAGCAGACCCTTAACTGACTGAGCCACCCAGGGGCCCCTCAGAGAAACTTTAAATAAGGAAGATTCTATTTACAAAAAAAAAAAAAAAGGAGAGGAGAGCTGTACTCCAAAAATAGCAATGTCATAGAAGACAAAGACTATGAGAATGTTCCAGATTAAAGGGGGTGAACGAGACATGACTGTTGGATAGACCCTGTACTGTAGGGGAAACATGCCAAAAAGGAAAATTGTTGGGTCAGTTGACAAAATTGGAATATGGACAGTAGTTTCAGGTAGTTAAATTTATTGAAGTGGGTAACTGTGTGGTGGTTACATAAGGATTATCCTTATTTTTAGGAGATACACCCTAAAGTATTTACAGGCAATGGGCCACAATATATGTAATTTACTCTCAAATGGTTCAGAAAAAATAGTAGCTAAGCTGCTAGGTAGAAAGAAGAAGGGAGGTGGGAGGAGAGGGGAGGGAGAGTAGATTATAAAGCAAACAGGGCAAAGTGTAAATAATAGAGGAATCTGGATAAATAGCACACAGGTGTTCTTTTTACTATTCATATTCTGGTAACTTCTTTAAGTTTAAAATTATTTCTAAATAAAGAGTTTAAAAAAAAGTTATCTAGGGACTGAAAGTGCTGTTTATTTATCCTGGACATGGAGGCAATGGGTTATGAAACAAATTCAGCTAAAATGTCATGTTACTTTACTGTGCAGGAGTTTTTGTCTAGGTATGTTGAAACTGCTTATCTTGAAGTAATACTTTAACCTTTTTTTATATTGTTCTAATTGTTCATTCTTTTTTACATTATACAAATAATGCATAAAAGCATTCTTGTTACAAAAATCTAAATGATGCGGAAGTCAAAACGTGATCTTTCCTTTACCATTCCCTCCCTTCTCCTTCTCAGAAGAAATCAGCATTAGGGTTTTTATAAGTATATACTATACACCTTTCCTGGGATTAGGCTTTTCATTTAATATATCTTAGCGATATTTCCACTGTTTGCTTTATTCTTTATGTAATGACTGAAGGGAATTGGGTAATGTAACTGTACCATTATTTATTTACTATTTCTGTATACAAGATCATTTAGGTAGTTTCTAATTTTTTCCCGATATAATATGTTCCATAATAGATGGACCCTTGTGCATGTGTATAGATATTGTAATAGCATAGAATCCTAGAAGTAGTATTGCTGTGTTAATGTATATGTATTTAATTTTTAAAATAGATACTGTAAGGCTGACTTCTAAATAGACTGTAGCAAAGATATATGTTCACTTTCCAGCATCTCTGCCAAGTGTTGATATTATCAATCTTGTACATTTTTGTCAGTCATATGGACAAAATGCTACTACTTTTTAGGTGCATTTTTTTTTTCTTTTTTTTTTAAGTAGACTCCACACCCAGGATGGAGCCCAACGTGGGGCTTGAACTTAGGACCCTGAGCTCAAGATCTGAGCTGAGATCAAGAGTCCGGCACTTAGCCAGTCGACTGAGCCACCCAGGGGCCCCTTTTAGGTGCATATTTCCAAGTTTATTGGCTATTGGATTTCTTCTTCAGTGAACTGTATTTTCACACCCTTTATTGAGCTTTTTGGTTGTTTGTCTCTTTCTTATTGTCCTGTAAGAGTTCTTTATTTATTATGGATAGTAATTTTTTGTCTGGTAAAGGTGCCTTAAATATTTTCTCCTAGCCATATGCTTGTTTTGGAAGTTTAAAAATTTCAGGTAGCCAAATCTTTCACTCTCTTCATTATGGTTTCTGGGTTTTTGTCTTAGAAAGATTGTTCCTATTTCCAGATTATAAAAAAATATTCTCGGGGCACCTGGGTGGCTCAGTCGTTAAGCGTCTGCCTCTGGCTCAGGTCATGATCCCAGGGTCCTGGGATCGAGCCCCGCATCGGGCTCCCTGCTTAGCGGGAGGCCTGCTTCTCCCTCTCCCACTCCCCCTGCTTGTGTTCCTTCTCTCCCTGTCTCTCTCTCTGTCAAATAAATAAAATTTTTAAAAAGAATATATTCTCCATACATTTATCTCTCGTGTGTGTGTGCGTGTGTGTATACTTAATCTATATCAAAATTTGTGTATGGGTTTAATTTTATTTTTGTCCCAACAGAAAACCAATAAACTTGGCATCATTTATTAAGTAATTTATTCTTCTTTCTCCAATTGAAAAATGTAACTGAATCATAAAATAAATTTCTATATGTACAGGAATTTGTGTTTGTATTCTTTATTCTCTCTCTCTCTCTCTCTATATATATATAATGTGGCACAGCAACATATATATATATATTCCTGTGCCAATTCCACAGCTTTAATTTGTCCAGGAAAATCCCGTTTTCCTTTAGAACTACTTATCAGGTTTCTTGGCATGATGGATAGGAGCCCAGTCTATGGAGTCAGGCCTGTGTATAAACTATTTATTAGCTCTGAGATGATAATTACACTTCTTTTAGAGCAATGCTATCTGGTTTATATGAGACAATATATTAAAAAGCAAAGCATAATGCTTGGTGTATAAACATGCTAAATATTTTATATATTCTCATAGTGACAGAGATTTGATGTGTTCAATAACAGTTTTGTACCTTATTAATCAGAATAGCCCAGGGGCGCCTGGGTGGCTCAGTCAGTTAAGCATCTGCCTTTGGCTCGGGTCATGATCCCCAGGGTCCTGGGATCGAGTCCTGCATCGGGCTCGCTGCTCAGCAGGGAGTCTGCTTCTCCCTGTCCCTCTGTCTCTAGCTTGTTCTCTCTCAAATAAATAAATAAAACCTTAAAAAAAAAAGAATAGCTATTACATTGACTTAAGTAACTGGTGTGTACATATATATACACATACGGATGAACAAAATTTCTATCTACAGTGATGCTTGAGGTGTAACCAAATGCATTTGTTCATTCCTGGATCCACTCATTTGTTTCTTTATTCTTTCATGTAGTAGTGTTGGTGCAGCTGCCATGTGTAGGCATTGTGCTTTCTTGGTGCTCTGGGTATGCCTCCTGGAACTCAGACACAGAACAAAATAACCATGTACCTAAGTCTGCAAGTGACATACATGGTGGGAGGAGAATTTGTATCTCCATAGCTCTGGTTGGGTTTGGTGAGGGTCATTTTGTCAAATGGCACAGTTTGTTGAATTTACAAAATTTGTCAGAAGCAGTTTTAAAGGTTTTTTTTTAAGGATTTATTCATTTATTAATTTGTGAGAGAGTGAGCAAGAGAAGAGAGCACGAGGTGGGGGGGAAGAGGCAGAGGGAGAAGCAGATTCCCCGTGAGCAGGGAGCCCACGGGGTGGGGGTGGTTAGGAGGGTGGGGGGGCGGGTTTGGCACGGAGCTCGATCCCAGGACCCAGAGATCATGACCTGAGCCGAAGGCAGATGCTTAATCGACTGAGCCACCCAGGTGCCCAGTGTTAAAGGTTTTTTTTTTTTTTAAAGATTTATTTATTTATTTATTTGACAGAGAGAGACACAGCGAGAGAGGGAACACAAGCAGGGGGAGTGGGAGAGGGAGAAACAGGCTTCCTGCTGAGCAGGGAGCCCAATGCGGGGCTTGATCCCAGGACCCTGGGATCATGACCCGAGCTGAAGGCAGATGCTTAACGACTGAGCCACCGAGGCGCCCCAGTGTTAAAGGTTTTAATGACAGTGAATAAAATCACAGATTCTGAAGTTGAACTTTGAATTCAAATCCCAGATCTGTCACTTAGATGCTTTGTGGCCTTGGGCAAGTTATTTAACCTCTCTGTGTCCATGTTCATCATTTGTAAAGTGGAGGTTAATACTAAGCCACTTCAGAGGGTTGTTCAGAAGAACAAATGAGTTAATACATGTAAAAGTGTTTAGAACAGTGCCTGGCACGTATGGAGTGTTGCAGAACTGACACCATTATCATGATACCCTTCTTACGATATCAGCATCCAGATTTTTAACACTTCATATGAAAATTTTTTATATTAGCTTTTTTCCAAATTCTTTTAAAAACCATCTTTATGGAGGTATAATTTGCATGCACTAAAATGCATCCATATTAAATGTACAAGTTAAATTTCATAATTGTGTATACCCATTTAACCACCGCTATAATTGAGATCTTGAACATTTGCCTCAGCCCCAAATGCATCTGCTCCATGGTACCCCTTTGCAGGTATTTCAAATTCTTTTTTAATGCATTAGTTTTTTTTTTTTTTTAGAGATTTTATTTATTTGACAGAGAGAGACACAGCGAGAGAGGGAACACAAGCAGGGGGAGTGGGAGAGGGAGAAACAGGCTTCCCGCTGAGCAGGGAGCCCATGCGGGGCTCGATCCCAGGACCCTGGGATCATGACCTGAGCCGAAGGCAGATGCTTAACGACTGAGCCACCCAGGCGCCCCTTTAATGCATTAGTTTTACCAGATTTTTAGTTTTTGTCTTTTACATGTTTAGAATTTTAAATTCTTAAAATTTTTTTTGATGTATAACATATTCAATACTAATTATATGATCTACTCTACTAATTCCTTCTGGCAGCCTCTCCTTTCTGCTGGTTTTGAGTAAGTTTCCATATTTAATTGCTTCCTCTTTTTTTAAAGATTTTATTTATTTGAGAGAGAGAGCATGTGAGAGAGAGAGAGAGCGCACGAGCAGGAGGGAGGGGTGGAGGGAGAGGGAGAAGCAGACTTCCCACTGAGCAGGGAGCCCAATGCAGGACTTGATCCCAGGACCCTGGGATCATGACCTGAACTGAAGGTAGATGTTTAACCAACTGAGCACCCCAGGCACCCTTCAGTTGCTTCTTGTTAGAAACCAACATGTCAGCATTTCACTTATGATGGGATTGATACAGTTAATATCTTATAAAGTTTATTTCTCTACATTATTCAAATGTGTAGGTAGGCATTTAGCTTCTTGCTAAAAATTTCTTTCTTTTTTTAAAAGATTTTATTTATTTATTTGTCAGATAGAGAGAGAGAGAGAGAGCAAGAGAGCACAAGCAGGGGGAGCGGCAGGCAGAGGGAGAAGCAGGCTCCCCACTGAGCAAGGAGTCCCATGCGGGACTCAGACCTAGGATGCTGGGATCATGACCTGAGCTGAAGGCAGATGCTTAACCGACTGAGCCACCCAGGCCCTGAAGGAGAATTTAGTCTTGAGAGAAATGAATAAGTTGGAGTCTTAGCCTTTTCTCCCTTAGAATGCCCCCAAAGCACAGATTACAGTTTTCAGCATCTCTGCTTTGCTAGTACCTATAACTTTCATGAGGGTAGATACCCTGGGAGGCAAAGTACTGTCTGAGTGGTCCAGTATTTGGACACATAACTTTTCTCTGCAGTATTAACAACAAAAGTAATAATTTAATGAGAGGTGACATTATTGAGTACTTACAGACCAGATACCAAGCTAAACCTTTCATACATCTTGTGTAATTCTTCAACCCCACAAGTTTGGTACTGTTGCTGTTCCCATTTTACAATGATGAATATGAATCTTAGAGACTCGTAAGTAACTTCCGCAAGGACATGCATAGTTAATAAATGATGGAGATGATGGTGGGACTCTACAGCCCCTGTTCTGAGCATTATTTCCCTCTTGAATTTAAAGCTTGAAGGCTGTGGGCTTTTGGTAAATAATCCCTATATTTTATAGATTTTTTCACATCTATTTCTTACTCTATCCTCAAAACATCCAGGGGAATAGGGAAGGAAATTTGATGTTTTATCCATTTGTGTAAGTATAAGTGAACTTTTTTGGTAAAAGGCCAGATAGTATTTTCAGCTTGGTAGATCATTTGATCTCACTTGCAGCCACTAAACTGTGTAGTTGTAAAAGGAAAGCAGCCATAGACAATATGTAAATGATTGAGTGTGGTAGTGTTCCCATAAAACTTTATTTACAAAAATAGGCAACAGGGTGGATTTGGTGCATGGGTTTGCTGTGGTGGACTGATCTCTTTGGGAACACCAGGACATATCAACCAGAGGGAGGTAGAACCAGGATTCTTAGTGCCAAGTGTGCCCTATCCACTCCCCAACTGTCCAAGCGGTAGCACACAGCACCACTCACCAGTGCCTTTAGGAGGGCAAGTCCCAACAATAATAGGGCAAGAACTAATGTTTTGTACTCGGTATTTGTTCTACGTGCTTTTCAGTATGTCCTTTAATCCATGGACAACCTACTGAGATGGGAAACTGAGGCACAGAGAAGGACAGTAGCTCCCCCAAGGTCACAGAGCTAGTGACTGGTGAAACTGGGATTGGAACCCACTTGAGCTCAAGTCTTCCTTCCTTATCTCTCCTGAACTTTGGGTTTTCTCAATCTGAGGTCTCCTTTGAAGCTGTATTCTTCAGGAACTGCCTCTTCTGAGCACTCATATTAAGTGACAAAAATCGGTGGTCTATTTTTAAGGCATTTACTTTGGAGCGAGCTACCAAAGGGAATGCTAACTCTGCCATTTTTCTGTAATGGCTGGAAAATTTGAGGGTCCGGCAAGATGATGCAAGAGGTTTCATTTTGCTCATCCTTAGGCTGCACAGGAGACTTTCAGCTGTAGGAACACTTTATCTATTTATTTATTAAAAGATTTTATTTATTTATTTGACACAGAGAGAGGCAGCGAGAGAGGGAACACAAGCAGGGGGGCAGCAGAGGGAGAGAGAGAAGCAGGCTCCCTGCTGAGCAGAGAGCCCGATGCGGGACTCGATCCCAGGACCCTGGGATCATGACCTGAGCCGAAGGCAGATGCTTAATGACTGAGCCACCCAGGCGCCCCTGTAAGAACACTTTAATGATAACAGAAAAAATTGTTCATTAGTATTTGCTGTGCTAACACGGTGTTAGGTGCATTAAATACGTTATCTTGGTTAAACCTCACAATGCTATAAATTAAGTGGTATTAAAACAGCTGCACAGGTGGAGAAACTGAGGCACAGCTATGGGATATTGGATATTTTAATTAAATCTCTGAGTCTTGGTTTCTAATTTGGAAATAATAATAGAGTCACTATGAAGATTAAATGAGTTAATACATGTTAAGGATTGGCACTCAGTGGTGTTACCTGTTACTATTATTATGATAACATAGTAGTAGTAGTAATAGTAGAGGTGAAAAGCTCACTTTTTATGATTGTGAATTAGAAAAAAGCATCCAAGAGTCCAGTATAGTGTCTGGATGTTGTTAAATGGACTTTGTAATTATTTATTCATAGGAAGAGGCTATAAGCTGTGTTTCTTTTTATTTTAAAATACCTCTACTAGTGATTTCAAAATTTCAAAAGTTTCAAAATTAAATTGTTTAAAATGTTAAAACTCAGCCTATTGGTTCTGTTTGTTGCTGTTTGTTTGTTTTGTGTAAAATTATTCCCTTGCAAAAATGGCACATCCTAGATATTGTTCTGTTTACAATAGATTAAGTAGGGTTGGCACCAGAGGACTGGAGTGCCTGACATGTTAAGTGGTTGGCGAGGTTCATTTTACCACCATAAAAATAGTAGCTGAGGACTATATGCAGGTGAGTAAAATAATTTAGTCATTTATGTTAAACAAATTCAATAATACACAATTGTAAAAAACATTTTGCATATGTCCTCTTTTTTAAAAAAAGAGTTTACTTATTTTAGAGAGAGAGCACGCATGCATGTGCACACCGGTGAGGGGTGTGGCGGGGGGTTGGAGGGGCAGAGGAAGAGGGAGAGGGAGAGTCTCAAGCAGACTCCCTGCTGAGTGCGGAGCCTGAGGTGGGGCTTGATCTCACCAGCCTGAGATCATGAGCTGAAATCAAGAGTCGTATGCTCAGCCCACTGAGCCACCCAGGCGCCCCTGCATATGTACTCTTAATTACACACCAGACATCGCTATGCACATATTACATTTGTTATGTACCTATTCCTCTGTGAGATTATATCCAAAGCCATGTGTACTCTATTATATAATGGTAATTTACAGGATTTGTTCATTGTTAACCTTGACTATACACAATTTTCCTTTTAAATGCTTACCCTAGAGCTTAACCCCTGCCATAGCCGCAACTCAGCTTCATATTTATAATGAAATGCAGAAAGAGAAATTCTTTCCCCCCTTTGTAAAGTTAACAGTTTCTTTTTTCTTTCTTTCTTTCTTTCTTTTTTTTTTTTTTGTACCACGCTCATCTATGTCTTAGGAACTAAAGCAACGCCATGCAAGTCAGCGGTTGTGAGAGTGACATCTGGTGGTTTCTTTTTAATTCTCGTGGTTTCTCTGTGCTTCAGTAGAAGTTCTCGGCAATTCCAGAGAATCATTGTGTGAGCTGCTTTGCTTGATACTTAACACACTAAGTAGCTTCTTCTTTGTTTTTTTTAAGATTTTATTTATTTGTTTGACAGAGAGAGAGAGCGAGAGAGCACAAGCAGGGGGAGCGGCAGGCAGAGGGAGAGGGAGAAGCAGGCTTCCCGCGGAGCAGGGAGCCTGACACGGGCCGATCCCAGGACCCTGGGATCATAACCTGAGCCTAAGGCAGGCGCTTAACTGACTGAGCCACCCAGGTGACCCCACACTAGGTAGCTTTTGAGGATCAAGTTAGTACCACTGATTTGGCTCAAACTCTGAAAAGCCCAGCATTCCTTCTAGATGCAGTCCTTCTAAATGCCAACCTTCCCTGAGGGATTTTATTTTAGCATGTATAATGGACAAACAGCTGCTTTACTGGGGGGGATTTCTGTTTAGTTCGGAGAACTTAGGATTTTGAGTAAGGGATGATACCTGTGCCATCCTCTCTGCCTTACTCATGAGGAGGCTTGAACCCTGAGAGGTTGGGTGTATTGGCCAAAGTTACATTGTTGGTCAAGGTCACTTTGCTCCCCTGTGAGCTGAGGTCCTGGGCTCTGTGCCCGTAAGTTATGTTTATCATGCTGGGTAACGCACTGACATTAAAGGATGTGAGGTGAAGGCATTTTAAGATGGGAGAATTAAAGGCAGTTAACATTTTTGAGCACCTATTTGCTATAAATATTCCCCCATTCAGTTTTTTTGTCTCTCTTCCAAAAGAGGATGCAGAATCTTTAGTGTGAAAGAGTTATCGAGGAAATCCAGTGAGGGATCCCAGGTCTGTCTTTATGAGTCCACTGATTCATCCCATTTCTGAGCACTTAGTATCCTATGGCATTGTATTTATTGATTCTGTTTTGAGTCAGACCTGTTGACATGCATTATCTCACTAGCATCCTTGCAACAATCCAGGGAGGTGGTTGGAATCCCCATTCTATAGGTGGGGAAGTGGAGCATTATAAGGGTGAGAACCCTCCAGAGTCAGGGGTAGAGCTGAGATTCCGACCCAGGCAGGTCTAAATATAACTTCCAGGCCTAAACCATTTTAATGCTTGAGTGAATCATTGAATAAAACCTCACTTGCCAACATGTAATGGTTGCTTAGTAAATATGTGCTCAATTTATTTTTGTGTTCAAAGTAATCCTTTCTATATCCCCAATTTTCACTATCAGATCTGTGATTTTTGGTAAACTTAAAACAGAACTTGTGGGGTAATATTAGAGTACTTTTCTGGCATGAGAGGAACTAGAGAACTATATTAATACTGTACTTGGAGAGTGTGTGAAATTATTTTCAATCTCAAGTGATGAGTGTTTAAAATAAAAACTTTTTTTTAAAGATTTTATTTATTTGCTTGTCAGAGAGAGAGAGAGCGCACAAGCAGGGGGAAGTGGCAGGCAGAGAGAGAAGCAGGCTCCCCGGAGCAAGGAGCCCGATATGGGGCTCGATCTCAGCACCCTGGGATCATGACCTGAGCAGAAGGCAGCTGCTTAACTGACTTAGCCACCTTCTAAGGCACAATTTTTTTTTCTTCTGGCAGCTGACTTACTATTTGTATTATTAGAATTTAAAAAAACTCTATTTTTTAAAAAAAGTTTATTTATTGGGGCGCCTGGGTGGCTCAGTCGTTAAGCGTCTGCCTTCGGCTCAGGTCATGATCCCAGGGTCCTGGGATCGAGCCCCACATCAGGCTCCCTGCTCGGCGGGAAGCCTGCTTCTCCCTCTCCCTCTCCCCCTGCTTGTGTTCCCTCTCTCTCGCTCTCTCTCTGTCAAATAAATAAGATCTTTAATAAACAAAAACAAACAAACAAACAAAAAAGTTTATTTAAGTAATCTCTACACCCAGCATGGGGCTCAAACTTAAGACCCTGAGATCAAGACTTGCATGCTCTTCCAACTGAGCCAGCCAGGTGCCCCTAAAAAACTCTTTTTGAATAATGTTTGAAAACCTC
This sequence comes from Phoca vitulina, assembly GCF_004348235.1. Taxonomy (NCBI): domain Eukaryota; kingdom Metazoa; phylum Chordata; class Mammalia; order Carnivora; family Phocidae; genus Phoca; species Phoca vitulina. The sequence continues at coordinate 5,230,761 of NW_022589770.1, forward strand.
CAGTTTTTTACTTTGTGTATCCCCTCAAAATCAGGTTTTACAAGCCTTCTGGGCAGATTCAGAAGGTAGACTATCATGTTTTTTTCTTTTTTATCTGCTACGTTTGAGAATTATGTTCGTAGTCTGATCTTTTTAAACCTTGAGAGGGTCACGTTTTGTTCACTACAAAGGCCAAGTGGGAACTCGGAATGTGAGTGTGTCTAGTGTATGGGCCCCAGTTCCTTTCCTTCCCTTTGATTAAGAGCCCTGTGGGTCAGTTAAGTTTTCACAGACAACTTGCTTTGATGTTAATCCTCTAATAGGAGTGTGAGTGGTGTTTGCACCCTTCCTACCCAGTAATGGGGATGCTGAAGCTGGGCTCTATATTTGGCTTCAGTGGGTTTCAGGGCCTCCCTCATACAATATGAAATATAAAAAAAATGTAGCGTTGCATGTAAGACACAGCTGGTGGTAACCCTTCGGATGCAGGTAGGGAGTTTATATGCTCCACGAGGCCATGGGCTCCTTCTTGAGCTTGATAAAAAGATTACAGAGAAATGGATGGCAGGTGTGAGCATAATGACTCCGGAGAGGTGAGCTCCGGGTGCATATATTTTTTAAAAAGTTCTTTGCCCAGTCTTTCTTCTGAAAGTCACTTCATGAGGGGCACCTGGGTGGCTCAGATGGTTAAGCGACTGCCTTCGGCTCAGGTCATGATCCTGGAGTCGCGGGATCAAGTCCCGCATCGGGCTCCCTGCTCAGCGGGGAGTCTGCTTCTCCCTCTGACCCTCCCCCCTCTCATGCTCTCTCTCTCTGTCTCAATCTCTCTCTCAAATAAATAAAATCTTAAAAAAAAAAATAAAAGTCACTTCATGGACATACAATAAAGATGTCTTTTAAATGAATTAACCCTGGTTTAGAAAAATCAATACTTTGTTGACGTTATAGTGGGGAATGATGTCACTTAAGTTTATATATTTCTCTCTTAACTAGCAATGTGCCCCTTCTTCTTATGTGTGAAAAGATTTACATCTAATATCTGAAAGATCCTCCTGGTATGTCACTGTGATAAACTATAACAGCTGATGTCAGTCTGGTTTCCCATTTTGAACATCTTTTTTAAAATTAAGTTACATTTTATTTTAATTCCATTACAGTTAACATACAGTGTTATATTAGGTGCACAATATAGGTGTACAATATAGTGGTTCAGCAACCATTTTGAACGTCTTGGTTCACCAGGGGTGAATGTCATGCAGAGGAATGTTTGCAGTCCTTAGGACCCCAACACCCATGGCTGTTAATCCCCACCCTAGTCCCCGGAGAGGTTTGGGCATCCTCTTCATGCCTCATGTCCTGGGAATGGTCCAGACGTGCCCCAGAGCCAGGGGTAGAATCTGTGACTTGTCAGGGTTCTTGGCAGCACTAGGGTTCTTTTAGTCCATGGTACCAAACATACAGCTTCATTGATCAATAGAATGGAATGTTGGGTGAAAGCTCCAGGGAGGAGGGTCTGGGACTATGGGGTGGGGGTCTTGCACTGAGGAGGAAGGTGTCTACAGAGCCCCATCAAACCTTGTCATCCTAAAGAACAACAGTTCAATGAGAACATGGTAGCATCAGCTCCCAGACCCAGGAAGTCATCCATATGAGAGAGGGAAAAATGGAGGCGGAGGCAGAGGAGGAGGAGGAAGTAGAGGAGGAGGTAAGGGAGAAAGGAAGAGGCCTAGGGAAGTGATTCAGCCTTTTGGATTTGTGGTAGCTAGCTTTAATTTTCATCATGTTTCTTCCTACTTTTTTTTGGAGTAACATTTGCCACATAGTCCTTTTCATATTGCAAAATAAAATTCAGATGGAGAGGCTTGAAAAGTTGTAAATCCATTGGGTCTCTTTGGAAGTTAATACAGAGTATTCATTCATTCATTCATTCATGAGAGAGTGTGCTTGTGCCTGTGTGGGGGGTGGAGGAGGGGCAGAGGGAGAGGGAGAGAGAGAATCCCAAGCAGTCTCCACGCTCAGTGCGGAGCCAAGGTGGGCCTCGATCTCATGACCCTGAGATCATGACCTGAGCTGCAATCAAGAGTCGGACACTTAACCAACTGAGCCACCCAGGTTCCTCAATACAGAGTATTTAAATTACTACTGGTAATAGCATATTTGTCATTTTTATTCTTTGCCGTGCCCCACTAGGGATTAACAGAATGTAAACCTTTTCATCAGTGGTATCTTAAGATTCTTAGATATTTGTTAAGAACTTAGGGTCACTTAAATGCACCTGCATGCATTTGTGCCACTCAGAATATGACAGATGTAACAAATTAAGATGAAAATTGCTTAAAAAGCCATATAGTTGATGCAGCACCCCCATCCCCCTTCCTCACTTCTGTGTCTCTTCCCATAACCAGGTCCTCTATCCATCTGGGGGCGGGGGGAGGTTTCAGGCTCCCCACCCAGCAGGAGCAGGCCCTGGAGTGCCAGCCTTGCATCCAGAAGCTCCTCCAGGGACTCTTTCACATACAGGGTTAGCCCATTTGCTAAATTGCAAAATAAAACCGCTCAAGGTAAGGACCTTTCCTCTTAAGACAAGGGTACTCAGCCAGCCAGTCAGCAACGATTATTTACTGCGTCTGTGAAGTGCAAAATACTATGCTGGGTTATAAAGTGGGTTCAAAAGGTGTACGATGGCCCTTGACTCCAGCCACGGAGTCAAGATAGGCTCTGGAAGAAGGTACCATTTTGAGGCAATGCATGATTAGGAGCCAGGTGTGGCTCAAATAAGCATTTGTTACACTATGCCCAAGGGTAGTCGCTCCTCAGGGTTGGCCCAGCGTGGGAATGGGGGAGGCAAATGCAGCAGCCTTCCAGGAAGAAACTAAACACAGGGGCTTTCCTATGAGCATGTCATATTTGTCAGCGGCATGATCTTTCCTCTCTTACTGTCTTTCAACTGGAAGGACTCTGGGTGCTTCTCTGATCGTATGTGTTTCAACTGGAGTTCACATGTTGAGCCTACCCAGGCCTGGGACGTTTAAGGGAAACAGCTTGCGGTGATCACTGGGCAAATAAAAACCAGCAGTGGAGAAGCACTGGGACGTTGGTGGTGAGTGGAGAAGCAAAGAGGCCATAGGTAGAGAAATCTAGTTATGCTCTGTGGACGATATATGCGGGTGTACGTAGTGCTGGGTGGGAGGCTGTTGACTAGCAGTCAGATCTAATGCCAGATCTAAGGGTCTTGATGGGAATCCACAGAGGAAGGGAGCTCCTGAGGCAGCGGCAGCAGAGGGATAGAATTTGAGCTGGGTGTCGAAACCTAGAGAAACAGAAGGAAAAGGAAGCCATTGGCCCCTGAGTATAAGCTGTGGGAGGTCTGAACAGAGGTCTCTGACTTCTGGTGTTTCTTCCCCCGGCAGAGTCCACATCAATTTTCACACAGATCTGGGAAACCATCGTATTTGCAGGTACCTAGGGAGAGAGTGTGTTGTTGCTGTTAATGTATAATTTCCACAAATTACAAATATAATTCCCATAAAGATACAAAATGAACATGTCAAAGTTTTATTTGACCCATCAGTGGAGGAAACCAGTGAGATGGTAAACTGATTCAAAGAGTATTTGAGGAACTGGGTATTTATAGGCTTAAAAAACAAGGATAGATTAAGATTGCTAGGTCATACGTACAACTGGGTAATGCCCTACAGGGTAATAAAACTGTAGTCTTTAAGGTTTTCCTGCCATGCAGAAATCTAGAAGGTAACATGTAACCTCACAGTGTCTGCGTTCTAATCAGATAGTAAATAGTCAAGTCAAACACAAGGATATTCTCCTAGAGAATGAGAGAATTGCTGGGAGGAATTGTTCAACAATGCTGCGGTATGACCATGAGAAGACACTGTCCCCTCCTCTCGCCCCCTCCCCCCACCGCTCCTGCCCAGCTGCCTGAGTTCCAGGTTGTGCATAGTTTGGACATTAAAAAAAATAACTGGGAGTTGAAGATCTGAGATCGAATCCCAGTTCCTTCCCTTACCAGCTGTGTAGTATGGGTCAGGTAATTACCTATGATTTACCTGGATTTACTTGCTATGAATGGGGAGGAACAAGTGAGATAACTTTTGTAAAATTCCTGGCACGTGATAGGCACTCGATCAATCTTAGTTCTTCTCTTTACCTTTCTTTTTTTTATATATATGTAAAATTTTATTTATTTATTATATATAGAGAGGGACAGTGCCTGTGAGCAAGGGGAGGGGGCAAAGGAGAGGGAGGGGGGAAGAATCTCAAGCAGACTCCTCAATGAATGGGAGCCTGGCGCTGGGCTGGATCCTGTGACCTTGAGATCACAACCTGAGCCAAAACCAAGAGCCAGATGCTCAATGGAGCCACCTAGGAGCCCCACCTTTCCTCTTTTTAAATGAAAAACATTTTTCACCTTTTGGCTGGCCTTCATAGATGAAGTTCTCTCTCTCTCTCTCTCTCTCTGTCCCTCTCTTTCTCATCTCTAGTTTATTAGAATAATATCCTAGAACTCTGGTAGATTTTCTCCATTCCTTTTTTTTTTTTTTTAGATTTTATTTATTTATTTGAGACAGAGACAGAGAGAGAGAGCACAAGCAGGGGGTAGTTAGCAGAGGGAGAGGGAGAAGCAGACTCCCTGCCGAGCAGGAAGTTCGGTGCAGGGCATGATCCCAGGACTCAGATCATGACCTGAGCCAAAGGCAGCTGCTTAACTGACTGAGCCACCGAGGTGCCCCTCAATTGGTCATTTTTAATAGTGGCCGGAGAAGCATCTTTTTACTCTTGGCTTAGCTTCTTTTGCTTCAGGACTAGCTCATTTCTTTTCTACTAGTTGGTTTATGAGCTTCTGCTTTTGCTGCGGGAGAGTGCGATTAAGATTGAATTGCCCTTGAGTATACCTACCTCCCAATGTAGTAGATGAATGGGTCAGGGATCCTAAAGTCTGAACTTCTTTTTTTTTTTAATAAAAAACATTTTTTTAAGGTTTTTTTTTTTTTTTTTTAAGATTTTATTTATTTATTTGACACAGAGAGAAAGAGAGAGAGAGCACAAGCAGGGGGAGCAGCAGGGAGAGGGAGAAGCAGGCTCCTACTGAGCGGAGAGCCTGACGTGGGGCTCGATTCCAGGACCCTGGGATCATGACCTGAGCTGAAGAGAGACACTTAACCGACTGAGCCACCCAGGAGTCCCTTGAAGTCTGAACTTCTGCCACTACTTACCGTGTTGTTTCTTCTTAGTGTTTATACACTTTTTTTCTTTCCTGCCTAAATGTAGAGCTCGATGTAGTCTAAACATTGTTTAGTATCAATTGTCACACAAGGGAAAAGTTCTATAACCCTCTTTCCTCATTTCTGCATCATAGCTGGAAATGAGATGATGTAATCAGTGCCTTGATAGCCTGAGCTCAATTTACTCATTCATTAGGCAACATGTATTTATTGACCAACTACTCTGCCAAGCCTTGGTGATTTTTCTGTAGACATAATAAGTAAGAATCTGCTCTGATGGAGACAGACTGTAACCGAGTAAGTAAACAAGATGATTACAGATTTTGATAAATTTTATAAATGAAATAAATCAGATGATGAGAAACTTTAAGCTGCTATTCTTAGTAATTTTAATTGAGGTTATTAGAGACATTCTCTTTCTGAGTTGGAAATAGAAGGATGAGAATGGGTCAGCCACAGGAAGAGTTGAGTGGAGAGCATTCTAGGAAGGAGAGCATGATGAAGAGAGGTGTGGAATGAGTTTGGCTTGTTCAAGGAACAGAAAGAGAGACTTGCACACGAAATGGGGTGAGCCAGGGTGCAGGTCGGTGGAGAGGTGGTCAGAGGGTGGTAGAGCCATCTAGGGCTCTGTAGATCATGGGAAGGAGTTCGGGTTTTTTTTAAGTGCAATGGAAAGCTCATAAAGAGGCCTAGGACAGTGAAATGGTACCAGCTTATGAAAAGAAGAGAAAGAAAAGAATACAGCTATGTGAAAACTCGGATGGAGGGTGTCAAGCGTGGGAGTGGGGAGACCAGTGAGTTCCTTGTGCTTGGGTATGGTGGTGGTGGCACAGATGTAGGGAGAAAGATGCTTTGAAGATTGGACTAGGTTATGGAGAGTCCCAAATATCTGAATGAGAGTGTGCATTTGATTTTTGCAGCTATGAGGGAGCTTTGTGTGTAGGTAAGTTTGTGAGTGGATGTATATTTGCAAGTGTGTGTGTGTGTGTGACTGTGAGTTTGAGTGGGTGTTAGTGTGTATCAGTGTGAGGTGTGTGTGTGTTTGTAAGTGCGTATGAGTGTGTGTGTGTGCGCACTTGAGTTTTTTCCTGCTGTAGCTTTTGAATGGGCAGGCCAGTGGCATGAAGGAAAGGGCTGCCTTTGTGGTAAAGATTAACTGGGACAAAGTTGGTGGCAGGAAGACTAGCCAGGACGTTAGTAGAGCTGGATGTGAAAGGAAGGGCTAGAGGATGCTAACTTGGCCATGGAGTAAGAGAAGACTAAATTGGGCAAATCCAGTTGTTGTTTTATTCTGTATCTGGATGAATGAGACTGAGAAGTGAAAAATAATTCCATTAAGGAAATCACACTCTTCAAATTAGCCCAGTGTGATTGCTAGTTTTATCTGTCTTAATTATTTAAAAAAAATTAAACATCACTAAAATTCATTTGCTTGATTTCTCTGGAAGACAGCCCGTTAGTAAAAGTTGAGTGAATCTACTGCATCCCACCCAGATTGTCCCCTAACCCTCGCTCCTGCACTTATGTACATACTCATTTTCTCTACATTTGCAGTTCTTAATTCTTGAGAAACTCATTGTATTTTTTGTTCCCCTCTAGGACATCTTTGAAGATGCAATGGAAACCATCTCTATGTGAGTAGTAACATAATAAAATATAGTAAAGAAAAATTGCTGGTTCTCTTATATAAAATGTGTAAATATTTCTTCCTTACTTTTTGAGAGTTGTGACTACTGCCAAAAAGAAATCAGTTCTGTAATTCAAGAGTTAGGATGTGATAATGCTTAAGAAAGAATCTATCTAACGTTACTAGCAAATATATTTTTGAGTATTATTTCTTGTAACCTTAATTCAACTAAAAAGAAGAAATGTTTTCCAACAAATTTAATTTTATTTGTTTATACCCAACCCTATGACATCTTGTTCATGTGTTTTTACATGAGTAACCTCATATTGTGGAATTTCACTTTTGGTGTGCACTTAATTTTATTACAAGCATATCCTGTAAGTCTGCATAGTTTTTGTACTGATTTTACATGATACCCTATTAGATCAAGTGGAACACCACAATTATCCATTTCTCCTTTGTTAGACATTTAGGTTGTTAACCAGTTTAAAAACTTAAAACTAAGTAATGAGTATTTTCATGTATATAGCTTTGTCATGTTTTTTAATTATCTCCAAAGATTAACTTCATGGATGTAGGATTACTGGACTAAAAGGGATGGAGATTTTTATTGCTCTTTATACAATATTAAAAAAAAAAAAAAAGATTTATTTATTTATTTTAGAGAGAGCCCGAGTGGGAGGGGCAGAGGGAGAGGGAGAGAGAATCCAAAGCAGACCCTGCGCTGAGTGCAGAGCCTGATGGGGTTTCGATCCCACTTGTAGATGGCTGCCATCTCTTAGGTCTTCACATGACAGACAGACAGACAGACAAACAGAGGCCTCTTCATACAAAGGCACTAATCCCATCATGGGAGTCCCATTCTCAGGATGTCATCTAAACCCAATTTTCTCCCAAAGGCTTCATCTCCAAACACCATCACAGTGGAGGTTAGGGCCTCAACACATGAATTCTGGGGGACACAATTCAGTCCGTAACACTTTCAAAAGAGTTTTATCGGTTTATGTGGTTACCAATACTGTGTAAGTGAAGTGGTTTAAAATGTAGAATCACGGTGCGCCCGGGTGGCTCAGTTGATTGAGCGTCTGACTCTTAGTTTCTACTCAGGTCTTGATCTCAGGGCTGTGATATCGAGTCCCACATCGGGCTGCACGCTCAACAAGGAGACTACTTGAGATTCTTTCTCTCCCTCCCCCTCTGCCCCTCCCCCTGCTCACACTTGCTTTCTTTCTCTTTCTCTCTCAAATAAGTAAACAAATCTTTAAAGAAAATAAAATTTAGCATCACCACTGGGTGCTATTTGAAACGGTTTTGCTACTCAAGTAATAACTAATTGCTTAAGTTTTTAAAATTTTTCTTTATTACCATTCTTTACCACATTGTAGTTCCTTTTATATAAGTTCTAGTCTTACATGCTTAACTTTTTCTCACTGTCTCTCTTACATACTTATGAACTTTAAAACTTTAATCTTTTGTTATATTTGCTTCAGATATTTTCCCTAATTGCTATTTTTCTTTATGTTAGTTACACATTTTTACGCTGTCCAAAAATTTTAATGTTTATATTGTTGAATGTTTGTTTATGTGAAAAAGAAAAGGTTGTGATTAGGACTAAAAAAAGTAAGCTCTTTATTTTGGAACAGTTTTAGATTTATAAAATTATCGTGAAGATAGTACAGAGAGTATTTGGAAATGGACTTGAATTAGTCATAAATGGATATTGCAAATTCTAGGGCAACCACCAATATAACTGATATGTAAGAAGGAGAGAAAATGAAATTATATAAAATACTCAATTAAAATTACAGAAGGCAGAAGGCAGACCAAAATAGGAACAAAGAACAAGGGCAAAAAATAGAAAACAGTAATAAATATGGTAGATGCTAATCCAGCCATATTAATAATCACTTTGAGTATCAGTGGTCTATACGTATCAATTAAGACAGAGATTGTCAGCATGGGTCAAAAACATGACCCAACTACTTGTTGTCTATGAGAAACGCACTTTAAATATAAAGACACATATAGATTAAAAGTAAATGGATGGAGAAAAATATACCATGCCAACTTTAATGAAAAGAAAGCAGGAGTAGCTATTAATTTCAGACAGAACAGACTTCAACGTAAGGAAAGTTATCAGAGATAAAGAAGGGTATTACATAATGATAGAAGGATCAATTCTCCAGGAAGACATGACAGTTCTAATGTGTATGAGTCTAACAACAGAACATCAGAGTACATGAGGCAAAAACTAATAGATGACTCTGCTACCATAGTGGATGACTTCAACGCCCTTCTCAGAAATGGACAGATCCAGTTGGCAGAAATCAGTAAGGGCATAGTTGTACTAAGAACGAAAACTACCCAAACGAAAACCCCTGAACTTAACGTAACTGGATTTAATTTAGATCCCTATCTCCTGCCAACCCTAAAATTGCTAGCCTACTATTCCAACACCATTTGCTGTTTGTGAAAGAAAGAAAATTTATGTATGATGCTTCCTTTATCAAATAACAAATTCATTAAAATAATGGTGTTCTGTTTCTGGGCTTTCTGTTGTGTTCATTTCATCTGTGTGTCTGTGTCTGCATAAAAATTGCTCTTTGTTCAACTGTTTTAGGTGTTTCAATGTTAGTATGACTGGTTCTTAAAAGAACAGTGTCCCAACAATGACCCCTGTGATGGTGATGCTTTTGAACACACTATCTAGCATTTTATTTTCCATTCATTGCCTCTTTCAGCCTCTCTTGGGCTGTGTACATCCACCAGCATTTTCTTTTCTTCCTTTAATTTTTACTTCCCTGTCCTGCTCAGGTTAGCAAACCCAAAGTTTTACCCGTTCTAGAATTTATCTTGCTCTTTTAGATTTCTGGTGTGCATTATTTCTTGTGTCCCTGAAAACAGTTTCTTAAACAGTTTGTTTCCTTTTTAATGTTGCCAAAATGTCCTTGGGACATGTTCTTGTATGTAGCAACACATTATAGTAATATATCACCAGATATATTATGGTAATACATCACCTAAGAGAGAACCTCACCTTTTTGAAATAGAGTCCAAAGCCAGAATGGGTGGCCAAAGTAGATATTAGAGTTCATGCTCTAAAAATCTTGCCCTCTACCTGTAGTGGTGGGCTCCATCCAGAGTCTGTTTACAATTAATTTTGACCTGACTCTAATAAACTTTGCTTTTTGACATAATTTTGCTAGAGTTCTGGAAGGTATGGTGAGGGGGTAGCTTTAGAGGTCAGTTTGCTGATGGTGATAAAAAATGACAGTAAAAGAAGAAAGAAAATGTGACATACGGTCACAGCACTCCAAAGCATAGCCTCAGGGTTTTACTTTGCTTAGGTGGACACAACCAGATGCACCTTTCTAGAGAGACCAGCCCTCGGATTTGACAGGTTAACTTGCGATTCATGCCCAGTGTCCCATTTACTGGCTGGGAGGCATGGAATTAATTTCTCGGAGTCTCAGTTTCCTCATCCTTGCATAGATTTATGGGAAGATAAAATGAAATTTAATTTAAATGTGGTAATGGAGTAAAGCACATAGTAGGTGCTCAGTAAATATTGGTACCTTCCTATTCTCCCCACCCCCCAACCCCGATTGCTGTTCAGTCTCCAATGAGACAATCATGTTCATAATTCTGTCTCTGAGACGTTGGAAAAAGGTTAAATTATATCTAATATATTCCATTTAAGAAGGTAGAGACTTGTGTCATGTATATTAAGGAAATTTTAGAATGACCAGAAATGTTTTATTTTTTTTATTTTTTTTATTTTTTTTTTAAAGATTTTATTTATTTATTTGAGAGAGAGAGAATGAGAGACAGAGAGCATGAGAGGGAGGAGGGTCAGAGGGAGAAGCAGACTCCCTGCCGAGCAGGGAGCCCGATGCGGGACTCGATCCCGGGACTCCAGGATCGTGACCTGAGCCGAAGGCAGTCGCCCAACCAACTGAGCCACCCAGGCGCCCAACCAGAAATGTTTTAAAATGACATTTTGAAAGTTAGTAGGATATATACTTCATTCACAGGAGACCTCACTTGGATGTTTCCTTTTATTTCCTCAACACAGAGTGTGGGTTTCTGTACTTAAGTCTCCTGTGTTACCCTTTTTGAAATTAAAAATACTGCAGAAGTAATCAATTATTCAGTCTTTTCCCTTTTACAAATTATTTTCCCTGTGATTACAAATACATGTTAATTGTCAACAATTCTTTAGTTATTTTTTTGTGTGAACTTTTAGTGTGTCCTTATTTCAGTTTGTCAATATTTTTCTCTTGTTTCCTCTTAAATTTGTGATGCTGTGACATTCCTTTCGTGACTCATTAGCTGCTAAGCTCAGAAGAGCCTTTTTCCTCATGCTGATTGAACCACACATTTTGGTTTTATGTCTCTAGTGCCGGTAGTGATGCTTCAGCTTCTCTGTAGCAAGATATGGTCCCCATGCCAACCTGATGATTAATTTATTCCTGTGAATATTTTTGCCTGAATTTCTAATGAAAAGATGCAAGCTAACAGATGAGGGAGGCCTTAAATTGTTTCCACAAAAGAAAACTATTTTCTATTCTCTTTTTCTGCTTAATGGATTTACCACCACAAACATAGATTTTCCTACTTCTGAATCTTTGTGGTAACCACTTGTTATTTTAACTGACTATTTTGGGAAGTTGCTAGGTTTGCAAACTGCTAGATCATACAAACATCTCCGCCATTTAGAACTGAAGGGAAAAAAAGAGACTTTTTTTTTAACGGTTAGTGGCACATTGAACGGGTCCTTCATAAAAATTAAAATTGTTTGGGAACTTTCTGACCTGCTCGGCATAAGGAGATGACCTCTTTGGGAGGGATTCTAAATTAGACCCGTGTTAACGATCTATAGAAATTTGCCAGAGGATTAGCGGTGCTTTAGTGTCTCGCTTCCTGATTTAACAATTCCCTGCTGGCGTTACTTCTTGGTTCTCTGATGACCAGTATCATCCTTTGCACAACTACCATCTCTGACAGTATAATGGTGGATATAAAGAGTCTGTTTATAAATTGACTGTGATATGACACTCAAAGAATAAATAAAATGTTTCAGGGGTTCCAACAGAGAGCTAGGAGTTAGGAGGCTGGCACTGGCTTTGGGTTTTGAGGGATACCAGAATTACCTGACCCCCCTGTGGACAAAGTGAAGATGGGTCACTGAGGATCCCTGGCCTCTGTCGAGTGGAGGGTGGAGATTAACCACTTGGAATCATTGTAACTTGGTAGTGGTGGTTGTTGTTGTTTTAAAGATTTTATTTATTTATTTGAGAGAGAGAGAGCATGAGAGGGGGAGAGGGACAGAATCTTCAAGCAGACCCTCCACTGAGCATGGAGCCCAACACAGGGCTCGATCTCAGGACCCATGAGATCATGACCTGCGCCAAAACCAAGAGCCAAACGCTCAACCCACAGAGCCACCCAGGTGCCCTCATGACTTGGTAGTGTTTTTGATTAATCTCTTTCTCATAAAAACCATAGGGGGCAATGGACCAAAAATCTAATGAACTGGAGGGCCCTGGTCGGGTACGAGTTAATTAAGATTTTCCTTTTTATTCAAAGACTGTTAGAACAGATGCAGGTTTAATATGTTCTCAGCAGTAATCTCTTATATTCCATAGCATCTTATTAAGTTTTTGAATTTATCCTTACCTAGAAATGGGGATGTGTTGAATCGAGTCCTGAGGCAGTGTGAATGCAGTGGGGATGAATGTGCTTATGTGCAAGAACTACTGTGAATTTATCCTTACCTCTAGAAATTGAAATAGACATTTTTAACCGAGTGGTAAGAAGCTTACGATGGAAATAAGAATATTTTGTAGCGTAGCATTTCTTAGGGACTTTTCCCTTTTTCCTTCTTTACGCCTTCTCTTTTGAACTATAAATGGTAGATTACAATGAGATAAAGCTTTTAAGGCCATTTTGTTTTCTTATTAGGTTAGATCAACTAATTATGATCGACTAGTTTGCTCTGTTTTAAGGTTATTTGGGGTGAAAGTCAGTGAATGCTAGTTGGAAAACATCTAGTTAATGTTTTTCTTCATAGTGGTGAAATTATAAATAGTAACTCCAGGCAGATTTGGATTTACTTTCATTTTTCTCTGATTTTGTTTGGCTCAACTCTCCCCTCTTAGGCAATACAATTATTGCCCAAATCTGGAGAGGATCTCCTCCCCCAACCCACCTGCCTTTTCTCAACCAGGTTGACAATTATTTTATTAGATCAAAGATGGCATTTAAATTAAAAAAAATATTTTTTTTTTGAGAGAGAGAGCATGCAAGCAGGGGAGGATGGGTGGAGGAAGAGGGAGAGAGAGAACCTTAAGCAGGCTGTATGCTCAGTGTGGAGCCCCACTGAGGGCTCCAGCTCAGGACCGTGAGATCATCATCTGAGCCAAAATCAAGAGTCGGATGCTTAACTGACTGAGCCACCTAGGTGCCCCTCAATGGCATTTATGTCATTATCTTATATACTACTAAGGAAAAAAAAAAAAGAATTTTATAGGAGAGCTTGCATAAGGGAAAGAAAAATAAAACTGTCATGCAGGAGGACATGGTAAGGGAACTTGTGTATTTCAATCTTGGTACTGGGTAGGGAGGGAAAGGAAAAACCTTTCATGAGATTCTCTGCCCTGGTCATTTCTTTTTAAACAGCCCTATTGCAATGCTAACTTATATCCCATAAAATTTCCATTTTAAGTGTACAATTCAATTAAGTGTAGCATATTTGCAGAATTACATAGCCATCACTATAATCTATTTCTAAAGCACTTTATATAACCTGAAATACACACCTTGTGCCCTTTTACTGTCACTTCCCATTCCTGTCCCCACCCCCTAGGCAATCACTAATCTAATTTCTGTCTCTAGATTTCTCTATAGACGTTTCATATACACAATATGTGTTCTTTTGTATTTGGCTTCCGAAATTCATTCATGTTGTACCATGTATCAGTACTTCATTCTTTTTTATGGCTGAATAATATTCAAATGTATGGATACACCACATTTTGTTTATCTATTCACAAGTTGATGGATGTTCAAATTGTTTTCAGTTTTTGGCTACTGTAAATAATGCTGCTGGGAATAATTGTGTACAAGTCTTTTGTGGACATATGTTTGCAATTCTCTGGCATACGTGTTCAGGAATGGAATTGATGGGTCCTATGTTTACCTTTTTAACGCTCTTAAGAATTTGGATAACAAGCTGGTTTGTGGTCTGAATATTAGTTATCAGTGTGGCCCAAACAACCTCAAGCAAGTAATTTAATTTTAAGTGGATCAGGTTGGTGGTGCCCTCAGGTAACTGGCAGAAGCAAATGTAGATCCTCTCCATAAGAACTTTGATCTAGACCAGTCAAAGTTCCTGTCAATTTTAAGATGCATCCTGGTTTCAGGGATACTACATGATGAAAAATTGTGTGTCAGAGTTAATGAATACAATACATGGAAATAAAGTTCCCTAAAAAAGCCCAGACTGAGCAGGATCCCTAGTCTTTCACCTGTATTGTCACTACTTGAATTGCTCTTCTTTGCATTTTCTTTTGTACTTTTAGGTGTCCTTTAATGGTCTGTTATTGTACTGGGAAATTCCAGAATGAGAAGTTCTTTGTGTAAGGCTGTTGGGGGACAGAGTGTATATGTACATTTTGAGTTAAGGTACACATATTCTAAAAATGCTCTCTTTCACCCACTATGAGGAGGACTGACCGGATTTCATAGCTTAAAGGAAAGCTCCTTAGTGCCTCTTTGGTCCAATTGTCTCTTGTTACCAAGGAGGCCCAGTGGAAGAAGTGGTGTTACTGGTGGCAAAATGAATGGCTGGTGAACCCCTATGAGTAGGGCCTTTGCCACTGTGGTTGCCTTTTCTGCAGACTCAGGAGCCTCTCTGACCGTCATTCAACCCCACCTAGCAATGCCCAGGTTGTGTCTTAAAGCCAGAGGGACCCTGCTCCCGGTGCTGAGTTCCTCACCTCCTCCATTTAGTGCCCTTCTACGCATGGCAACTGCTCTTTTCTGCTCTGTCTGGGGCTATTTCCATAGTTGTAATGGGAAATCGGTCCAGTCATTGCTTATGTGATCACTCACTTGGATGTTTCCCAGACACCTTTATGTACATGTTACAGACGGAACTCGTGATATTCACCAGCCTTCATCGTCTGAAACCTTGTCCTCTCCTGGGCTTCCCCAGCTTCACTCACTCGCTCAAGCCAGATACTTGGGAGACATCTTTGGTTCCTTCTCTTTCCCCTAACTTCCATGATACCAAGTCTGATGATGTCTACCTCCAGAATTTATTTCCCATCTGTTCACTTTTCACTCTCTCTCCTTTGTTTCATTAGCTCAAGGCAGTCTCAGGTTTGCCTGAATTACTTTATTTTATTTATTTATTTTTTAAAGATTTTATTTATTTATTTGACAGAGAGAGAGAGAACAAGTAGGCAGAGAGGCAGGCAGAGGCAGAGGGAGAAGCAGGCTCCCCGCTGAGCAGGGAGCCCGATGTGGGGCTCGATCCCAGGACCCTGGGATCATGACCTGAGCCGAAGGCAGCGGCTTAACCGACTGAGCCACCCAGGTGCCCCTTGCCTGAATTACTTTAAGAGCCGCCTAACGGGTTTTCTTGCTTCCTTTGTTCTCTGTCCTCCCACCTTCCCAACGGCACCCCACTCAGTCTCCACACAGCAGCCAAAGTTATCTTATTTTTAAAAGATTTGAAAAATTTCAAACATGTACAAAAAGCAGAGCGGATAGGAAACTGAACTCGCCTGTGCTCATCACTCACCTTCAACAATTGTGAACCCAAGGCCAATTTTATTTCAACTATAATCTACCCCTAGGTTATTTGGAATCGTATTCTAGACATTATAATTTCTTCCTTTCTTTTTTTTTTTTTTTGGTGCAAAATGGTGGTTTATTAAAGCATGGGGACAGGACCCGTGGGCAGAAAGAGCTGCTGCATTATACTTTATTTCTACCTTTAAATATCTCAGTATGTGCTTCCTAAAAACAAAGATGTTCTCTTACAGAATTACCTGTAAGAGATTGTCAGGAAATTAACATTGATACAGAACTATTATCTAATCTATATATCTTCTATGGTATCATTTAGTACACAAATATAAAAGTTAGGTCTCTTTTTAAAAGCATCATGAGGGGTGCCTGGGTGGCTCAGTCGTTAAGCGTCTGCCTTCGGCTCAGGTCATGATCCCGGGATCCTGGGATCAAGCCCCACATCGGGCTCCCTGCTCCGCGGGAAGCTTGCTTCTCCCTCTCCCACTCCCCCTGCTTGTGTTCCCTCTCTCGCTGTATCTCTCTCTGTCAAATAAATAAATAAAATCTTTTAAAAAAAGTAAGTAAAAGCATCATGAGACTGTTATCACACCTAAAAAAATTAACAATAGTCATCAAAGATACTATCAGTGTTCAAATTTCCCCAGTTGTCCCCTAATTTATTTTTTAACAGCATGTTTCTTTGAATTAGGACAGAGTGATCCTTTTAGAAATGAAATTGCATGATGTGACTCCCTTACTTAGCATCCGTCCATGAGTTTATGTGTGTCTCTGAGGATGAAGCCCCCAATCTACCGGGTCCACAAGGCTTGAGGTGCTCAGGCCCCCACATACAGGTGGAAACCTGGTCCAGGGCACCCCCCACTCTCATTTACTGCTCTCCAGCCACACGCCTCCTTCAGGGTTTTGACTGAGCAAGCCCTTTGCTGGCCTAGATTTGAGCTGGTGTCTCAGACTAGAGTGACTTCCTCCCACTCCTCCCGGGTCTTCTACTTGAGTATCACCTGTCAGCTTGAATGACTTTCTTAATGACTCCTAAATGGATTATTCCTCCCCCGCTTCCCTATCCTGTCATCCTGTTTGTTTTTCTCATTTCATTTGTCATTTTGTAGTTAATTGTTGCTTGCTTTTGACCATCTGTTCTTTTGTTCTCTAAGTTCCAGGAGGGTGGGACTGGTCTGTTCTGCTCATCATGGTGTGCCCTGCGCCCACGCACCGGGCTCGGCATATAGTAAATGCTCAATTTGTATGTGTCAAATTAATGAATTTATTGAATTAATGTACTAGTCAGAAAATGTAGATGAGTACTCAAAGTGGACTGCAAGGATTTTCAGTGCATTAAAAAAATCCAGGCATCATTTATTGAGAATTTACTAAGTACAGGGCATAGTGATAATGTCTGTGATCGTTCAGAGAGAGAGTGAGTTAAAAGAGCTTTTGGGGTGTGTATTTTTTTTTTTTTAATGATGATTGAGTTGCAGCTGGTTCGTTACTCAACCCAAATACATACATAATTAGGTAATGTCCAATTGTTTGGGCGTAGTAAACACTATCCAGGATTATTGGTGTCTCCTTTGCCATTTCTCAACTGGGGGCTGACGCTCTTTCTATCTGAGGAGTATGTAAACAAGCTGTCAGAATCCTCAGGGAGACAGTGAGCTAGACTGTCTTTTGTTAACTTTCTACCATCTTTTTCTGCCTTGTTTTGATATCTTCATCCATCTCGATAAAAATAGCAACCTAAAGTGACTAATAAAACCCCTCAAAAGCAGATACTTGAGAACTTTGCCTTTTTTTTTTTTTTTAAAAATATTTTATTTATTTATTTGACAGAGAGACAGCGAGAGGGAACACAAGCAGGGGGAGTGGGAGAGGGAGAAGCAGGCTTCCCGCCGAGCAGGGAGCCCGATGTGGGGCTTGATCCCAGGACCCTGGGATCATGACCTGAGCCGAAGGCAGATGCTTAACGACTGAGCCACCCAGGCGCCCCAGAACTTTGCCTTTTGAAATGTGTCAAACATCTCCACTGCTTATGTTTGGAAAATTAATCTCTCTCTCTGGTTCTCCCTTTCTTCCCTTCTCACTGTCCCCCTTTTGTGTCATTGTGTTTGTAGAACATTATGGGTAGAGCCCCTGAAAGGGGGAGTAATATTTGCATTGGGTACATTTGTGTATAATGTGTAGTTCAGTATCATGTGTCTTATACATTTAATAAATAATCTGAAGACTTAGCCTAATCTAAAGGACTCTGATGTTGCTTAAAACTGAAGAGGTATTTGGGGCACCTGGGTGGCCCAAATGGTTAAGCCTCGGACTCTTGGTTTCAGCTCAGGTTGTGATCTCAGGGTCATGACCTCAGGGTCGTGAGATTGAGACCCACATTGAGTCCGCATTTAGCACGAGTCTACTTGAGATTCTCTCTCCCTCTCCCTCAGTCCCTCCCGCTTGTGCCCTCTTGCATGCTCTCTCTCTCTAAAATAAATAAATAAATCTTAAAAAAACCAAACCCCAAACCTGAAGAGGTATTTGGGGATTTGTGTATGACATTTATTATTGTGTAAAGTAATTTCTGTGTTATTTATTTATTTTTTTTATTGTCCAGAGTGCTAGGAATATTTTTTTATTACCTGTAAGCAGAATGTTGTAACTAGAACTCAAAACTGTTAAAGCTCCATGTAACTCTGATGAATTAACATTTTTAGAAGTATAGGCATAGTTTTAGTCTCCCCTGTAGGCATTATAGTTATGAGCTTTTGGTTTCTATTTTTGGCAGTAAAAGTTTTCTGCAGGGGTAGCTTGACTTTGCTTTTATGCAGCTTTAAAAAAAAACTGTGTGTGTGGGTGTATGAAGTTCTATGTGTCAGATCCCCATTGATTTAAGAGATTCTTTGCCATGTAAAAAGTTCACCTGCAATCTAAAAGAAATTATACCAATAATATATTGGTTTGCTTTGATTAAAATAATTTTGTGTATTTACTACAAGGAAATTAATTCCATGATCAGCTGTTTAAAGCATATGTATTTTGAAAGAACATTCTCAACGTCTCAGTACAATTTTATCGTTTAGATACATAGGTGGATCCTATATTTTCAGTAGAACTTAGTCACTAAAATAGTATAAGGATACCTTTTTAGACAGCTCAGTGTAAGTAAAAAAATTATTTTGTAACATACGTCTTTAACCTATGAAAGAATTTATTTGCATTTAAAAAAATTTCAAAGTATAAAGCAGATGTAATATACATACTAATAAATTAATGTATAATGTCATATTGGGAGCACTGCTGTTTTTATAAAACCACTATTCCTCCCAATTATAAGAAATTTTGATATAACTATTTTCATGCTGCCTCAAAATGGCTACCTCATGATATAAAAACATTTAAAAAAAATATTTTATTTATTTATTTGACAGAGACACAGCGAGAGAGGGAACACAAGCAGGGGGAGTGGGAGAGGGAGAAGCAGGCTTCCTGCTGAACAGCAAGCCCGATGCAGAGTTCGATCCCGGGACCCTGGGATCATGACCTGAGCCAAAGGCAGACACTTAACGACTGAGCCACCCAGATGCCCCTAAAAACACTTTTTAAAAAAGTAAAAAAGAAAAGAAGACATTTAGTTAAATCTAATGAATATTTAGAAATAAGAGTAACTGTTATCCTTGACTGTTTCCCCATTTTCCCATTTCTGAGATCTACCTCATCAGACCAGGGATAAGGTGAGCTTGCCTGTTTTGTATAGTTTAACAAATGTTTGCCAAACTCGTTCTCTACATGAGGCACTCGGTTAGTTTGAGGGGACAGACTTGACATAGGGAATATGGGTATGGGTGGGGGTCTCCAGGAAGTTTCCAGTCTCCCTCCCGGACATTTATTCTCTGTCCAAGTTTTGGTGTTGATGCTAGTCCAGGGCCTGAAGTGTGGAGGGACATGGGTATGGGGATGTATAACCTTACATGGTTCTTAGTAATAAAGAAAAAAAGTTGGAGATTTTGTTTTTTAAATATTAAAAGCAAGTGAAGGTGAGGAATTCTGTATTCTTTGGGTTGAAAAGTATGTTTTAAGCCTGACACCAATAGGAAAAAAGAGTGATAGTTTTGATCAATAAACCAAGTCAATAGAGAATTGACTGGGAAAATATTTTGGGCATATATGAAAGAGGGTTAATCCCCAAAAGCAAATCAAGAAAGAGAACACTGATGGAAAAATTGTCCAAGGGATATATGCAAATAACTGAAAAAGAAGAAATACAGATCTTTAAGGGTACTGTATTCATTTCGTATAATTGTTGTAACAAATTACTATAAAATTGGTAGTTTGAAAAATACAAATTTATTCTCTCAGAGTTCTGGAGGTCAGAAGTCTGACATGCTTTTCACTGAATCAAAACCAAGGTGTCGCCAGAACTATGCTCCTTTGAGAGATTCCAGGGGAGAATCCATTTTATTGCCTATTCCCAGCCTCTGTGGCTGCATTTCTTGTATTCCTTGGCTCATGGCCCTTCCCCCAACTTCAAAGTCAGCAGCATAGTATTTTCAAATTGCTCTGCTTCCACCATCACAGCATCTTCTTCTTCTTCTTCTTTTCTTTTTTAACAGCTTTTATTTTGATTTTTAAATATTTTTAGAGAGAGAGAGCATGAGCGACAGGGATTGATGGGGGGAGGGCAGGGGGAGAGGAGAGAGAGAGTCCCAAACAGGCTCCACGCTCAAAGTGGAGCCCGAGGTGGGGCTCGATCTCACCACCGAGAGTTCATGACCTGAGCTGAAACCAAGAGTTGGACGCTTAACCGACTGAGCCACCCAGGCACCCTGGTCACAACATCTTCTGGCTTCTGTGTCAGATATCTCTCTGCCTCCCTCTTAAAAGGACACTTGTGATTGCATTTAGAGCACACTCAGATAATCCAGGATAATCTCCGCATCTCAAGATCCTTAGTTTTATTACACCTGCAAAGTCTCTTTTCTCATATAAGGTAACATTGACAGGTTTTAGGGATTAGGACCTGGACATCTTTGGGGACTGTTATTGAGTTTAACACAGCTAAAAATATCATGTATGGTCGAACAAGACACACATACACACAATTATTTTGTTTGGGATTGGTTATCTGAACATGGTAGGATTTTAGGGTATTTATCATTTCAAAAAAGCCCCTTATATCTTTTTGCATTGCCTACATTTTTATGGGATATGTTTTACTAATGATCAGAAAAAATAAAGTTAATTTCAACTTGGGAAAGAGAATGTTTTTAAAAAATAGACTTTATTTTTTGAACAGTTTTAGATTTACAGGAAGGTCAAGAGGATAGTACAAAGGGTTTCCATATACCCTACGCCTAGTTTCCCCCATTATTAACATCTTACATTAGTAGCATAATTTATTATAATGAATGAAGCAATGTTAATATGTTATGACCAACTAAAATACATACTTTATTCAGATTTACTTAGTTTTTCCCTAATTGGCTGTGATGGTTCTCAGGCTTTTCTTTCTTTTTGATGACCTTGATAGTTTTGAGGAGTACTAGTCAGACACTTTGTAGGATGCCCTGCATTGGAATTTGTCTGGTGCTTTTCTCATGGTAAGACTGGGGTTATGGGTTTTGGGAAGGGAGACCAGAGGGATAAAGTGCCATTATTATCATGTCATTTCAAGAGTACCTGCTGCCAACGTGATTTATCACTATTGAGGTTGACCTCGATCACCTGGAATATCTACATAACTTATTTGGATGTGTGGTGTTTTATTTTTTCCTTAGAATGCATCATTATGGTCATGTCAGATTCATGTCAAATTGTCATATTTCTTCCAACATTCTCAAAGGAGTCTTTTAGCCTTTATGAGATTCTGAGCATGGCTAAGTTAATTTTACATTGAAGATTTCTTTCCTTTTGTTTTTTAGATTTTATTTATTCATTTCAGAGAAAGAGAAAGAGCACAAGTGGGGGGAGGGGCAGAAGGAGAGGGAGAAGCAGACTCCCCGCTGAGCAGGGAGCCCAACGCGGGGCTTGATCCCAGGACCCTGAGATCCTGACCTGAGCCGAAGGCAGACACTTAACTGACTGAGCCACCCAGGCGCCTTTGTACTAATAATTTTGTAGTTGGGCTTGCCATTCCTTGAGAAACCTTGACCTTCACAAGACCAGGTCTCTTACATATTTCTAAAGTGTCTTATAGTTTTCCTTTGAACTGTAGGACCTATCATATATGCTATCATTTGCTGAATATCTGGCTTTCCTGCCGGACTGAGAGCTCCAAGAAGCAGGGACCATGTGTGTTCTGCTCACTACTGTGTCCCCTGTGCCCAGCACACAGTAGGTGCACAACTATATGTTGACTGACTGACACTGCATATGCTAACTCTTTGGAGCACTTGTAGAAATGGGTCACATGTATGGGTAAATAATCATAACATAAAGCCATGTGGAAAAGGTAGTATACAACATGTAAAATAATAGTATTAAAGAAAACTGTATATATATACAGTTTCCATATATATGGAGGAAAAAGACTAGAAATAGATATTATAAAATACTAACACTTGTTGTCTCTGGGTTATGAGATTACGGCTGTAATTATTTCTTCTTTGTTTTCCATTTCTCTTCAGGGAGTTTATTATTTTATAATCCGGAAATGTTAGACTACCTTACCCGATACTTTTATAATCAGATAAAATGGTGAGCCCCAACATAAAAATGGTTCAGTTCTTTTTTTTTTTTTTTTTTTGACAGAGACACAGCTAGAGAGGGAACACAAGCAGGGGGAGTGGGAGAGGGAGAAGCAGGCTTCCCGCTGAGCAGAGAGCCCGATGTGGGGCTCGATCCCAGGACCCTGGGATCATGACCTGAGCCGAAGGCAGACGCTTAACGACTGAGCCATCCAGGCGCCCCAAAAATGGTTCAGTTCTAATATGTGGAAGAGCACTTAAGGCAAGACAAGAAAGCTGCAAAGTCACTGACCATCTCTAAGCCTACTTTTTTTTTTAGTTTCATCAAAACCAGCTCAAATATTGTTTATCTAATGTTAAGTTTAAAGTGCCATTTAGAGCTATATTTGGTGTGACTGTCATGTCATATGTGTATTTCACTTTGCTAATTTAAATTTAAATTTTGTGCATTTAACCTGTTAGATTAAAAACCTCAGAGAACTTGATTTTCCCTTATTTTAAAGAAGTCCCTGGGATATAAAAGTTAACTCTCACCTAGGAATATCTGCCTGTTCTTACATTTTCCTTAAAATGAAAAAGAAGTGATTTCATTCCTCAGTTGGCCCTCTTTAGATGAAGACGAATCCTTGGATTGGGTGAAAAATCACTAAGAGACCTTGGAGAATTGCTAAATCCAGGCCATTTGTGTTTGTCTTGCCTGTTTCCCTAGGATAATTAAACAGTGATGGATCAGAATTAGGCTGCAGCAGGGATGGTGGGGGGGGGGGGAGCGAACTCCCGGCATCCCTTCCCGCAGAAGCGTCAGCCACGGCAATGAGTGTGGCTGCCACTTTAACTGACATGTCTTAAATTCTGCTCTGCGAAGCTCTCTCTGGGATGCTGTCCGCAGCCTCGGCAACTTCTCTTCTTATGCCCTTCAATTGAGAGTCTCACTGGAGACCAAGACATAAAACAGAAACCGAGGATTTTTGTTGGCCTTTAAATTGAGGACTGTCTTCTTCTTTCTGTTTGCCTTAAAAAATCTGGTAGAAGAGAGGGAAAGGCATCTCCACAGTGAGCTAGACTCATTCCTCCAAAGTTACAGCTGCTCTAAATCTGTGAGTATGTTGCATTTTTAAAGCTGTTCCTAGGGGTCTGATTGCAACGTTCTGTTTAGATCTGTGAGGATTTAATTTAAGGAAAACCATGAACATTTTAAAAATAGGAGTTGAATCGCATTGGAGACCTGCAGGTTTTGTTTGTGGACATTGTCTTTATTAAAGGCTTCATGTCAAGCAGGCCAGGGCTCTCTCCACCCCCCTCCCCCCCTTTTTTGGGCTTCCTGAGGGTGAGTGCTGAGATGGGAGAAAATCATAAATCTTGCTGCTGCAGAGGATGTGGTCTTCTGGGGATGCCATGGCTGGCTGGCTTACTGCTGCTGCAAGGTGTACGTGGGACTGCAGAACAATGGAAGGGGGATGACAGCCCACTGTGCAGTCACTTCGTTCGTCTTATGGCCCTTGCTGGCTTCGTTATAGGGTGTTGTTTTGTTAGGGTGATTAAAACCGTAAGGCAAGATTAAGTACGCTGGCACGTTCTCAGAATACCTGGGGTTTGTAGTCCTAGACTTTACCTCTCACCGGGAAGCCCTGCATTGGCTTCTCCCCGTGTCTTTGTAGCAGATTACAGGGGGTGGGAATTACTAAAAAGTGACCTTTGCATGACCACCCGTTTTTTAATTGTGCATTTGAATTGGTGCCATTTTTTTCTGATGACGTAGATTCTTTAGCCTAAACATCTGTCCTTAGTCACTGTGTCCTACTTTCCCCCTTTGGAATTCACTGGAGGCTAGAACTGTATCCTTGCTGAATTATTATGGAATCAATTTTGAACATTTTGTTAAGTTTTGGTTCCCATCAAAACCCCCATATGTTCTTGATTTCTCTTGGTTATATGAAAAGTCTTATGATTTCAGTGATTCATATCATTTGGTTACGGATCTCATTCCTTTATCTTAAAAATCACATTAGCTAAAGCAATTCCTAAAAGTTGGTTTATTCAGAGATCAGTAGTCAAAATACTTTTAAACAACAACTAGTAACAGTCATCTTTGTAGCTGTAGAATATATTTGACTGAGGGGGACATATTATATGAGCTTTGTGGGTATCAGTATTTTGGTTGATTTCCTGCAGTGTGAAAGAAATCAAGGATTTTAAAAAAGAAACTCTACCACCCAGAGATCAAACATTTGCTGTTTTTATTTTTAAACATTTTGTTAGACCTAAACGTAGGAACTTTGAATTTAATTAGGAAGGGTTCCTAAAAATAGGAAATTCTGCCTTACCTAGACTTGTAAGGAACTTACATGTATTCATTTGTTCATTCAATAAAGGTTTATATTTTATATTTGTTGCAAAGCTCTTGCCAGGCTCTGGGGGTATGATGCTGAACAAGATATTATATGTGCCCTCGTGGAGCAGCTATTTTTAGCAGGTGAGGAGAGCATTCAAAACTGCCTCATTATTTCGTTACAACTGTGGTAATTTTTCAACTGTGGAAGTGTAGATAGTCTGCGGCCAGACATGTACAGAGCATCACAGATCCTTGCAACTAATTCTGTCCCAGGTCTTCTGAAGCAACAGATCCTTGGTATACTTGAGCTGGAAAGAGATTGTGAAAATAATTTGATTAGTTCAACAAGTATGTGACAGGCACTGTATTAAGTGCCGGTTTCAGATCAGTAAATAAGAAATGGTCCCCGCTTTGGAGGAGCTTACAGTCTAGTGGGAGGGGAAGGGAAATTGGTTATGCTAGTATGTTTTAGTATCTTACTGATTCATTAATTCAATAAATATTTACTGAGTGCCTGCTGTGATGTTGGGCACTGTTATGGGAACTGTGCTGGGCACCGGGGATGGGGTGGAGAATACGGCAGAGACACCCTGCCGGCTGGAAACTCGTAAGGGCCACAGTGGAGAAATGATAGGGTGCCATGAGGAATACCCAGGCCAGGCCGAGGACTTCCCTGTCGTTTACTGAGCATCTGCAGTGGGCCAGCCATAGTGGGTATTGTGCCTACATTAATCTTCCCTTTGATCCTGTAAACGACTTAACTATCTCTGTTGTAACAAGCACGTAAACCAAGGTACAGAGAGGTGAAATTGCTGAAGGTCACACGGGAAGTGAGTGGAGGAATTAGAACTTGATCCCAGGTGTGACTTGATTTCCAATCTCTGCCCATTCTGGTGGTCTCCAGACCTGGTTGCTCACCAGTGACCTGAGTTCCAGAGGGAGAACAGTGTTTATTACAGGCTTCCCTGGTGACTGTGGGCAACGAAGTTTAAGAACCCTTCTTCTGGGGCGCCTGGGTGGCTCCGTTGTTAAGCGTCTGCTCTCGGCTCAGGTCATGATCCCAGGGTCCTGGGATCGAGCCTCGTATTGGGCTCTCTGCTCGCAGGAAGCCTGCTTCTCCCTCTCCCCCTGCCCCTGCTTGTGTTCCCTCTCTTGCTGTGTCTCTCTCTGTCAAATAAATAAATAAAAAATCTTAAAAACAAAAACAAAAACAAAAAAACCCTCTTCTACTACTCCTTTAGTTTACAGACAGCTAGAGAGCGAGGACAGAGGTCACACGAGTTAAAATGGGGCCAGTAACCAGATTTCCTAGCCGCCGTTTATTTTATTCGAGTGTATTAGAAGATACTAAGAAACCAAAAGCAGAATTAAAAGCAGAGAACAGACCCAAACCAACCATCCAAGTAAAACAAAACAAAGCAAAAATAACAGCAAGAGCCTGAACTTGTAAAGGTGTTTGGCTGGCCTTGGCTTTGAAGAAGAGTCGCCGGCGGCCTGACCTGCCTTCCCCACAGCCTGATTCAGAAGTCGGCCTGTGGTGCCTGCCGGTCACTTGTGAGTGAACACTTACGATTTTTGTTGCTGTTATTGTTTTTTAAACAGAGAAAGTATCTTGGCTTATTTATTTATTTATTTTTAAAAGCCTGTTTTTTTTTTTTTTAAAGGTTTTATTTATTTATTCGACAGAGAGAGACACAGCTAGAGAGGGAACACAAGCAGGGGGAGTGGGAGAGGGAGAAGCAGGCTTCCCACCGAGCAGGGAGCCCGATGTGGGGCTCGATCCCAGGACACTGGGATCATGACCTGAGCCGAAGGCAGTCGCCCAACGACTGAGCCACCCAGACGCCCGTATCTTGGCTTATTAATAGTCATTCAGGCACTTAGAATTTATTGGGGGATACAGATAGGAAACTCTGTTGTTAGTAAAAAAAAAAAGGACACTGTCATTGGGATGTAGCGGGATAAATGCGGTGGTGTGGAGAAGGTCGGGTTCTGTGGGAGCAAAGATGAGGGGTGCCTCACCCAACCTGGGGTGGTGGGCAGGAGTCTGGGCAGAGGCTGACCTGAGACGGCTTTCTGAAAGAGACGATGTCTGAATTGAGGCAGATACTGCTAGATACGGGATATGATCAATCGGGTATAGCAGGAGGGTTTATTAAGTACAAAGGCCCTGAGATATGAGAGACCATTGTAGGAGAGGCCAAACTTTCTCCTCTACCCTCTTAAATGTATTTCCTGGGCCCTGCAAATTAAATGGACAAAAGACAGATTAGCAGGAGGGAAAAAAAAAGTTTAATGGCATACACACACGGGAGTTCACCAAAAAATGTACCTTAAGGAGGTGGTTAGAATTTGTAAGGAGGTGGTTAGAATTTGGGGCTTATATACTTTTTCTTTTTTTTTTTTAAGAGAGGGAGAGAGGAGGGGCAGAGGGGGAATCTTAATCAGGCTCCACACCCAGCATAGAGCCCGACGCGGGGCTCGATCTCACAATCCTGAGATCATGACCTGAACCAAAATCAAGAGTTGGCCACTTAATTGACTGAGCCACCCAGGTGCCCTGTTTGTGTACTATCCTAACGACGTATGATGAAGTGTGGAGAAGAGGCTAGGCCAAAGAAGGGGTTTTAGGCTTCTGGATGAGCATTAAATTGTAGGAAGATGACTAGGAAATGTGTGGTAAGTAAGGATTGTTGAGTAAGATTTGTTACGTAGATAAGAGTCCTCTCAGGTGGTAAGATTTATCCCTGAAGTAATTCTCTTCCTTGTGTGGGAAAGGGAAACACCTTTACAAAAGGAAATTTATGCCCTGCTTTTAGGCCAGGATGGGGAGGGTGAGAGCTAATTGCTTCAGCTCAAAACAGTCTTTATGTCAAAGTGACATCTTTTGGGGTGACGTACTCTGATCCCCTTCACCGTGTTCCCTTCAGGGTTTTACAAGAAGCTTGGGAGTCCTGCAGTTCTAGTGAGGATGGGCTGGTCAGAGGGAGACAGATGTCACGGGTGTCTTGCCAAGGAGCTGTGGCAGGGCGGTGAGAGGCCACTGAAGTGTTTTCATTGTGAGGATTGCATGAGCTTGTGTTTAGACAGGATGACCTGGACACAGTGTGGAGACTGGGGTGGCGGGTGGGGAAGAGTGTGCCTCAGTCCTATATGATACCTCACTCCTGGTTCTAATACTCTGCCCAAAGTTATTGATAATTTAGGGCTTAATGGACTTTATGGCATAGGCTGAGAATTTAACATATGCGTGTATGTATGTACCTATGTATGTATGCACATATATACACACAAAGAGATAAATATCAATCAATGTTTGTATAGAAAATATGTTTGATTTCCAATGCAGTGACAGACTTCTCATTTGATTAGTAGAAAGCTTGAGGCCTGTCATGAAGTAGGAGATTTTGAGGTCCTCTGTGGTTTCCTTTTTTGCTGTGTCATCCGTTAAAGATTTTCATATCTTAGTGGGGAAGAAATGAACTAGAATCTTTAAAAAAGGTCTATTTCAGCCCCAGTACCCATGGTGAGTCTTTGTATTTTCAATGAAAACTGTGCTAATTGGTCCCTCCTATTTTATAGATGAGGAAGATGAGGTGCCCCTTGAAAAGCTGTTGTATTGTGTCCCTTAGCCATAGGTGGATTGGGGTATAGACAGCCCTCTCCTCATTTTATTTATTTATTTTTTTAATAAAGCCACAATATACTCCTGCATACATGTGTCATGAAAAATGATTTTTTTTGTGGGGGGGGGGGCTTATACCCAGAGATCTTCCTAACATTTTGCACTTGCTTTCCACTTAAAAAAAAAAAAAAGATTTCATTTATTTATTTACTAAAGAGTGAGAGAGTGGTGGGGGTGGGGGAGAAGCAGAGGGAGAGGGACAAGCAGACTCCATGAGAGCACGAAGACCCCCTACGGGGCTTGATTCCATGACCCTGAGATCATGACCTGAGCTGAAATCAAGAGTCAGACGCTCAACCGACTGAGCCACCCAGGGACCCCATGCTTTCCACTTTTTTTTTTTAAATGACTTTTATTTGTTTATTTGACAGAGAGAGACACAGCGAGAGAGGGAGCACAAGCAGCGGGAGAGGGAGAGGGAGAAGCAGGCTTCCCGCAGAGCAGGGAGCCCGATGTGGGGCTCGATCCCAGGACTGTGGGATCATGACCTGAACCGAAGGCAGACGCTTAACGACTGAGCCACCCAGGCGCCCCTGCTTTCCACTTTTTAACACCACATTTACACTTACGTATTTGGCTCATTTTTTAAGTAATCTCTACATCCAGTGTGGGGCTCGAACTTACAAGATTATGTGGGTATTGGTTTGACAGGAACTTTATGCATGATTTACTTTTCTTTTGATATTTCATCATCAGTCCACAGGTGTGAAAAGTAGTGACCATTCAAGTAGTATGAATGGATTTCTTTGGTGATTGTTTTTGTATTGGTGGGTTATAGCATATCTTATTTCACGCCCTTATAGATGACTCTATTTTAGAAAGTGGGGAAGTATGGGAACAAGACTCAGATTTCTCTTGTGCTTTGGGATTATATAGTCATTGTCTTCCTGGGTACTGGGTGGGGCAGAATTTGAACCTTTCTGTGATCCCGCAAACAGAATCCTAATACATAGGACTCATATGTGCCATCCCCTCCTTAATGTTAGCTTAGGTGTTTTTGTTTTTTTTGTTTTTTAAAGCAATAGCATCCCTGTATACCAAAACCATTTTATGTGCCTGCTTGATAGCACAGGCTGAATATAACATATTCACGGGTATTTTCCATCTACATACATGATATAAAATGTAAGGTATTGAGAATGTATTTGGCACAAGGGTGCTAATATAGAATTAATACAAATGTCATTTCTTCATCAAAAACTCATTGAGCATCTCTGTGCTAAGACAGAGAATTCCTGTCCGTAAAAAGCTCATCATCTACCTCCCACAACTGAAAGTAAAGCAATAATCATACTATGATGAGTTTTAAATTATGACCTAAGAACCCAGAGAGGAAACACATTATGTAGCCTGAAAAAAGAAATGACTTCTAGGTAGCCTTTATTTTTTTCTCTCCTTCATGGATTGTGAGCCAAATGAAAGGAAAACTTTTTTCCAGCATTGCTTTTTAAAAATTTCTCTTTTGGCTACTCTTTGTTGTAGTTTGTAATGTTTGAGAAGAAATGATAAGCCCCTTCCTCCCCGCCCCCCACTGAAAACCTGCCTTTACTCTGCATCTTGAAAATACCTGCATTCCTCCTTTGAGGGACAGACTGAAACCGGCCAAATGCTGCCTAAGTAGCCCCCACCCCCAGGGCTGCAGGAAACACCCAGCTGCCGAGAAGCAGGAACGCAGTGTTCTGTCGAATGGGAAGTTCTTGGCCCCGATCACTTAACTTTTTTAACAACATCAGCACCGCATTTATGTGGTATTTCAGCCCCAAAAGTGATTTTACAAAATGGAGCGCATTTCCTCCTCATAACTTCCGTGCAGGGCAGACGGGGCAGGTATTGTTAGCCCTCCTCTGGCTCTTTGTCTTATGCCTTTTTTTTTGCTCCCAGTTTCTTTTTATTGTGGTAAGATACACCTAACATAAACTCTACAGTCTTCGCCACTTTTCAGTGTACAGTTCACTGGTGTGCAGAACATTCCCACTGTTGTGTCACCCTCACCGCTGTCCATCCACCGAACTCTTTCATCTGGGAAAGCAGAAACTCTGAACTCATTAGGCAATAACTTCCCATGGCCCTCTCTCCCCAGCCCCTGGCCACCACCTCTCTGCTCTCTATGCTTTGTAGCCCTTCTCTGTTTTTACACATTAGGACACTGAGATCCCGAGCGGTGAGCGAAGGGTCCAGCGTGTCGCTGTTTGCAAGTGACCGGCACACCGGGGACAGAAACCCGGCAGGGTGATTGGTAGACTAGGTACCAGCTTTCTGTTAGAAATAAGAAAACCCTCCAATAGGGAAGGGATTTTTTTTTTTTTATTAAAAAACCAGCAAAATGAAATAGGAGCTGCCTATGTATCTCTTGCCAATCTGACATTCCATTGTTGTTTGTTTGAAATACTGTGAAGGAGTACAGTTTGCTTTGCTTAAGGAAAGAATTTGAAAAGATACAGGCCCTGGTTTTAGTTTCCAGCTCTGTCTGATTTGCTCTGTCTGCGGGCAAGAGACACAGCATCTGTTGGGGCAGTTTTTTTTTTTTTTTTTCCCTGAAGAAACAGTCCTGCTGTCCGTTTTCTTAGTGAGTAGGGTCTGAGGCATGTTTTATATTTTACATGAAAATGAACTTCTGTAATTTTCAACTGTTCTTACTTTGCTCTGGAACTCTCATCCCCAATGAGGACAGAAGAAAACATTAATTGTCAGTAAAAGATCCCATCATCTGTTCACATTTCAAATAGTCTCTTTTAGAGTGACGCAGGTTTTCTTGGGGGGAGTGGGAGAGGTAAGTGCCCAGTCAAGTAAAAATTTAAACTCTGCATCAGGCCTATATTTTCCTTCTCAAATGCTCCCCCTGTCCCTCTCTCCCAGTAGTACCTGGGTGCGGGAAGAAGTTCCATGGAGATAGAGCCCTACTCTGGGAATTGCCCTCTGGTTGACAGCCCCATCTACTTGTTTTTGATTAACTTCTGTCGTCGCTGTCTCTGTCACCAAAGCTCCTGCGATGGCTGGATCTGTTGGTATGCCCATGACCCCAAGGGCTTGGCGTTCCCCACTGGCATTGGCTGGTCCATGGGTGCCGGAGGTCCATGGCCACTCTCATATGCCTTTTGCTCCAGGGTCATCCAAGTTGTCTTTTAAAAACACCTTAT
This sequence comes from Phoca vitulina, assembly GCF_004348235.1. Taxonomy (NCBI): domain Eukaryota; kingdom Metazoa; phylum Chordata; class Mammalia; order Carnivora; family Phocidae; genus Phoca; species Phoca vitulina. The sequence goes on from NW_022589770.1 coordinate 5,262,249, forward strand.
TTTGCAATAATTTCAAACTGAGAAAAAGAGTATGAGGATAAGAGAACTTTTGCATATCGCTAATCCATTTTTAACATTTTGCCACATTTGTTTTATTATTCTTTCTCTGTATGCACATTATTTTATGTCTTTCTGAGTCATTTGGGAGTAGGATGCAGTCCAGAGAAGGTAGTCTAGAAGGGGGCATTGGAATCTTCCTCAAGTGAGCAAGGGAGGGAATATTTGTTCTTTCCTTTTATCTGCTTTCCTCCAACTCTCCTTTTTCCTGAGTTAAGCTTCTCCACTCTCTTGAACTCTTCCTTCTACTAAACTGGCTTTGAGTCCTTTCTATCCCTGGCTGTTGGCTCCTAGTTGCATTTCCAATTGTTAGTGCTCTTAGAACAGTGTGGTTCTCAGGCCAGGTGCGTTGTCGGGAGCAGATGGGAGTACTGCTGACTTCCATTCGCTCCTTTATCTGTTTATTCAGGCAATCAGGGTCTCCACATGTGTGGCAGGTCTGCCTGGGGACACTTGGCAGACAGCTTGATGACATGCATGCAAGCTTCGGGTTGAACTTTTTTTTTTAAAGATTCATTTATTTATTTTAGCGGGAGAGAGAGAGAGCGAGAGCGAGCACGTGCGCACTAGGCAGCAGGGGGAGAGGTAGAGGGAGAGGGAGAGAGACTCCTCAAGCAGACTCCCTGCTGAGCGTGGAGTCCTAAAGGGCTTTGATCCCAGGACCCTGAGATGATGACCTGAGCCGAAGTCAAGATTTGGACGCTCAACCAACTGAGCCACACAGGTGCCCCTAGTTGGACTTTTGATCCAGATTTAGGAACTTATAAGCAGGATAAAAAAAGATGTGACTTGTGGCTGAGTCAGTTAAGCATCTGCCCTCGGCTCAGGTCATGATCCTAGGGTCCTGGGATCGAGCCCCACATTGGGTTCCCTGCTCAGCGGGGAGTCTGCTTCTCCCTCTCCCCCTGCTTCCCCCTCCCCAGCTCATGCTCTCTCTCTCGCTCTCTTTCTCAAATAAATAAATACAATCTTAAAAAAAAAAAAAGAAGATGTGACTTAGCAACATGGTGGTAAAAAGTTGTAAGTTACTTAAAATCTATAATTTATTCTCAGATATCATCTTTGAGATCATGAACTGTATGACTTTATGTATCTGACACCTGATCTAGTGCCTGCAATGTGGTGCTCTAGATGTTTGTGAGTGAAAATTAAACTTTAATTGACTAAATTGAATCCTTTCATTTGGTGCATTACTTTTTTAGACTGTGGTACATTCCCTGCTACCTTTTCTAGCTTTATATATTTGTTTATGCTGAGTTAGTTCCCTTGTTTTTTATCTTAATCCCAATTTCTAATAAAAATGTAAAGTGAGGGTAAAAGGAAGTACCTTTCCATTGAATCCATCTACTTTAACGGACCTTCACTTTCCATCTCTCGTATAAGCATATAGCTCGTTGATGTGCACACGGGCCCCGTGTACTGCATTTTTCAGATCCGCCAAAGATGGAAATGGGGCTAGTATCAGGAACCCATGATAGTGTCTACTGATTTCAGCCTGTGAGAGCCAGTTCCTTTCAATAAAGGAATAAACCCATTTTTAGCAAATAGGTAGATACCTTAAAAATCAGGTATATATCATAAGTGTATATATAAAATAACAAGTTTGAAAACAATTTAGGAATATATTATTACAGGTATTTTAAGTTCAAAATGTAAAATAGCTTGGAAGTGTGTTGTCAGGTAGGAAACAGAAAAGATCAAATTAGAAAAACTGCAACATTGAAGTACTGACTTTTTCAAAGTAGTGAAAATTTGGAAGAGTTCGATAAGGTCTAAAATTACATTAGAAACACATTGGGCAGTGATGTGTTCTAACTTCCTCACATGGAAAGGACTAAAAATAATATACTGTTCTTGCATTTTTTCCAGAGAACTATTGTAAGCTGTGTGTGATAGTAGAGGGGGTGATCAGAGGGTGTTTCCTTAAATTAATATTTGAATGTCCCCTTCATGAATTTGAACTTAAATTGCTCAAAATATATACTTTTCCCCCAATTATTAAAAATTGTGCATGATCATTTTCAAAACTTCGAAAAAACATCGAAAAGCACAAAGAATATAAAAATCACCCAAGCCCTACAGATAATATGAAAGGAAGTTTACAGTTTTGATTGTAATAAGCCTAAGCATGGACTATTTAGGGGCAGGTTAGGTAGTTTATAAATTCATTAGTATCTGACTTAATAGAATAATTATATCCTTTGTTGGTCCTTGTCCTTGGTTTTTTCCAGCTTTGTAGATCCTCCCTATAAAGGAACAGGACTTGAGTGGAGAGAAAATGGTGGCATTCCTTGGCTTTGATTCTGTAGCACCAGTGACAGGCTGGGGTTGAGGTTGACAGTGCAGTGTCTTTGGGGGTACCTGTTGATTTCTGGGCCGTTTTTGCTTTACCAGCTGCAGCAGCCACACCTCCCCTCTTCTTTGATCACAGGCTGTGAGAATGGCTATTTGAAGGAATCATCCATTGTAACGTGGAAACCTGGTTGTGGTGTCCACTGGAGTCTTGTGTTTATAACTCCAGTGGACACCATCTAGACTGTAGATTATATAAATGGTGCCTCCTAGAGCATAACAGTTGGCCTGTTTACTTTCATTCCTTTTCTCCCCAAAAGAGAGATATTAACTTTGATGAAAAAGCTTAAAGGATACTAAGTGTCTTTTTATTAATTTTTGAAATTTCATTTCATTTTTTCCTTCTTTTTAAAATGGGCTAGCGGAGCACCTGGGTGGCTCAGTTGGTTAAGTGTCTGCCTTCGGCTCAGGTCATGATCTCAGGGTTCTGGGATCAAGCCCAGCATCAGGCTCCCTGCTCAGTGGGGAAGTCTGCTTCTCCCTCTCACTCTGCCTCTGTGCTCTTTCTCTCTCAAACAAATAAATAAAATCTTAAAAAAAAAAATGGGCTAGCCTTGGGGCACCTGGGTGGCTCAGTTGGTTAAGTATCCCAGAGTCCTGGGATCAAGCCCCACGTCAGGCTCCCTGATCAGCGCAGAATTTGCTTCTCCCTCTCCCTCTGCCCCTCCCTCACTCATGCACGCACATGCTCTCTCTCAAATAAATAAATAAAATCTTTAAAAAAAATGGGTTAGCTTTTATTTCATTGTTCAGGAACATAGCACATTGTGTTGGATTTATTGGGGAAATTAAATTTGAATTGATTCTGCTAATTATGATTTGAATTAGAGGAAAAAGTATTAAAAGATAGCTGTAAGCTTTTCATTTGAAAATAGTTTTACCTAGTGATTAAAAATTAGAGCAGTATGAAACTCAATAATAAAAAGACAAATAGCCCATTTAAAAAATGGCCAAAGAACCTAATAGACATTTCTCCAACGAAGGTATACAAATGGTCCTTAAGTACCTAAACAGATGCTCAACATCATTAGACATTAGGCAAATGCAGGTCAAAACCACAAGGAGATACCATCACTCCCACTAAGGTGGACAATAATAAGCATTGGTCAAGATTTGGAGAAATTGGAATGCTCCTACATTGCTGGTAAGAATGTAAAATCACATAGCCACTTGGAAAAATGTCTGGCAGTTTTTTGAAATGTCAAATATAAACTTACCATATGATTCAGCAATTATCTTCCTAGGTATATGCCCAAGAAAAATGAAATATATTTCTACACAAGAACTTGTACATGAATGTTAATAGCAGCATTATTCAAAATACCTAAAAAGTGGGGGGCACCTGGGTGGCTTAGTTGGTTGTGTGTCCGACTGTTGATTTTGGTTCAGGTTATGATCTCAGGTCATGGGATTGAGCCCCGCATCCGGCTCTGTGCTTGGCAGGGAGTCTGCTTGACATTCTTTCTCTCTCCCTCTGCCCCTGCCCCCACTCTTGCACACAAGTGCTCTCTCTCCCTCTCTCTCTAAAATAAATAGATCTTTAAAAAAAATACCCCAAAAGTGGAAATAACACATATATCCATCAACTAATAAAATGATAAACAAAATGTGTTCTATCCAGACACTGGAATATTATTTGGCAATAAAAAGGAATGAAGTACTGCTACATCATCAACATGTATCTTGAAGACGTTATGCTAAGTGAAAAAGCAAGTCATGGAAGACCATATATTGTATAAGTCCATTAATATGAAATGTCCAGGCTAGAGAAAATCTGTAGATACTGAAAGCAGATTAGTGGTTGCCTAAAACTAGAGGTGGAGGGGGAAATGCAGAGTGAGTGCTAATGGATAGATGCAGTGTTTCTTTTGGGTGACAAAATTTTGTAAAGTCAGACTGTGATGATAGGGGCACCTGGGTGGCTCAGTCAGTTAGGCATTTGACTCTTGGTTACCGCTCATGATCTCAGGGTTGTTGGATCAAGCTGGTGCTCAGCAGGGAGTCTGCTTGAGATTCTCTCCCTCTTTCTCCTCCGTGCTCCTCCCCCAACTCTCTCTCTCAAATAAATAAATAAATAAAATCTTAGATTGTGGTGATAGTTGAACACCTCTAAGAATAGACCAAAAGCCCCTGATTGTATACTTTAAATGGGTGAATTGTATGGTCTGTGAATTATAGCTCAATAAAGCTGTTTAAAAACTTAAAAAAAAAAAAAAGCATAAAATCATGGCAAAAGAAGGACAGGGGCACCTGGGTGGCTCAGTTGGTTGAGTGACTGCCTTTGGCTCAGGTCATGATCCTGAAGTCCCGGGATCGAGTCCCACATCGGGCTCCCTGCTTGGTGGGGAGTCTGCTTCTCCCTCTGACCCTCACCCCTCTCATTCTTTCTCTCTCTGTCATTCTCTCTCTCTCAAAAATAAATAAAATTTAAAAAAAAGGACAAATTTTCCAACATAATTGAAGATACTGAAATACGATGTATTGTTTTTCTTATCCTCTATTAACCCAATAACAGTATTTTTCACTAGCCAGAAATCCATTCCTTCTAACTTATGAATATAACATCTAGATTATGCTCAGGAGTAGAACAGTCAAGTTATTCTGTTCAGTTAAATTTTTAATAATTGTGCTTACTTTGGTGGTATAGATTCTAAAACTGAAGCAGTCTAAGGAGCATTTAGCATGGAGGATATCTGAACCTCAGTGCAGTGTTCCATATATTAGAAACATTTATTGAAGGAAATAAGATAAGACCTGAATAAATGTGTGTATAGATGTGAAAATGTAGTATTGTAGAGATAGTGTTAAAAAACAAAATTCAGTCTATGGCCATACCACCCTGAATGTGCCCCATCTCGTCTGATCTCGGAAGCTAAGCAGGGTCAGGCCTGGTTAGTCCTTGGATGGGAGACCGCCTGGGAATACCAGGTGCTGTAGGCTAAAAAATCCAAAACAAAACAAAACAAAAACAAAATTCAGCCTAGTAAATTTGAAGATCTCATTGGCTTTATTAAACAATTCATGAATTGGGCAGCATCCCATCTAACAAGTAGAGAGGAGCTCTGAGGAGTTGTACAAAATGGAAGGATTTTATAGGAAGAAGGGTGGGTCAAGAAAGTTGTTAGCAAAAGGAAACGATTGTTCCAGGCAAGGTCGCTTTCCCTTAAGGAGGAAGAGTAGCAGGTCTTACCATGCAGATTACCTCATCTTCCTTTGGGGAATGGAAAGGGCCCCTGTGGCCACTCATTGCAGACTCATTGGCCCAGATAAGGAAAATTCCTGACTGACTGGGTAAGACTACTTTTCTGGGGGAGGTTGAAACTAGAATCAGATTAGTTATTAAACCCCAGTTTGGGACTCGCCTAGGAGACACCATTTCCTTTTTTTTTTTCCATTTTATTTTCATTCTAGCTGCTCAGTGGCTGGAGCTGCTGGGTTTCTGGTATTAAAAAGATGCCAACAGAGGTAGCTGTGTCTCGCCCAGGGGCCAGGCCCACTCTGAATACACGCCCCCAAATAAGGGGCAGGTAACAAATTATGTTAGAGTAACTATGATAAAGGAACTCAATTTGTTGAGAAGAAAAGATTCAGGATAAATTAAACATATAATGGAGGAAACTAGAATATGTCACCCCATGATTTGACCTAAAAATCATTTTGAGCTGAAGGCAATCAAGAAGCAGTAAACACTGGAAAAGCTCCCCCTTTCCTGCCTAAAGGCCAGAAACAAATTCTCCTTTTACTGGAGAAAGACATTTGTATCAGCTTAGACAATCTGCAAACCTTTTTAAAGTAACCCTTGTCTTCCTAGTTACTTATTCTTCATTTACTGTTCCAAGCCCCAACCCCTTTGTCTTGCCAATTCTTCACAAATATAAAAGCTTCCTGCTTCTTTGGGGTCTTCGTTCTCTTGTGAAGGCTCCCACGTACAGGACGAATTCAGTAAAATTTATATGCTTTTCTCCTGTTAATCTGTCTTTGTCCATTTTATTTTCAGGCCCAGCCAGGGACTCTAAGAGGGTCAAGGAAAACTTTTTCCTTCCTTACAATAATATTCCATTTTAATAAAGTATAGAAATACATGTATAGATTTACTTGGGAAAAGATCTGGGAGGATATTTATATGCAGGATACAATGTTGTCTTTGGGTGGAGAGCTGTGGGGGTGATTTAATTTCTTTTTTTGTGTACTAGAATAAACAAAGTAAGTTTATTTTATTGGTGCTGTATTTCAGAAATGTTCACCATGTAACAGTACATAGATTTTTGTTATTTGATTTATAAAATTGATTGGACATGGAGGTGAGATGTACTAAATAATTGAAGGGCTTATGTTGTATACTTGAATTTATGTGGACTTTTCCTGTAAGACAAAGAAATAAAAACCTCATTCTGGTTTTTTGTTTTTTTTATTAATAGGTTTTCTCGCACAGATATGGCAACAAGCAGCCGTCCCTTTGCATCCTTTGATACAAAACGGGCCTCTGGACGGCTCGGATCGTCTAATGTGAGCAGGTCAGGAAGAGGGTGCGAGTGTTTTCGGGACAACAGGGGAGAGCAGTCCAACCCTTTGGTGAATTGTAATGTTGATGTTAAAACAGGGCTTTGTATTTTACTGACTGGCGAAATAGGCAGGTGTAGTGTCCATTTTACAAATTAGGGAAGGAGAGACAGAGCTGCTAAGGGACATGTGAATGGGTGGCGCTGTTACATAAAAAGAAAACTAAATTCAACATTTGGGGCACAACTCATTGGAGTCTTTTTTATCTTAAAATTTTTTAAATCATTGATTTCATTTATAAAATAATATAACCACATTGCCAAGCATCCACCATAAATATGACCTCTTAAACTGTATTCATTCTCATCTTTTTCCTGGGCATGTGCTTTTATCTGTTATGGATGCAGCCATAGGGTTTTCACTGAATGTTGTAGTATGATTATTTTTCTACTTACATTCTTCTTGTAACCTTGGCTTAAGAGCATTTTAAGAAACATTGATGGTAGAAAATTCAGGAAATATAGAAAAGCACAAAGGAGAGATAAAAATGTATATTACCATCACTGAAACTTTGTGTGTGTGTGTGTGTGTGTGTGTGTGTGTGTGTGTGTGTGTATCCTTTCTTTTTCTCTTCGTATATAGAGCAAGTCTTTTTTTTTTTTTTATTGATTGGGATCACATTCGATATACTATTTAGTAACCTGCTTTTTAAAAATTTTATTATTATTTTTTGCCTTGCCCCTCCACCTTATTTTTTGTGCCTGTTTTTAAAAGTTAATGTATCATGACATTTTTCCTTTCCATTAATATTTTTGGTAATAATCACATTTGCTAAGTAATATTCCTTTCCTGCCCATTCTAGAATTAATATAATGAGTTCTTTTCGAACATATATGTTGTTCCTTTATCAGAGATTAAAGGCAACTCTGTGAAAGCTATGTTTTAGTACCATGAGAAAGGGCTTTTTATCTATCCTTATAGGGTTATTAAACTTTAAGTTATACGGCAGATCTGTAGCATTTGAGATTTTGCATTTGAAATTTCAGCTACTTGTAAGTGTGTTTATAACACTCATGAATTTGGCAGTTTGCCTTAGGACTCAGCTCTCACAGTACAACAAAGGGGTGCAATAATTTGAGGATCGATGACTGGAGATGAAGCTGAAAATAACTCCTAAGGATTTTAAGGCATTTATTTTTCACATTACGATTTCATTCCATATGTCACTGCTTATGGAAATCTGAGCTTTCTTTAGAAATATGAGTCTCTCCCTCAGGGTTAACCTCTAACTCATCTGATAGTTTCCTAAGTAACTACTGCATCAACATTTATAGATCTTCTTAGATTTACGGTGGGCTTACATCCCCAATGAGCCCATCGTGAATTGAAAATGCCTTTAATAGCCCTAACCTATTGAACATCATAGCTTAGCCTCACCTACCTTGAATGTGCTCAGAACACTTAACATTAGCCTGCAGTTGGGCAAAATCATCAGAACCCATTTCTGGTAGAAGAGTAACTGAAGTGGGATTTTGTTTTCATGTTTGAAGGAATGAATTTGGAGAGGTTGGGGGCATGGAAATTTGACTTTAAGCTCTTTTAAATAAATCATCATACTGCTTATTTACTTACTGAAATATTTTCCTATTAAAAGTTGTTACACAGGGGTGCCTGGGTGGTTTAGTTGGTTAAGCATCCGACTCTTGATCTTAGCTCAGGTCTTGATCTCAGGGTCCTGAGTTCCAGCCCTGTGTCAGGCTCCATGCTGGGCATGGAGCTTATTTTTTAAAAAAATAAAAAGTTACACAGAACATTTTGTAGAAGGCTCTAATTTTATTTTATTTTATTATGATTAATTAGTTTGTTTATTTTGGTGGGTGGGAAGGGCAGAGGCAGAGGGAGAGCGAGAATCTTAAGCAGCCTCCATGCCCGACACAGGGCTCAATCTCACAACTCTGAGATCATGACCTGAGCTGAAATCAAGTTGGTCACCCTGAGGGCCCTAATTTTAAAGAGCAAAATTTCCATCAATCATAAATAACAGATAAGTTTTAATAAAGGGTAAAATCATAATGATTATACAGATGTAAAAATAAACACATTTTAAAGATTTTATTTAACTCATTAATCAGTGAGGGAACTAGGCAGATTTTATAATTGATTCAAAGGAGAAATCGAAACAGCACAAATTTATATGGAGTAAAAGAATGTTGAAATTAATGTTCAAAGTCAGTAAAATTAGCTTCTTGTACAGTGAAGGAGGTAATTGAACCTCTACTAGTCAGGGATATAATTTGCATATCTATAGACAATTATTTTGCATCACTATCAGTTAAAATTTACAGAGTTGCAATTCAACACTAAAAATACAAAACCGATTAAAAAATGGGTGGAGGACCTGAATAGACATGCAGATGGCCAACAGGCACATGAAAAGATGCTCAACCTCACTAATCATTGGAGAAATGCAAATCAAAACCACAGTGAGATACCAATTATATCTGTCAGAATGCCTAAAAAAAAAAAAAAAAGCCATAACAAATGTTGGCCAGGATGTGGAGAAAAGGGAGCCCTTGTGCATTATTGATGGGAATGTAAACTGGTGCGGCTGCTGTGGAAAACCGTATGGAAGTTCCTCAAAAAGGTAAACATAGAAATACCATATGATCCATTTTCACTACTGGGTATTTACCCAAAGAAAACGAAAACACTAATTCAAAAAGATAGATGCACCGCATGTTTATTGCACATTATTTACAATAGCCAAGATACGGAACATACGGACAGCCAAGTGTCCAGCTGTAGATACATGGACAAGGAAGATGTGGTGTATATGTACAATGGAATATCACTCAGCCGTAAAAAAGAATGATACCTTGCCGTTTGCAACAGCATAGATGGACCTAGAGGGTATAATGTTAAGTGAAATAAGTCAGATTGAGAAAGACAAATACCATGTGATTTCACTTACGTGTGGAATCTAAAAAACAAAACAAATGGATAAACAAACAAAATGCAGAATCAGACCCATAAATATGGAAAACAAACTGATGGCTGCTAGAGGGAGGGGGGGGTGGGTGGATGGGCAAAATGGGTGAAGGAGAGTGGGAGATACAGGCTTCCACTTAGGTAATAAATAAGTCGTGGGAATAAAAAGCACAGCATAGGGAATATAGTCTGTGATATTAGAAAAGCATTGTATGGTGACAGATGGTAGCTACATTTGTGGCGACAATAGCGTAACTATAGAGAAGTTGAATCACTGTTGTACACCTGAAACTTATGAAACATTGTGTGTCCACTATACTCTAATTTAAAAAGAGAACACAGTTTTCAGAGTTGCAAGTCAGTTCCCTACAATCAAAAAGCAATCCGAAGGGGTCTCTTCTACAGTATAGAGAATCATGCATAGTTTTCCGCTGACGCACATTTTCTCCCCCTACATGATCGAACTAAAACGCAATAACTTTCCCTCTCCTATGAGTAAAGGTAGTTCCCATGCTTGTGGTCTTTGTGCCCGCTATGAGCCTTGTTTGTCAGTTTCTTCCATCCTCACAACAGCTTCATGAAGTAGGCAGTGGTGGTGTTCCCATTTTACAGATGAGCAAGTCAGGCTTCAGAAAGTTAAAGACATTGCTACTAAGTGGTAGAGTTAGAACTCCGGCCTTTCTGTCTCCAAAGTGTGCGTGAACACACACGTGCAGCAACGTGCTAATAGTAAAAGCTATAGAAATTCTGTGTATTTTTTCTTGGTCTTTAGGTCAACATCAAACAAGGTGGATCTCAAGTGTGGCCTAGAAGAATGTGCGGTGGCATTGAACTTATTTCTAAGTAACAAATTTACAGATGCCTTAGAATTGCTTCGACCGTGGTAATTAACTGTATTTCTTTCAGATAAAATATGTTTTTTTCAGATGTTTTTGATGATTCTTTCTTTGATGTCATGATTGTCAGTTAATTTATCTGCATTTCCACCTGAATATTTCTAAGCTAATTTGGTTGAGACCCCCTACTGTTGGTCAGTTTTAATATCCAGTTAAGAAATCTGTCTTTTCAAATTTAATCAGTAGAAAGTTTCTGATTCTTTCTTATATTTTAATTTCTATTTGTGTTCAAATATTGTCATTGTATGTAGTTTTGTAGAGCTTCCTTTTGCTTTCTTCAGTGAAATGTTTTTATGGATATGCCTCTAAAGCTTAAATATCATTGGAAAAAGTTTCCTTTGAAATGGGGTAAAAAGAACTAGACTATGCTAATCTCAAATGGTAAAAAGAAATTTAAAATAATAAAAAATGTTATTAGGACTCCCTATTTATGTGATAAACAAGTTAAGCAGTTTAATTTCAGCTAATAATACCTGTTCATTTTTCAAATGTGGCAGCAACACCGGGCCCAGCCCTGACACTAGGCGTCACCTTGACCACAGTCCGCAGCTCTACAGTGTGCCTGGAGCTTGACAGGAATAATCTTACGTTGTGCCTTCAAACACAGTCACTTGCTTGGGTGAAGCTTAGACCTTATATAACAGTTTTTTAGAAGGTTACTTGGGCACAATAGTGGGAATCTTATTTCTTTGGTCAGTAGGGTATGTGATTTTGACCATAGACTTTCAGTCTTACTACACTCATGGTGGTGAGCATTGCATAATGTATAGAATTGCCGAATCACTATGTCATACACCCGAAATGTATGTCAACTGCACACCACAATTAAAAAAAAAATTACATTACCTCCTGAGAAGCTGCTGTGGTGATTCTATTTTGATGTAGAGGAGCTGTGATCAATGAGTATTTCAGAGGTTAGGAACAGATGATAAAGTAGATGGTACAGCCCACAGCTGAAGGAAATTGTCCAGCGTCGTCTTCAACGCTTGTCTGCCCTGCCTGTCTCCTGCCTCATTTCCCTCTGTCCTTGCCAGTCCCTCAGACTTCTTTCTCTCTCCATCTTCTGTCTCTACTTCTCTGTCTTCCTCTCTCAACCTGCCTGCCTGTCTCCTTTGTGTTTTTATTTACGCAGGTCTCCTTTTTTCTCTGTCTCAGACACCCAGCTGGTCATAACATGGAATGAAAAGAAGTGATTATTTTATTTGGTCAAATTTTATATTCTCTGACCTTTATGCAAGTTTCACTGTTAAACATATGTTTTTCCCACTTGAATCGTTTTCCTCTTGGAGCTTTTGGTTTAAAATGTGAGGTTTAAAACCACAATAAATGATTAACTTTAGGCTGATCTTAACTCCTTGCAGGGTTTTTTTGAACAGCCAGTGACCTCACTAGTCAGGACAAACTGCGAATTACCAAAGGATGTTTAGACTATTTCCATGGGGGAAAAGAATGATGTGGCCAGCATTTGTTTTGCATAGCCGTGGGCTGTTGTGCATTATATTTGAATTAAAAACAAAATCATGCATTAATATTTTAAATCTTATAACAGATTGACCTAATGAGAAGTTTTGAGAAAGAAATGGTGAGGTTTTCACAGCCCGAAAGCCTGGGATGTGCCATACTTTAAGACTAATTAATGCCCTTAAGAATCCAAGCAATTCTCAGGGCGCCTGGGTGGCTCAGTTGGTGAAGACTCTGCCTTCAGCTCAGGTCATGATCCCAGAGTCCTAGGATCAAGCCCATGTCGGGCTCCCTGCTCGGTGGGGAGTCTGCTTCTCCCTCTGCCCCTCACCCCCCTCGTGCTCTCTCTCTCCCTCAAATAAGTAAATAAAATCTTAAAAAGAGAAAAAATACAAGCAATTCTCAACTGATAATTTAGTAATTGGAATTGTCAAGAACTTTAATAAGGAATTGTAGATAATGGGATTAGATTAGATATGAGGTCTAAAATGTACTTTGCCTGGGCCCATTGTGGCTGACCTAATTTATTGCAAAAATCTTGCTTTTCTTTGGCCTCTGGCTGGGAATGGAAAGGAGCTTTTTTTTTTTTTTTTAAATGAGTATCTGAAAATACATCAAAATCTCTCTGTCACAAAATGCATTTCCAGTGGCCTTTATTTTAGTACTTATATCAGAGCTAAAGATAGTAAGTATATTGCCTGGTGTTCAACTGGGAAAAATTGGTTTGCTTTGAAATGTTTTCAAGGAAAAGAATCCGCAGGCTGCCCCCTTGTGCTGAAACAGGGCAAAACAATTGTCAGCTTCTGCTTTAACCTGGAACATTCTGTGCTGCCTCTGTAGGCTTAATTTGGAAAGTCCTTAATACTTGAGTTTTTTAGGACATGCCTTTCTCAGTCTATATTATTTCAGTGATCATGGTGTAGGAGTAAAAGTTATCACTATCAAAGTCACGATATGCATTTACTAGGATTTCTCCTGATTAGTATCAGACAAGACGTGCATGCTTTTAAGTTGAGTTGGGTTGTATTAATTCCCTGTGTTTTGCCCCCAGGGCTAAGGAGAGTATGTACCATGCCTTGGGCTACAGTACTATTGTGGTGTTGCAGGCGGTCATGACCTTCGAGCAACAGGACATCCAAAACGGCATTTCTGCCATGAAGGACGCATTACAAACCTGCCAAAAGTATGAACTGAGTAATTAAATACTTGAGATACAACTACAAACCTTTATGTCTGTGTGACAAAGTGAGTGTGGTTTGCCTGATGGAGAGAGCTCTGTTTGAAGTTCGCCCCAATTGTAGTAAGGGGCTTGTACTTCAAAGCTTCCTAGCCTCACATAGTTCTATGTAATAGAGTTAAAATTTCCTGTTAGGAATTATAGTTGATTCTTGTTTGGCCAAACACTTGGCATCTATACCTCCACCTTTTTCTTTTTCCTTTCTTTTCTTTCCCTCTCTCCCTCCCTCCCCCCCTCCCTTCCTTCCTTTCTTCCTTCCCCCCCTCCTCCCTTCTTCCTTCCCTCCTTCTTTCCTTCCCTCCTTCCTTCCTTCCTTCCTTCCTTCCTTCCTTCCTTCCTTCCTTCCTTCCGTAGCTTGAGCCACAGAGAAGAACTGAGGGAGATGTCTGTGGGGTCAGCAGCATGCATCTCTCAAGGGTCTCCCTGGGGTGGATGATTTCAGCTACTGCCTGCCACGCGAGGCCAAGCAAGGAACACTCTTCTTTTATGTGGGAGATGCTGCCTATTCAGAAGGGAGAGCTGTATTTGTCTAAAAGGACATATTTGAACACTTCTGGTTGGTGAAAATGAGACGGATTTTCAGTTTTATTTTAATCTTTGCTCTGTGTGTACAGCAAGACCCCAGCAACAGCTGTTAACTAGCATTGGTGAAGTTTAACATGAAACTATGTATCCTCATGTAATTATGTTGCAACCCTACAAAGGAAGAGAGTTTCTAAATGCTGCCCTCTAAGTGATTCTTAACCTGTGGATGCCTCTTACCCCAGAAATATTGATTTCAGCCGTACAGATAAGGGCAGGTGCTTGGCAGGGTTAGCTGCCATTCGTTGTTTCGTGTGGGTTTGTCCACACGTGTCCAGTAAACACGGATGGAGTGCCCACAGGATGCCAGCCCAGTGCTGGGCGCTGGGTGTGCGGTGTTGAAAAGGGTAGTCTCTGCGCTACAGACTTCAGGGTTTAGAGTTTCTCCTCGGTAACTCTTTGCTGTGACTGTGACAAAAATGAATGTCAAAGGAAAATGAGCCTGGCCTGATTTATTGTCATTTTTTCTTTCTATTTCCCATCTCCCCTTCTGCTTATTCTCCACAGATACAGGAAAAAATGCACGGTTGTAGAATCTTTCTCAAGTCTTCTTTCTAGAGGATCACTGGAACAGCTGACTGAAGGTAAGACTCATTTAAAGATGAAGTTTTTCCTGTCTTTGAAAATTAAAACATGATCATACTCATAAAATTCAGTACTTAAGTGTAGAATAAAAAGGAAATGGAAAATCTTTTTCTCTTTCCCATCATACTCACCCTGCAGAAGTAATCACTGGCAATAGTTGGGTTAATGGCCCAGGATTCCCCACGTAGCAGAGCGGGATTCAAAGCTGATCTGCCTATCTGTAAGCCACAGTTCTTTCCACTGTACCCCACACTTTCTCTGATAGGCTTGTAGAAAAGGGAACAAAATGTTCACATATGGATGAGGGAAATGTTGAATCATTCCTATGTAGACATCTTGAAAGTAGATGGTGCTGCGTTCTTATCTTTTTATAATGTTTTTGTACATGGCTCTTTAGAAAATCTGGAATAATTTACTTATTTACTTATTACTAACTATTAAAAAAGAAAACAAACTGAGTTTGTTCTATTAGAATGTCCATAACCCAGAAAATCTGGAGTAATTTACTTATTTGCTTATTCCTAATTATTAAAAAAGAAAACAAACAATGAGATACTGCTGTACACATATTAGAATGTCCATAATCTAAAATACCGACAACACCAAATGTTGGCAAAGATGTAGAGTAAAAGGAACTCTTATTCATGGCTGGTGGGAATGCAAAATTGTACAGCTACTTTGGGAGATAGTTTGGCAATTTCTTACAAAACTAAACATACTTTGACCATAAATCCAGCAATCAGTCTCCTTAATATTTACCCAAAGGAGCTGAAAACTTATGTCTGCATGTGGATGTTTACAGCAGCTTTATTTATAATTGCCAAAACTTGTAAGCAACCAAGATATCCTTCAATAGGTGAATGGATAAATAAACTGTGGTACATCCCGACAAATGGAATATTATTTAGTGCTAAAAAGAAATGAACTCTCAAGCCATGAAAAGACATGGAGTGACTTTAAGTGTATATTACTGAGTGAAAGACACCAATCTGAAAAGGTGTCATGCTGTATGATTCCAAGCATATGACATTCTGGAAAGAGCAAAACTGTGGGGACGGTGACAAGATCAGTGGTTGCCGAGGGATGGGGTGTAGGGATGAATAGGTGGAGCACAGAGGATTTTTAGGATAGTGGAAAAACTTTGTATGATATCATAATGATGGATACATGTCTTTATACATTTGTCCACACCCAGAGAACGTACATCACCAAGAAGGAACTGTAACATAAACTATGGACGTGGGGTGATTATGTGTCAACAGAAGTTCATCAGTTCATCGGGGGGGGTTAAGCATGCATGGGGCAAGGGATACACGGGCAATTTCTGTACCTTCTCCTCAATTTTGCTGCCAACCTAAAACTGCCTTAAAAATAGTCTTAATTAGAAAACAGTAAACATAAAATTAGCTTGTGACAATAGCATATTCTGAAAAACAGGTTTATTTAGACTTTTACATCCAAAGACATGCTTAGCTAACATTTTAGCGCAGGGTGAAGCTATTTCCTTCAGTAGACTAAGGAATTTATAATTAAGAGATGTTCTGGTAAGGTACCTATTCAAAAATGCCAAATGGTTAATTTTGAGAACTGGGGAACTGTCCAATATAAATCAACCAGAGTGAAGGAATACGACTTTTATAAATTAAGTTGCATTTTATTTCTAATGAGTTTGGCTGTCACTGCAATCCAAACAGACTTTGTGTTCAAGGGTGCATGTCAAAACATTGTAGCTTTAGTATGTGATTTGTTTTTCCTCTTGGTAATTTTCATTTACATCCTTGAGTGGCTGGTTGTCTGCAGGAGTCAGTATATTTAATTAAACTTTTTGTGGGTTTAACATGGAACACACCCTTTCTTCTCTCGGGGCTGGCATATTGCCCTGAATGGTTTTCTAATTTCCTTTAAAAGCAGATGTGTAAATGCAGTACTTAGGATGTGAAAGGGATTTAACATGAAGGATGCTTACATATGGTATACAGAGTTCAAATTTTCTTGCCGTTTATCTCTGCCTTCTTGTCACGTCCTTCAGCTGCTCTGCGGTGTGTCCATCTTTAACTTAACCCTGATGCAGCCATTCCTTCTGCTCAGACCTCTGCACAGACTCAGAAGGACCAAGACCCTGGCTGGTGACGGCCGCCAGGATGTGCACAGGCCCTGACTCCGCAAGGCTGGCCCCCTCTGTAGGCAGGCCACTGAAGGCCCTGACTCCGCAAGGCTGGCCCCACCTGTAGGCAGGCCG